>NW_009951919.1:1622325-1703817 GCF_000747805.2 Chaetura pelagica
TCCTGCTGGCTTGTCTGCAGCTGTAGGGCATTTCTCTGGTTCTGAAGGTAGCTTTGAGGTTGCCTTCAAAGGACAATGTTGTGTATGTCACAAATTCCTGCTTATTTGCTTACTGCACAATATTAACACATTTTCTGATGCATCTGCCTCAATTCACTGTGAGATAGAAGACATTGGAATAGTTAATTTCATTTAGAAAAGAAGTTCTGATTTTCCTGTGTTTTTTCCAGGCAGATCTGTGATACATCTCTGCTGACTTAAAAAATAAGCTGTTCCCAGTGGCTGCCTTGTTAAAAGGGTGAAACTGAAACTTGCAGAGACAGTAAAACAATTTACAACATGAGTAAGTGGTGTCACTGTGCCTGTACCTACTTAAGAGAACAACTGGAGACCCCAGCAAGAGGCCAACAGCCATGAAATGGGGAAAGAGCCCCCATCTCCTGCAGGTGTTCAGCTAAGGCCAGCAGCTACTGACTCCCCCCAGGGCCTCCCTGGCAGCTCAGAGAGCAGCTGTGGCAGCACCCCAGGACCTCGCTGTGTTTCTATGTCCTGACTACAAGTCATTCCATTCCCATAAGCCAGTCATCCAACAAGGAAAAACATGCCCTGGTTGTCTCCAGCCATGGGTGTGCTGCAGTCAATCACCTGCAGCCTGTTCTGCACACCAGTTATTTTCAAGAGGCTGGACTGGAAGTGAGGCCCGTTAGACAACCAGAGTTAATTATCAACATTCTCTTTACCTTTTATCTTCTCTGTCTTTCATCTGTGGATATTATGCTACAGCAGATGCTGATGTACCTTTAGACACAAGTAGTGTTACAGTGGCTTAAATATAATCCCCAAATAGTTAAACAACATACTGACGTGGGGTTTTTTCACCTATTCAGTGAAGCTAATATTGGTAGATAGAGTATTTAAGCAAAACAGCTTCTTGTGATGTGCAGATTGGCAGATCAAGGAGCTGTAATCACTGAACTAAATCTCTCTGCAAAGCACTGCAGTGTGCATGTCCTCATTAGAGTACAATATTGGCACTTGTCTGGCCTCTGAGAAGTATTTAGAAAAGGAATAAATACAGTTAATGTGAACAGTTCAGTGACCTGAATGCCTGGGCAATGCATTTGATGTGCTTTAAACATGAATAAGATATACCTTAACTTTCATTTATCTAAACATAACTGACACTTGAGAACCTGAGCAATGACTACCAATGATTGTCAAAACCAGTTTATGGCATTACTTTTTTTGCCCTTAGTGGTTTAGATATATCTGATATTACTCAAGTTAAAATAAAATAAAATAAAAAAGTAATGGAATCTCAGTGTGAAGACCTAGTCATGCTAAAAATTTTTATAAGGAAAATGCTTTGGTTAATGTAGTATATGAGATAAACTAGAGCTCAATAACATGACTTAGCATGGAGCTTGCTAAACAGTAAATCATGCTAAAAAACAAACCTTAGAATAAATACCTCCCTCCTTGTAGGCTGCCAGTATCTTCAATGTAAGATACTGCTATAATACATTTTTGCTGTCTCACATTGCTGTTTCTCTGTTATCTTGTTGGTGACACAAGGAAAACCACTATTTCCTTCCCAGTAATTTGTCCATCTTGTTCCCAAACCCTTAAAGAATATCTAATTAAACACTTACATACATACATACATACATACATATATACATGCATACAAAGATAGTTAAAAATGGCAAATTAAAAAAATATGGTAACCCCTGGTAGAAAAGACATGGACAAAACCAGGCAGCTCTATTCTAACCTTTGTCTTGCAAAGCATTTGCTAAACAAAGCCACTCTCTGTTCAACAGAAAACAAACAAACAAAACCAACAACAACAACTTGGAAGCTTTAAGCAGAATCCCCCAATACTCAGAGAAACTCACAGGCAACTACAGAGCCTGTGTAGGTTCTTGGCAACTGGATGAGTCCTCACAGCAACAAATAATGTATAATATAAAGCTGTTACAGTTGGATAGCTGCCTGGTTCACTCTGAAGTTTTATCAGGTTGTTGACCACACACTCCCACCCCTCTCAACTCCTACTTCTGCTTTAGAGAGATGAAGTGGAGAGCTTAAAAGTTTTTGCAACTGATGAATCTTGCATCCAACTGATTGGATTTCTCCAATCCTTACTGCAACAGAAAAGCAAGCAAGATGTGTTTCATGGACTTCTGAGATATTGGGAAGAATTAGAAATGACTCAAGAAGAATTAGAAATGAGTTGATGCTTTAGCCTCCATTTGGATAGACATGTAAGATGGGACTGTTGCATAACCAGAATCTGAAGATACCAATTGCTGTGTCCCAAAAGCTGTTTACACAGATTATACCAGAGGCTCAAGATGAGGGTGTTGGTTTTGTAAAGCCACAGTGCACCTGAAAGGCTAGACCCTGATGTAAATTTCTGTATAAAGGAAGACAATAACCTATTATTAAAATCGTGAAATTAAGTAGTGGTCTCATGACACTAAACTACTTCATGTCAATCATCATCAGTTGACCTCTTGATTCCCTATAGTGTAGGTGCAAAACGGTGACTCCTCATCCACCACACATGGCAAATACTGTCAACCTCTTGGATACATGATTAACTCTCTTCTAAATTGGTTTCTTGGTGAGAGAAGCAATGACAGTAATTCTGCATTTTCAAAGCATTACAAGGGCCCAAAGCTGCCAACAATCCTGTAGATATAAAGCAGGGTTCAATTTCTTGGCACACAGCTAACACAGCTTCATCAAATACTGGTGAGAAATTGACTGGGAATTGGTGCCCAAGTCTTTTTTTTGTTCACTTATGAAACTTAAGAAGTGTAAAGATTAAAAGCACTGAGAAATTTTGAACAAAAATGACTGTACATACATATTTCTGTACGCCTACTCACGTGCAACACATGATAACCTCTTCTTTTGGTGACTTACACCATCTTTCTCTCCCCGTGCCTTGCTGAGCAAGAATGAATTACATTCTTGTTCCAGTCCAAAACCATTTTGAATATTCTTGCTCCACATTGCTGCAGAATGGACTTTCTCGTGTGGTATGACAAACCAGCTCTAGAAGGATGGAATGTTTGACAGCACCATACTACCCAAGTACCTACTACAAAGGACACAGGCTTTTCCCTATTGAAAGATGATGAAATGATGGTCTCAATTAGTTTCATTGATCATGTCTCCCTAATTGATTGAGTGTTCCTTTTTAATTCATTAAATTAGAGTAGGTGGATTAATACCATTTCAGGAACAAGAGGAAAAGATACCCACAACAAAGGAATGCTACAGTAATTGGCACTTGTAAAAAGAGAGGCAGTGCTTGAAACCTATTTTGTAAGGCCAGCAGACACCTGGGTTTGATCACACTGGGGAATATAAAAAGCCTCGGCTATAGATTTTGACTAAGAGCAGCAACAAAAAAGAGCTCTAAGGGCTCTTGTGAAGGGAGCAGAGGAAGGCTAAACAAGCCTCGACTCTTACCAGCCTCAGTGGGAGTTAAGGACTCTTTGCATTGCCATGGAGATCCGTAGTACTTTTGCTGAATCAAAGCCTATAAAAACATACTAATTATTATAACTTAAATATTGGCTTGGCTACAGCTACAGCCCTTTCACCTTTGCACACTCCTACAAATGCCAGTGTCTAAAAGCCCAGAAATGACACATCCATCCTTTACTATTTACAAATGAGGTTCAAGGGCCTTTCCCAGAATATCATCCCCCAGCTCTCCTACCTCCCTATCTGCTGTAGCACTGTTGTGTTATTGGCATGACTCTCATCAAATCCACTTTGCTACAATGTGTTTCACAAATAACCAAGGGTTGTGGCTTGTGTTTGTTGCCCTTTCAAAAGACGATCTCTGAATTTCATTAAATGTCTTACTAGAAGTTATTTCTGAGCATGAAAACAGATGTCTGGAGAGTGGCATGTTACAAACCCTGAGTGAAATAACAAATAAATCCTTTATTTATTTATATATATATTTTTTTTAGAGATTACTGGGGATATAGAAGACATGACTCCATGCCAGCAAAGCAATGACAGCTGCCCAATAAGAACAAAAAAAGAGATTCAGTAAATCACTCGTATTATACCCAGAGAGAATCACCTTTGCCCTTGTCCTCCACTCACGGCAAGAACCCAGTGGCAGGTGTAGTCCTTCTGCAAGGGCAGGGGAACACTGGAAAGGCCCTGCCTGGACCTGTGCTGAACAGCTTCCTAAAGGGGCACCTTTGCACAAGAAATATCTGTCTCTAAGCAGAGTGGGAGTCACTACATTAGGAGAACACAGAAAGAAGAAGATCCTGAAGGTGTTTTCCAAGCCCCATTGCTGAAACACAGTGATAATGCACCATTACCTGGAGAATTCTGGTGTTCACTGCCATACCAGTGCTAGTCACCTGAACAGGAGAAAGGGAGAGAAGGTGGGAGGCAAAGAGAAAGTAAAAGGGACCAGCAGAGGTGGAATAAGACACAAGACTTAAGGAAATGTTTTACTAAGAGAAGTTAGAACCAACAGTGCAGTAAAGGATATAATTCTTTCATGGCTTATGGAATCCCATCCCCTCACAAATGTTACACAGTGCCACGGGGCTGGAATAATTTGCCTCCAAAGATTACCCACATATACAACAGCTATTTATGGAATAATCCTAATTAATAAAATGTGTATTAAAGCAGACTGATCTTTTTCCAATTCAAACACTGACTTCAGTCCTGCCAAGAGGTTCTGTACATGCTTAATATATGTGAACATATATATTAATATTATGTTCCAACTGGAACAATGACCAATTATACTGGTATTTAAAACACAGCAGAGTTCTTCTGAAACTATAGTCTAAAATATGCCCAGTTCTGCATTTTTTTATTCATGCACAGCTTCCACTGAACTCAAAATGCCATGTTAAGGCCCACTTACAGCAGGGATGTGCGTGGTCTGGAGAGAACACTCATGAAAACTCTGCAAAATTGGCCCCAAAAGGATCTTGCCAACACAGCTGTTCAAGCAGCAAATGTAAATTCTGCTCATACTCAGCAGAGAATAAAAGAAAATACAAATGGTAACCAGGAAACAAAGACACTTGAATAGGAGGAGGTACAATATGTAAAATCACAAGGTCTTTCACTCAGCTCCTAAATTTATACATATTTTCTTGATTTATTGCAAGACACATAATATAGAGTAGTAATATAACTCCAGCAGCACTAGCAGGAAAAAAATTGCAATGGAGAGTAGTCTAAAATCCTTTACAAACTGAAAGAAGATTAAGTAAAAATTAAAATATTTTCAATTTCTTTTCTATTTGTGGTCTTTGGATTTGTTTTGTGTTTTGTTTTGTTTTTTTTTCCTTTTATTTGAGGCACTGGACTGTGTTCCCTGAAACCTGGGTTCTATTCTGAGGAATCTTCAGACCTATAGATACAATAACTGAGCCTCACTTCTGCACAGGTAGCCTTACTATTCTTGCCTACTTCAAAAAGTTATTTCATGAAAAAGTGTGAGGGACTGTGAAGGATTCCTGTATTACACTGACAGATATTGTAAAATAATTACATTTTAATAAGCTGAAAGGGTTAATAGCCAAAATTGGAGTTATTGGTAGATTTCTCTGTTAGGAGGACAGTTAGATATGCCTTTGGTGAAAGCTCCTTTAAAAAAAAAATAGACAAATAGTCTTATTTTCTTGAAAAGCAAAATCAAACAACAAACAATAGCTTCCTTGCCTAAAACTGTTCAACTCTGTCCTCAGTCAGCACTCTATTCTAAATTAATTTTTTCTAAGTACATATATTCTATGGGAGTCTTGACCTTCTTTTTCTATTGATCCCTGTTGGGGTTTTTTTTGGAAATACCACTAATTTCCACAGTAACTGTGTTCTACATCTTGCAAAATTCACCTTACTCTTCAAGTTATGATTGCATAGGAGAATCACAAAACAGTCTGTAAAAGACAGGCATTGATTTATGTTTGATAGGAGGAATTAATTATGTTCTACAGGAGTAAGGAGTCTGGAGAAGGCTGCTGCCTTACAGATGATCACTCATTTTCCTCTCCATCAGCATCCTAATTCCCTAAAGATAACTTAATTTTATCACTAACACACTGCAAGTCCACAACTGAAATCTGCTTCTGTTTTACTTCCAGTTGTTTTTATCATTCTTTTTTTTTTTTTTTTCCCCATGCTAATTAATTGTTAGATGAATCATGATCTGTATGAACTGGTACCTCTGAACTCACCAGCCCCAATGTGCTGGGCCCGTAGGCTGTGCTAAAATCCTGTATAAATTAATATCTGTTATTCCTCTCGTGATAGTGTTCTGCTTTGCAAATGCATAGTGAAGCAACTGAATTCCCTTGTAGAAAAGAACGGAATGTTCTGTGCCCAACAGAATAGCACAGAATACATTTAAAACAAAAAATTGATTTGTATGAGCTGCTTGAGGAGTTATATTGTTATCTGGTCACGCCTGGAGAACACTGAATGGGTGGATAACTCTGCAAACTGAAACTATGCAGGGTCATTACCAAATGCAGATATTTTAAAAGTGTATGTTCACTTGCCTGAGCACCTCAACAACATTTGAATATGCCCCTGGAACAAGCATATTTCTTTTTTATTTTCACGACCACAGAACAACACCACAAGACTCAAACACACAGGGCACAAGCCCTCAGGGATTGTGCTGCATCATAACGACCTCCTGGGCTCTCTGTTATTCCAGAAGCTACCCAGCTCCTGCAACACCTGCTCTCCTCCCTGTGGGCTCTGCTCAATGGACGAAATTTGTTCAATACTCCCTCTCTGGAGAGAGGAGGTGAACCCTGATCCTGCTCACACTTGGCACTGCAACTCTCGGTCTCCTCTAAATCAAATCTCCCTTTTCAGCAGATGCTCAGATCACTGACAGTCCCACAGGAAGAGAAACAGGAGGCACCACAACACCAGTCCTGATGAAGGAATTATCCATAATTCAAAGGTTTCAGGAACCTGAATAGCAGAAGATCTCTAAAATTTTCTGTTCCGAATTTCCTTGCTTTGCAGATCTTTTTGACTAAGTGGCTGCGTTCAGAGATAAATATCTGAGCTGCACATGTTTATGGATTTTGTAGCTGAAACAATGCTATAAATCACAGTTACCTGACGGAGCACAGTGGGGAAAAAAAGGTTCAATCCATTCTGTGAGACTTCTGGAATAAGCATTTATCATCTGAGCATTATTTTTTGAAATGCTGAATTTGAAATTCTTTAGAGAAGTGAATTTGACACTTTTTAATGTTTGCAGGTGTTCACCTCATTCTACCAAAACTTGCTAAGACCTTTTTTTTCTTAAAGCAAACAAAACTTCCACACTTGATTTCTTTCCTCAGGAGTACTTTCAAGTTCATTTACTCTAACAGCAATTCAGAACTTTCAGACACTGTAACTACCCAGTCAAGGTGTTAGAGAAGAAAAACTCTGATTCCAAGTTCAAAGTCTGACACAATTCACCAAAACCAACAAAACATTTCTGCTGAATTGATTACATCTTTTGTTTTGTCTGTGTGTTTTCCCTGTGCAGTGCACTTCCACAGCAAATTCAAATTCAACTTATCAAAGATTTCCCTTTTTATTTTTTTGGTATTTCAAATGCCCTGTTGCATGTTCTTACCCTCATCTCCCAAAATTAAACTCCCCAGTGACTTTTAGAGATGTCTTTCTCCCTGTGGCTACTCTAACTACTTACTTCTGCCTGTGGTGCAGTTGACATTCCCTCTAATGGAAAATAAAAAAAAGACAAAAATATTTTCATAGGTTCTGCTTTTCTGGCTATAAATTTCAGAAAAAAACCCACATTTTAGTAAAACATACAAGGAAGTAACTGCCTACTACTCGATAAAACAACTAATCTATAGACATTCACTTTCTCTTTTATATATTACATCAACTTGGGTTTTATTCAATCTAAAAAATTCCAAATCAAACTGAATTCACTATAAAGCAAAAACCAGGTGAGTTGTGCCACTTTCACCAGTTAGGGATGGGTCCCCTGATTTTCTCATAAAGTTGTTGAACACTTTCACTGCTTTAGGGCGTTGTGGAGAGATACTCTGCTACACCTCATCAAAGCTGTACTCAAAGCATGAGAACATTTTTTGAAGAACAATGACAAACACCAATTTACTCATCAAAAGGGACATGGATATGTGACTCAAGTTGGAGGCTTCTCAATATTTTTTACAAAGAACACAAAGATACACAGGCCTATGTGGTGGTGTTATCTTCATGAATTTTACTGAGAAGAACTGCTTCACCCTTAATTAATTCAGTAAACCAAGATTTTTTTAATCAAAGCTGCTACTGTAATGAGCCGTGCGGACCAAAATACAGTTCTTACAAAGAAGCAGCTGATTAATCCACTAATCCTGTGAGTAGCTATCACTGACTTAATTCTTTCAGGATAAATTAAAACCTACAATATAACCACAGTTTTTTCCTCCCCAGGTGATACCGTGATTCCAGGGTTTGGTTTTGACTGGTCTATTAGTTAACTATTGTTTTTATATACATACATAAGGCACTATTATTGTTGTTATTATTAAATGTTATAGGCAATGGAAAGCGTGCTTCAAAATAAGCTAATGGAACACTGCATTTCCAAAATGTCAACCCAAAACATTCTGACTTTGTTAAGTGTCTCCTACACAAAGGATGGCAAAACCCAACAACTTCAAACCACGACTGGCCATTTGTTTCTGTCACTTTTTCAGTGAAAAATCTGTTTTCTCCTTGGCAAATCTCACTGTCAAATGACACTCTTGTCACATTGGCTTCTTTGGCAAGTCTTAAATTCTGTGGAATCTCACTGGACTTGTATCTATTACAACTGCTAATAGGAGATTGTTCTATCCCTCCTCTGGGGTTTTCTTCCATTGCAGGCAGGACTTAAATCATCACAAAACTCTTTTGTCAGCTTGTCACTTACGCGTACAAAGGGCAGGTCTGCTTGACAAGTGTGTCATAGATGTTCAAAAAATTAATGAACAACTATATGGGAACCAATAGAATACTAATAATTGCATGGAAGCTTAGAATGATAATCAATATTTGGAACTAAAAACAGAAACATCACTAACACTCTCATAAACGCACCCAAAAGCAAAGATGTTTGCTGTGAGTCAGACATACTTATCTGCATTCTCTAATATTAATGAGGTCCCCTGTTGTTTCTGAATTAACTTCAAGTACTCTCCTTGTAATTTGTTTTTAAAAAATGTTATCTTCTATTATTTCAATTTCCTTTTATGGGGGTTTTCATATTTCCCTTGTTATTTATTTTATTGATAAAATCCCAGACAGTTCTATCAGGATCCAAGGAAAACTTGCTGCTGGATTCAGATTTTATAATTTGAAATTCATCTGTCTTAGAATTGGATGTTGATAGCTATGCAATGTTATCTATAGTTATCCCCTAAAACCCCAGTGATTGATTGTGGCAGTATAAAGCCCCAATTAGATTACATGACTGAAAGGGAGACCAAAAGGTTTAACTCATTGAGCTACAGTTTGAATTTGCATGATGGAAGCAGAACTACGGGCTTATCATGACACAGCAACAGAGCCCACACTTAGAGAGCAGCGTAGCTTGTGGTTCAGAAGTGCAGTAGAACCCTTCAGCTCTGCTGAATGGAAGATACAATTAATCCCCTTTTTATGGATGAAGAGAGTGCACCACACTGGATGAAGAGATGGATGAAGAGAGTGCTGCCTTGGTGAGTGCCAAGCAGCTCTTTCATTTGACACTAGACAAACAACCCTCAAGATCAGTATTTTCCAGAGGCTGGGTCTATTAGGCTTCTCAGAGCTTAGCCTGGATTGCAACATGTTTCCTGATGTCATTAACTGCAACCCTTTCAAACTTGCTGGAAAAGTGATTTCAGTAAACAAATCAGCTACTGATCTGAGGATGTTGATTTAGGAATCTCATGTATTCAGATGATTCCCAATTAATTAATCAAAACACTTGGCTAATTGAATTCCTTTCTGCAGCAGGATGCAACTCAGCTCTCAGATCTGGTTGGTGTTATTCCAAGAACTGATTATAGGTAGTTTTTATAGCTGCCTTGCTCTTAACAACTGCATTATCTGTAATGAAAATAATTTCCATTCTACTTACTACCTGAGTTTGAAGAGAAGCTGACTGTTGCTATCAGATGTTTTTTTGAGTTCTCTTAGCAATGTTTGATACACTTCACACACATCTATTTACATTTAAAAGTCACCAGACAGATTGCTATTTGGGCTCTAGCTAGAATATTTTCCTGCAAGCCTTGATGGATCACCAAGTGAAATAAAAGCTTTGGGACCTGATAATGCAATCCATTTTCACAAAAAAAACCTGCCACTGATGTCAGAGTAAGCTTTCTGTTCAAGGAGTATTTGAAGCCAAGAGAAAAACCAGGTTCCTTTCTCTGTCATAGTCTTGCAACAAGGTTTTTTTTATCTTTAGGATTTTCTGTTTGTTGCTGTCCCAAACATTGCTTTGAATGTTGTTGTTTTCCTATTAAAGCAGAAGTACTTTTTAAATAGTGTTTGAAAAGTAAATGACTTCATTTTAATACATAAAATACGTTAAAACATTGGAATTAAAATTAATGCTTTTGTTAAAACTTTTATACCAACAGTGACATCCAATGAAAAACTCTGATTTCAACACATGCCTGAAAAAAGAACCCATTTCATACTGTTTTAAGGGATCATCTCTATGGCTACATTCTCCCTAAATTATTTAATCAGAGTGACACGTTGGGGAAAGAACTCTGAAGAGAAATATCTGAAGATGTCTAAAGACAGGACTAATGACAGGTTTAAAAATTCAAATAAAGTTACTTAAATATTGTGCAGATAATGCCAATAGCAAGGGATGAAATGGGAGGCTGTTATCTGTTGCTCATCAATTCCATCTTCCTAGGAATATTGCTGCCAAATTCTAGAAAGGAATTAAAGGTAACTGTCACCTGGCAGCAAATTAGCTTCCTCGTTGAAGTTCCTTTTATTTGTTATGGTTAAATTTAAGATCCATAAAGGTGATGAACTGGTGTCATAGCCCTGGAAACTGAGGTTATTTGTGTATCCAGACAACTGAATTTATAAAGCAAATAAACTTTCTTGACATTGCTACCACTCACCCTTCCTAACTGAAAGGGCAATGTGGTATCTCTATCCATTTAAACACAAGTCCAGAGACTTCAAAATGTCATAAGCACAGAACAAAATTTTTCTAATGGGAATATTTATCCACTGAAAACAGCATGTTTCTTTGCACTGGGGTGTGGTTTGTGCTTTGAGAGAGGGTACATGTGGAAAAGGTAATATTAATCATTGCATCAGAAGGTTTATACTTGCTCAAGCCAAACACCAAAATCTTTGGTCAAGTACACCAAAATCTTGAGAGAAAACTTCCCATAGATCTAGGCAATGACTTTAACATAAATGCTACCTTTCAATGTTTCAGAATTAGAACAAAATAAAGAAGATACGTAGCATAAAAGCAGTGAATTTGCCTATTGCATTTTTCTGTGCAAAAGTAGTTCATCATGCACTTATTTTGGCACAGTAATAAATGTATTAAATAAAGAAAATCCCAGTTCAGAAGAAATCGGCCTGAAGGAAAAAGGAAAAAAAATATTAATTCTTTCAAAAAGATGCTTGCACTCTGGAGAACTTTCTTCTAAGCATGACCTTTACACTGTGAGAATCTAGTCACATACTGTGGCTAAACCAGCAGAGCTGGCAGCATAATTTGCTGCTACCCTGGGACTGTAGTTTTCCTATTATATAAAATTTCAAGGACAGCTTTTTTATTTTTCCTTTCCTTTTACTGTAAGAACCAGAACTCCTTCTTGTTCTCAGCTATTCCAGTGTAAATTGAAAGCAAAGCCTTGAAACTCTGTAGCATTACTGTGGATTTACAGTTTTATAGCAGAGAACAGAAAAGTGATTCTAAATATTCTAGGTTATTGGGGAAAGGTTTTATAGGGGAGAAAGATATTACTTTAAGGATAAAAAAGGGAAATTAATAAAAAATGATTAAAGTCAGAAAAATCTGACACTTCCAATCACTTACACAGCACAAGAATGAAATCAGCTTGTCTTACCAGGGCTATATTACACTAATCCATTTATTAATTCTTTTCTTTTTTCCAGAGAAAGAGCTGTAAAGTAATTGCAGAACTAGCTAGATACCAAGAGTGTATTGCTGGGTAAGAAAAATAATCCACTGAGAATTTGTCCAAAGCTTTTTAGAACAAACCTGACTGCTAGGCAAAACCTGCTGTTCTGCAACACAAGTGTCTGCTTTCTGCAGGGGCCAGGGGGTTAGTGAAGTGTAGGGATACTCTGGTGAGCACTCACTTGTTCCTCAGACTTTCTGCAAAGATGGTCAAGAGTAACATCAACAGCCTTGCAAGCTGATGGGGAGAAGCAGATAGCAGTAGGGAGAACACTGTGAGACCTCGTAGTGTGTTCCACAAGGACCTGAGGAGGAGCTCAGCCTGAGCTGAACTCAGGGGGTTCAGGGTGAGGGGTTCACCAATTATCCTTGCTGCAGGTGGGAGAAGATAGTGAAAAGTCATAAAGACTCCCATCTTCTCCTCTCTTCTGCTCCCAGCAGACCTAAAGCAGCTACCCCACTGAGTAAAGCAGGGCCACAACAGAGCCAAAGACCAAACACTGTGATTAAAACAAACTTCCCAAATTTTTCAACACGTTTTTATCAATTCAGCAAAAACCAAGGAAAAAAAGGCTAAAATAACCTAGTTTTTTAAAACAGAGTAAAATGTTCAGTATTTCATAAGCTCTTTGCATGTGTTGCCAAGTCAATGGACTTTATCGTTGATAGACATGGCCTCAAAAATTGTTCTATTGACTTCTTAACCCTTAAAAAGTCATTACTAAGAGTATATTAAAAAATAAAACATGCCTAAGCAATACTATTTTTAAAAAAAATCTATATTTGTTGTATGTTCTTTTTCTTTTTAAGCTGATGTTACCAAAAACCTCAAAGGTTTTGATAAAACAATCTAAGCATTGTAAATTGAGATAAAGTACTTTGAAATGTAATGGATTTGCTCAAAGAGCTAGAAGCATCCTAAATGTACTTAATAGAAGCAGCAAATAAAGAACATTACCACAGGCAGGGGATATAAAACTATTTTCATAGCAATTTGTTCAGCCAAGTATCAAGAGCCTCTTTATCCCAACCTGGTGAAAAAGATTGCTGGGTTTGACTGAACCTGACTAAACATATGTTCTTTTATCTTAAATGCCTTCAAAGAACTTAATGTTGATGTCAGTTAAAGGAGACACAAAAAAAAATATTTTAAGAGATCAGTACAATTGTGGAAGTGACAAAATATAAACAGAAATTGAATTTCCATTTGTTGGTGTATTTCTCAGTTTACTTCTAGAGAAAAGCAAAACTGTAATACCACTGATTTTCAATTCTCTTTGATTTTCAGACCAATAAGAAAGTCTAGCTGGGGAGGAAAGAAAAAAACCCTTATTTTAGCAGCAGTTTTACTACTTGTGGTACCCTTTTCCAGCCTCCTTTGAAATACAGGGAGTTTGTGGACTACTTAGCTGAAAGCCACTGTTTCAGAAACACCTCCTGCAGGTAGATTAGGTTAGAAAAAAATATTCTAAAAGGACTAAAAATACAACACTAATTGCAGAAGGCAAACCTAAATGTGATACCCTTGATTTAGTGCTCATATGTTACGATTTCTGATTTCTTGTTATGAAAGGTTTGATTTTAATCTTTCCTCCCTGTAATTTCCCTGCAGAATTTCCATGGGAAAATTTATTTGATACATATTTTTCATTTTAGAACTTGTATCTGTAGTATCATCAGACTAAATGTATTATTACATATAGCAACATAAATCTCGTTTCATTTTTTCCCCCTTCATGACCTATTTAGGAAAAAAACCACTGTATTTGGATATGCAGTAGGGCAAGGAGAAATATTTCATCTTCCTTTCTCCCTAGAGTGGTACAAGATAAGAACTGATTAACCACAAATATCTTACACATTAATTTTTACTAGTAGACCCTCTAATGCCAATAACAAGTCCAAGGACCTGTCAGAGCTATTAAAATTCTTTTAAGCCAGATATTTTGATAGTGTTCATATACAAAAAGATGTGAAATTCTGTCCTCTTTCTATCCTAAGGCAAATGACCACTTCCTGCAGTTAGCATTCCCCACATTCCTACCCCCTCCCTGCTGCAGGAGGATATTACCATATTAAATAACATCACTAGGAAGTTCTCTATCACAAAACACCGTATGTTGTTTTATCTAAAAAATCAAGATTAAGTATGAGTATCATAAGTGACTTATTCAGCATTTTATTACACTTCCTTAAAATCTTACTGCCATCAACCAGGTAAAAATGCGGTGATTATGATGAAGGTCCTCACCCTTTCATCACTCTCAGTTCAGACTGAAATCTTTTTCCACCAGCTATTTTGAGGTCCTGCTTTCAAGCCTACATGACACAAAGCCTTGTGTATAAACTCCAGCAATCTAATGCAATAATCTGGGAAAACCTTCTGATGATAAGAGCATGTGTTATAGCTGGTGTTTTGGTGGTGGTAGTTGGAGAGTCTGGTATCTTTGCCACGGCTTCCTTTTATGTCCTACTGTTTAAATCTCACTCGTGCTCCTGCTTCAGTGGGTAATATTAGTTTCTGTTTGGAGTCACTGAACGTATCAGTGTTTTTATGAAAAATTTGCCTGCTAGTTGACAGGTTATATGGAAAAGGATTTGTTTAGCTTGCTTCCACATAACTGATTAGTCAGTGGAAATATTTTGATCTTGACAGGATTTCCAGGTTGTAGTTTGTGGGAGACACTGACCTTGCTGATTATACTCCCTGCCAGCTTTCATGTTCTGCTTCCCCTTTCTGCCCGCAGCCCCCCTGGTTGCTGCTGGCAGTGCTGCTGGGGCAGGTATCCCCCAAACATCTGTCTTGCCAAGATGTGCAGTCACTGCATAGCAACTGAGCCCACCTATGGAATTCTTGTGCATTCACTAATTGCATGCCAAGAGATTTCTTTCTTTCTTATAGCTTTTTTCTAATCAAGTCTTAACAATTAAATCCTCATTTGGATCTCCTTATATGCCTGGACAATATATGCTTAAAGTCCCTGTGAGTAGATTGGGAATCCACTGTCTTTCCACATCTATACAATATTGTATCATCAGTTCTACACAGATCCTTGCATACTATCAACATTTTTTTGCTTGCAGCACTGTCTTTTGTCCACCTGCTAGACTGATCCCAAATGACATTCTTCAGCATCTGTATCTGTTGGCTGATGTCCAGTATGTGGTAACCTAAATTGCTAACATGCATTTTCCCTTCAATTTTCCCATCTGTAAAATTGATTTCTTTTGCTGCCATCACAGCAGCAAATTGTGAATCCCTACACTGGTTATTTTCCATTATCATGTTATTCTCCACACTACCCACAGGTGTTCTATTTTCTTTTATCTACTAATTGTATGTTTCTATTTTTAGATAAGCTTTGTTTAAATTTTTCTGTTTTCATGAATTCCCTAACTTAATGCATTATCTCTGTCTTCTCCTTTTATTCTCTGTGTTTAGGATGAGCCTGCTCACCAGTGTTTTGGAAATGTCTAGAGATCTTGATGCACTTTGGATAGGTTCTCTGAATGCTCATTTGATCTCCTTTGTTCTTATTACTAACGTATGAGAAATTAACTCATCTTCTAAGATTTCATAATTGCACGAGCTAATCATTTGGTACAGCTCAGCTAAACAGTCCTTCAGTGTTTAATCAGGTCCTTGATTATACAGGTAGAGTATCTTCTGATGTCTCTGTGGTTTGCAAATATTCCTGGAGTGCTCTTAGAGCTTTTTGTGGATTTTTGCTTGCTGCTAATTGCTGGTGGTTTGTGAAATACTACGTCTGCTCATGTTTTGTTTGACTTTTCCTACAGCACCCACTGTGATTTGAAGAATCACACTCAAGAGTAAACACATCCCGTTTTGTGTCCATCTGCTCAAAGTCTGGAGTTTGGTATTTTTCCATGAATACTGTTTGATCTTTCTGTTTTGCTTGCTTATATACACCTGAAGGAGCAGCCTCCCTTTTAACATTATGTTCTCTCCTCAGCATGAGAATGAAGAAGGATCAAAACCAGGCAATGTTTAGGCTTTGTATTTTCTCCCGCTAGTGAAGTTTTCCCCTCAACTTCAGCAGGCAAACTATCATACTCCCCATTGATTACTACCTGACATAATTATCCCTGCTGAAAGAAATACATTGCTGCTAGAGGAAAATCTTCCAACCTCTAGCAAGTTTCCTGTGGCCCACAAAACTCCGATATTATGCTGCATTTTTAACTACCATCTGGTGGTTCTTTATCTGTTAATTAACTATCTACTTGAAACTCTCCTGTAGCACTCTGAATGAAGGTTCCTTTGAACGTGGGGTTTGCACACACTGACAGAACATATTCCATATCCAAAAAAAGTCCTTACACTTAATCTGTCACTGTCACAAAAGCAGCCAATTTCAAATGATCTGGCAAAGCAACTTGAATCTAACCTGTTTTCATTTTGCTTGTCATTAATTTGTTAGACCAAAATCATACAGTTACAGAAAAGGGTTAGTTCACTTCCAAAGTAAAATCAGAAAGGAGAAGTCACTAGCAAAATCGTCCAAAAATCTGTGGAAGCTCCTAATGCATATTTATACCTCCATCTCTAAAAATGCTACAGCCTAACATGAAACTGACTGTCAGATTTCACTGGATTGGCTGATTGCTCATCTTTCTGTGTATAACAAAGGAAAATGTGACTTAGGGACAGAAAGGCTGTCAGGCAAGTTGACTGCATTAACTAGAGATCAATGCTAGAAATATGGAAATTATTACAAAGCATATGGAACCTTCCAGGGAGAATCAGAGCAAGCCATTCCCAGCCTAAAAGTCAGAAATATTCTAGGTGGGCTTACACATTCTTTGCCTTGCATTCATACTGGATTCAGTACAGTTTGTGATGAGCAGCACCAAGTGTTACTGATTAAGGGCATGTACGTAAGATAAGCAGATAATTAAAAAATACAGCCTGTGTTTTAGATTTTACCAAAACAGATGCTCAACATTGTACCAGTGGTGGAACAATTCAGCTAAAAGAGGAAATTGCAGCTAACCCAGAAGTTAATATTTTGGTTGGTTTATGTTAACAATCTTGAGGCAGATTTTCTTCTTCCCCACTGCTCCTGCTGGCTCTGCAGGTTCCCTGCTGGCACACAGGGCTGCCCAGGGATCCCCTGCTCATGCTCAGTCACCCCTGGGGTCTTGACTCCTGGCAGCAGATTTCACTTTGCTTGAGGTTTCACCTGCAAGATTCCACCCCAAATCCTCCCTCCATACTCAACTACAGCTGAGGGCTTGTTGTTACAGTCTGGCTGCAAATGCTTCATGTTAGTTGTCCAAAACCTTTTGTGTTACTCCCTTTAAATTCTGTGCAATTTTCTTCATGCAATTTTTAAATGGTGTATATATGTTAAGATCCATATGCAGTGGGTACAAGAATCATCATCATCATCATTTATTTAAACTCATATTTAAAACAGAGTTTCTTCCCAGAGCAATTCTAGAGACAGTATCACTAGAAAGGATATTTTCTAGAAGATCCTTCCTAGAGATGACTTCACTAAATCTGTCTTTAGGAGCCTAAGTGCCATTGGTTTCAAACTACCAAGTGGCAGATCCTATTTGAAAACTGGACACAGTATCCCAAGTCACTCCTTTAACAAGGTTTTGTAGACAAATCTTTCAGCATTCCGTTGACTGGAATGTAATTCCCACAACCTGCTCTCTACTCCTAGGGCAGTCATTAGACACAAGCTCAAAGGGTTGAGTCTGTTTGATGCAAAGCTTTCTACTGCTTTACATGAACAAATCCTTAAAAATTTAAGATAAGCAACAAACATGCCTACAGGAAAAACCTCCATCATCTAAACAATTTGTCCAACAAGCTGCTTACATAAAATATGGGGTTTTTTCTTAATAGGAACAAGGCCAGTAATGCTCCAGCTGGAAAATCATTCATTCCAAATGGTGTGCACAGTGGTAGGTATTAAGAATTTTTGCAATACAAATCTGCAAAGCATGTTTCATGAATATTAACAAGGAGCTGTAAGTGTAGATCCAACGATGTATAATGTTGGAATGGAAGATGTCTCCAGAACCTCACTGATAGTTGCAAGAGTGGAGACTGGGGCTGATACCACCGGCCCAGATGGTTACAGAGGTGTACAATTAATTGGGATGCTACATTTAATGAAGTTTCCTTTCCAATGGGAGGTTCTTGATGGTAACACATTAATTGAATATAGTAGCTATATGATATTAATCACTTATCTCTCAACAAATACTGCCTTAAGGCAAAGAACAACAAGCAAATTTTGTGTAATTTGAAAATTAGCAAAGAGACTTTACCGAAACCCATGCAAAGTTTTTTTTGCACTTATGAAGAGTTAAAGTAGGTCTAAACCCGCTGTTGCTAACGAAGCCACATCTCCTAGACCCATGTTGCACAGCCACAGAGAACAGCCATTTGCCCAGAAGTGGAAATTAGTCCCACTGTATGTTGCTTTATCAGTACCACAATGATGAAAAGAGCTACCCAGAAACAGGAATATCACCATCGTCCTAAGTCAAGCCTGATTTAGGAGGACAAAAAGCAGTTCTTATGGAATATTGCATCTTTTCCTGCTAATTTTGCTGAGAGCAATTATCGTTCAAGACTAGGAATGGCAGGATCTGTCAAAATCAGGCCCTTGAATAATGATTTCACCCCATGAAGGGGTTTATGCTCTCAGGACTCTACAGATGAGGAATAAAGAGGGAAAGCACCATCCTTTTTATCTTAGATGGTAGCACTGTGTATGCAGAAGTTGAATCCTTTTAAGACATATTAAAGACATTTACTACTTTGCACAAAACTTAAAAGAATAGTTTGAGGTTTTCCCAGCAACAGATTTTAAAGTAAGGTTTACAAGAAGAATAGGAAAAAAATAGATTTTTTTAACTATTCAGTACATGAGACCCCAAAATTGATGGAAAGGCACTTCTGCACTACCTGAGAACAGCTGAAGTGCCAACTTCCATGAAAAAAAAAACAACTTTTAAAATAATAGGAGAAAAAATGTGTTGCTTTCTATACAATCCCAAACAAATATAATGTATCCTTAATTTGGGTGAGTTTCTGGGGAAAATATGTTGACTTCTCCTGAGAACAAGTCGGGTCAGGCACCTAAGCTTCATTAATGAGTGAGGTGAAGGAAAATCAGAACATCATTTGCAAGAGCTCATCTTTCACGTGCCCGAATAGCTTACTTTGGGAATCTCTAAGCACTGTCAGGCAAACTTGTGCTTCTAGAGAAACAGTACACACTTAGTTCTGGTTTCAGTGAGTACAGCTGTAACCTTCATCTCATGGTAGTGACCTCTGTGATAGATCCTGTATTTGGTCATTCTCAAATCCTTCTGTGATTTTACAGAGTTAAAACAGAGGAGCATAGTGAGGGATATCAGAACAAAGCCCTGACAATTTCTGGAGTTGCCCTAAACCATGCTGTGGTGTTTGTTTACACTACAGACCACTGGATGGTAGTGAATTTCACATCAGTTAAACAAAATAATTTATTTTTTACTTATCCAAGTGTCCCTAAACTAACTAGAATTAACTACAACTGAAGAAAATGGAATAAATAAATTTTCATGTTTGCAAAATAGTGCATCTTTTCCTACAAAAACATCTCATACCTCTGTCCATTCATGGTTTTACAACTCATTAAAAATTATTTTAATGTTGCTCAAGCTTCCACAACTTTTTCCCACTGCCAAAAAACAATTGCTAGAATACAGATCCATGAAACAGTTTTGGACTGTTGGCAGCCAAAATGCAGATGCCAGAAAACTCGAACAACTTTTTTTCCAAGGTTTTTATCAAGGCTTCACAACTATACTGCCTCCCTGCTGAAATATTTGGTGTGCACTTGTAAATCCTTCATGCACCTGAACAAACAGTTCCAGCAACACAGAAGATTAATAAAATGCTGAACAGATTAAAATGGCTTATATCTTACTCCTATTCTGCTGATAACTTTCTTCCACAGACATCTCAGGTCATTCCTTATCTATTTACAAACAACATGGAGTTATCCATAGCACTTCCTTTCCCTCTCAACATTGATTGTATTTATGTTTTCTCTATTTTTCATTAATTTAATCATATCTGAGGAAACCCAAGTGATCGGAAGCTTGATTAACTCTGTCACTTAAGCAATGGTTTTATGATAATTTGAAGCAGATCTTCCATCATGCAGAATGTATTACTGCTTTCATTCAATAAAAGCTGCTGCCAGAGCTTGAATATAAATAAAACTTTTCCAAATCAAGGGCCCCACTAAATCAGTCACTTCACTGGCTGCTCTCCAGGCCAACAGCCATTATTTATGAATAATAAGAAATTCTTATCACTGTGTCATACAGTTTTAACAAAGGTTTGTTAATGTCTATGGAATAAGCAACAAAGAAAGCAAATCTCTTTCATTTCAGTGGAAAGGTTTGGACTGTTAAAGAATTGTAAAATAACAAAGTGCCTATCTTGCAGGAAATTTCAGTAGAGCATCAGCAGCTCTCTTCCATGTGAAACCCAAGAACAGATTCCAGACTAAATCAATGGCAACAGATCATTTTCCTGCAATGTCAATGGAATCCATCTATTATTTGCCACAGCTCATTGGGAACTGTTTCCTTTCCAGCCCTCAACACTGTGCTTATCAGATCTTCAAACAATAAATTAATATCTTCCCATTCTGCAAATCAGGGAAACATGTCTGACATATTCAGAATCAGGTAACTTCAAATAAAGAGTTAGCTTCCATGTTCAAGGCAACTCTAGAGCCATTGTTAACCCTGTAGCTGGTGCTATTCAATCACTGAAACAGTCTGCAACTGAAATTGAAGAGCTCATCACATCAGCTACTGAGCACCAACCTTTATCCTAGCTCATCCACTGTCTCCTGACATGAAGCAGCAAAGAAGTTTCCTGTGGCTCAGTTTTCCTAGCTTAGTGGAAAGCTACAAGTGAACCTTACATGAGCTACAGAAGAACCACTGCTCTGACACTACAGCCTACAGAAATACTACAAAAAAAGTTGCTATTGGCTCCACTGACCCAGCCATGGGACAGATTACACATTGCAAAGGGAAGAGGTGAAAAGGGAAGAGAAGGAACTCAAGACAATTCTATCAAATTCCTTAATAAACAACTTCCAAGACCCTCATTTTCAACAGTCCCAAGCACTTGACGTTCACATTTCTTCATTTGAAGTGTATCAGTTCAGGAATTTCCAACAAACTGAAGAAGAAATTCACACCCTGTGCCCAGAATGAAACAATAATGGATTTTAAAAGCAATAATGAGGATTCGGAAAGAGAACATTGAGACGCACAAAACTGAGTGATGAAAGCAGAAGATTTTAGCAGGCTTAAATATATTGGGGCACTGAGACCAAGCAAAGCAGGAACAGGCTTGAATGTCTCTAATAAAAACGTCGAGCTTTGTTCTGCTCCAAATTGTTTAGAACTTGAATATGTCACAATATGACTTTTATGATCACACACGCGTTGGATCTGAACCCGAGGCCACTGAAATCAATGGGATTTTCTTATTTCTGTGCTTTTCTGATTAGATGCACAGCAGTTCATTTAATACAAAATATGAAGCCATTTACAAGGTCGATTTATGGCCATTTTTTCCCAAAGTGTACATGTTGTGCAGTAAATAATGCTCTAAGATAGAATTTGCTCATAGTAGCCAAGCAAATTCATAAAAAATTCTCAGAATCTTTTTGCAGAGGTGATATTACCCTCCAGTGACACTCCCCATACCTAAAAATTTGGATATATTCAGCTACAAGGTATGCTTCTAAAATTGGAATCAACTTTTAAAATGAATCAACTGTAACATTTATCTTCTGCTATCCATATAGGATGCTGGGAGCTATTTTGCTAGAGAGGGGGGCGAATAACAACTGACCTAAGAGTGACTTTGCAGCACAAACGTACCTTCCTGTGTGCACTTCTCTGATTGCAGGTCAGTCAGTTGCCTTTGATGGGTAAGAAAAACAGGTTATTCTGCAAAGCTTCCACAAAAAAAAAAAAAAAAAAAAAGTTTTGGCTTTTTCCAAGGGTAAGGGGTGGAAAAAAAAAAAAAAAAAAAAAAGAAAAAAAGAAAAAAAAAAGCAGGCTAGAATTAAAATTGTGCTCAAAAAGAATGAAAATGAGCAATCCTGAGGATTGCTTAAGACAACCCTATCAGTTGCTGCACACATTTCTGTTCAATTATACTGCCTTTACTTCAGAGTTAATAAAATTCTACTACATAATGCTTCTTTATGGAGATTGATGGACATGTTTCATGCTAATTCCTTCTTGAGTTAGTAAGCCTTTATTTGCCATGTCAAGGCAGGAATGATGGCAGGGAGCCCAGCAGAAATGCCAGCGCGTACTTCAAAATGTCATTAAGTTGCAGACCAAATTAAACTATTGACCAAATAAAACTGTTTACCACACATACCAGCTACGCCTTGCTGTCGATAAAGGCTGAAGTGACACCAGATGGGTATCAAAATGCATTTTACACAATTCAGACCTCATAGCAGAGACCATATGATAATGTGTCTGATTGAGGAGCATTGGGGTTGTTTTCCCCATAGACTGAACTAGTGCAAAAAACAGAAATGCAAAGAAAAGCATCAAATCTTGCTGTAAATACGACTCACTTCAGGATATTTTCATTTGATTTTATTTATCATAGTGGAAATGTGTTGATGTGGAGAAGATATAAAGCTGGAAGGATTTGCCATAAGGAATATTTTGGTCCCTACTAGCATAGAAACTGCAGGACCCACAGTACCATGGCCTACCACAACAAAACCACAGGCTGACTCCAATGATCACACCCTGTTTCCCACAGGCAGAGACACAGGGGTAGTGCACCAAGGGCACACACTCAAATTTATTTTATGTACTGAGGTATCTGACTTGCATTTCTTGTTCTATGCCTATTGCAGCTATCAGCCTCAGATGGTTGATTTTCCTTACATGAAATATCTCTCTTCTTGTTAAGAAGTTTTCAACAACTCAGTTTCTGATTAGGGGAAAAGAAAAAATACAACCCTGATAAAAGCACCTGGAGTTCTTCTTGTCACTTTGCCAGTACTGAGGAACTAGTACTTAGCTCCTAATGGCTTTGATTTAGGCTCAGGCACTATCAGCAGGGAAGATGCTCAGTTCCCAACAGTGAGAACCAGGCTCCTGGGTTTTGACCACTTTGATAATCACTTTGCCAAACAGAACAAACATTACCCTGGATTAACATCCTTTTCCCATGGATCTGTGAAGCTGGTACATCTGTTCACTTCCTATGGGCTGCTGAGCAGGCTCAGAGTCTCCAGAGGCTCAGTCCTCAGAGAACGTAGATAATACCAGGATAACTCAGAGTAGCTGCTAAACAAACAGCATCCTTCCCTACCCCCAACATCAACAAGCAAAACCACCCAGCCAGCATAAAATGCACTAAAATGTGGGAGCTTTATGTCATTTATTATGTTAGTCTATCTTCACACAAGGGATTTTTTGCTAATTGGCATGATTCAGTTAAATGAGGAGGTATTCTGAGATTAAAAACCCACAGATCAATTGTTTGGATAATGGATGGAGACCAGGCTTATAAACCACAGAAATAAGGAAAGGAGCTGTCATGCTTGGGTGGTTGGAGTGAAAAATGATCTTGGGAAATGGGAGGAATTGAATAAGACAACAGTCAGTACACTCAAATACAAAATGGCATCATTAAAAAATAGATATCAAAGGAATAAACACAAAATGGGGATTGACTAGGTAGAAATAATACAAAAGAAGATCCCAGGGTGTCAACGGACTGCAGGCTGAATAGGAATCAAAACTATCAAGTTGTTGCAAAAAAGGAACCTCTTTTTACTGGAGTGTATTAGCAGGAAACTCTTAACTAAAACATGGGAGATAATTATTCTGCTCTATTAAGCATTGTTGATACCCTCAGCTGGAATGCCCTCAGTCTGGATAAAAGTATAAACAAATCACACAGTATAACAGGATCAGATGAGAATAAGAGTTCATGGGGGAATAGTAAAATTGATAAAATTTTGAATATGAGTTGTAAGGAAATGAAAAAAGGGAATAGATTCAACTAGTCAAGAAAGGAAACACTCAACAGGGAGCCATGATATACCTTGAAATGAGCAAATGCTTGTTATAAAGCAAGCAGTTATCCTTGAAGATTGTTCTCCATATCTATGAGGACAGAGCAAGGAACAGACAAATTACAGTATGGAGGTTTTGGTGAAGTGGTGGGAGAATCTTTGTGAGGAATCAGACTACCTTCTTCAAGTTTCTGGTTAGCCTGGGCAAAAAAAAATTGTTAGAGCTAGACAACCTCTTTGAGACCTCTGTTGGGGTTAGGTCCAGAAGAAGGATAAGAAGACAAAATGAAAGCATATCTTGTTTTCTTCTTGGCCCTAAACGTTCACAGGTTCTGCTACTGAATTGCTCTCATTAGGAAAGCAGTGAGAAAGACCATTCCCCAACTCACTGGGAAATGAACATGACACATTCTGATTTTCCTGGTCATCTTTAGATATTTAATTCTAAATGTGAGACAGAGGCTCTGGGGAATACATGAGAAATATTAATGTGTATTTCCATGCAATCAGTGTATGATAAGAATCATTTTTCTGTGACTGACTATAGCTGAAAAAACTATTCAAACCTTTCTAGCAATATCTTACTTGTCTAATTGTCTGGCTTTGTTGAAATTGGTTATAACCCCATAACCAACGGGGTACATAAAAGTAAAAACACTAATGCAGCCTAACATGATGAATAAATGACAATATGGCCAACGTCACTACAGCCATCTACAGAAAATGGCAACTGTCAAATCTAGTGACAACCTAATAAAGATGCATATTCTTCATTTTAGACAATGTTTGGGGTGACAATTGCAGTGTAGAAGAAAAGAAGAAAACATTAAGAGAAACTGTAAGTGCTACATTTTGCAACTAAAGGAACATACTAATAGAACATATTCTTTTGGCCACTTTTGTCTTTTTCTATGAGTAAATAAGGCAGATTGGAAAAATGATCATTCCAATCAGGAGGTTCTGAAAAGACATAAAATAGATTAAACTGGTCTTGTCTTTATGTTTGACTACAGAAGGAACAGAAAGCAATTTCAGTTCAGAGAAGCTGAAGGTAAACAACAGTAATTTCAGTTTCATTCTCATTCTGTCAGGTCTTCTCACTGATAGGTGGCCTTAATTGCTTTTCTAGTTACCTAGTAGAGCATAATTGTGTGAGATCATATTAAACAAACTTACTGTATTTTCTTAACTCCTGCAGGAGTTCTTAGACCTGGAATGTGCAATTCTGACTTCCAGGAGTAAAAGGCCAACCTTCTAGCCTTTTTTTAAAAAAAAATACAGTGTTCTTATTATTTTCTGATATGTTTGACAGCAAGCCTTTCATTCATCATTCCCAGGTGTCCTACAGCCACGAAAGCATCTTGCTCCTCTGCAGGCTTATCTTTCTCCTTTTACTCTGATGACTTTAAATGTTAGAAAACATCAGCTGTCATGCTCACAATTTGATCTGTCTGATCACATCCCTGCTCCTACAAAAACACACTGTCAAAACATTAATGGGAGCAACTGGCCCAGCTGATGTGGAGCACATCAGCATTTCCACATGAGTGAGAGCAATCCAAACTGATGCAGTAAGAAAACAGGTAGTAATAGTTGGAATGGAGAGAGTAAAAGTTAGTAGAATAAAAGAAGAGATATAAAAGGCAGAGAGAAAAGTTCACAGAAGCCAGAAATAAGACATCAGAAGATGCAACCAAAATTCTGAAAAAATGAAGCCAAACACCAGACTAAAAAAAATTAAATAAATAAAATCAATGTGCTTTAGAAAGTTTTGAGATTCAACAGCAGCTTTTTGCTTCTGAAGTGGTTCACACAAACTACTCTTCACCATAAGGTTCAAAAGTATCTGGACTTCATGAATTTCCAGTGATATGAAAACTGCACAGAAGAAAACCAAACCAGTGTCACACAATTGCTAAATTCAGGATAAACACTGGAGCTGAAGTAAGAGAAGTGTCACAAACAAATGGAGTAAAATTAATATAGACAAAACTAGTGTGCAAGAGGCAGAAGCTGTAAGGTGCTGTACTCAACACTTTTTTTTACCTTTTTTTTTTTTTTTGAATGTGGGTTTCCTAAGGAAAATGGAAACTGTGCTCACTCTATGACGTCTAGTTTATAGGCAGCTTTTGATGCCAAGTAAGTCTAATTGCTGTGCAGTTGTACCTTTGTGCTAATTACTGAGAGGAAATTCTGTGGAAGAGAGGAAAGGCACAGGGAAGGTTGGCATTACCTGCACAGCCTGTCTTCTGCTGGAGTGTACTTAGCTCTGCCATCAGGAGCCCAGCTGGACTCTGCAGCCAAGAGTGACTTGGCACAGAAATTTCAGTCACAGTATTGCTGCTCAGTGAGGTTTAAGGAACAGAGATCTTTTTCATCACACCAATGAGTCACTTGTTTGTAACTCAAAAAAGTCAGCCCTCCATACAGCAAAGATTTTTTGTCTTCCTTTCTTTTGTTTAATTGGATTCCAGAGACCACACCATCTCAGACTGCACAAATCAAAGCACATCAGCTAAATCATCACTAGCATCTAGTGATTCAGGGAGAGAGGTGTGCACACTGAACACACATAAATCTTCCAGGAGTGATATCCTGCAGGCAAAACAAATTATTTGGGGCATGCACAATACCTTAAAGTTCAAAATGTAATTTAAAGATGCTAAATGCTTCCTGGTAGTTCTCATGCTTCCCCCCCATCTATATCTACTGTCATATTCTAAAGGAATTCTTCTCTAATAAAATGCCATAATTTAATGCACTGATGGTAATGCTTATTCAATATTCTGCTTACATAAATATCTCCTAAATCCATATTATTAAAAAACTATATCACTGGCCCTAGATGTAAAAATCTGTAATTTTAATCATTTGTGTGGCCAGAATTAATGGTCCAGTAATAACTATCATTTGATAAACTGATCAGTCACACATTATCTGCACTATCATAACATACTGTGGGCATTGACTAATAAAAATATTACCAAAAAATGAATCTGTTGGTTCTCAGCATGGATTAAGTTATTATTTAACTAGGTGAAAACAATGAAGCTGAAATTATTTCAAACAATATGGAAACATATTTTCTCCAAACTGAAAACCAGAGACTCAAATGAAGAGCACAAGGAATACAAATACTGGGTTGCTTTATTCATGGAAGGTACAATCCAAGGAAAAATCCTAAATGCAGGAAATTATGCTCAAATTCTGCTTAATTTTACATGCAAAATAAATTATGCAGATGAAAGATCAAACATGTTTGTTCAAATGTGTGTACAGGACAAGAACATGAATGGGTATGTCCAGAACCAGTCAGATAAAACATAAACAATACTATACAACAACAAAAATGTGCTGCTGGCCTGTTCGTTCTATTAGACTGATATTCTTCACATGTCTGGTAATTAGTAGTCTAGTTTAGGAAAACCTTCCCAGATTTTGTGCCTGGGGCTTTTTAACAGGGTGAACACATTAAATCATACCTCAGTTCTCTGCAAGTTATTAAAGTCACTCAAAGTGCTCAAAAAAAGGTGGAATTATCAAGGAGAGATGACCAATGAACAGTACATTCCCATGCTTACAGTCAGAACTGTTGGTTTTGGAATCACAGACCAGCAAGTCCAAGGGAAAGGAAGAGTTTACTACCCTCTTCAGACCCATGACACAG
This sequence comes from Chaetura pelagica, assembly GCF_000747805.2. NCBI lineage: Eukaryota > Metazoa > Chordata > Aves > Apodiformes > Apodidae > Chaetura > Chaetura pelagica. The sequence goes on from NW_009951919.1 coordinate 1,650,338, forward strand.
TGCATGAAATACGGGGTAAAAAAAGTGGGAAGAGGAATGATATAGATTTAATTTGTCTCCCCTGATAATATCCTAAATTTGTTACAGTCCCAGTTGCATGTGCACTGGACTGTATAATTAAGATCTTAACACACACGTCCTCCAATGTCCATATGCCCTGGAAATAAGGAACCAGGAGCCATAAAGCATCTGGTGTGGTCCCTGGAAAACACCTCTGCAACTCTTCATGATAGAAACTGTTACCACTTTGATATCTGAGGAGGATATGACAAGAATCTCTTTCAAACTATCTAGCTTAACTGGAAAGAACAGAATGTAAAAGTGCCATTTGAAATTCCACTGCAAATCATTGTTGCTACTCTGATCCTGCCTGTTTGCAAAACCAGCACCAAATACATTCACCTCAGTGCCCACAGGCACAGATTGTTCCACACACCCCCAGAAACTCTCAGACATGTGCACAAGAGTCCCATTCTATACAGAAGATGATCTTCTACTTCCTAAATGCTTGGTTTCTTGGTATCTGCTGTCAAGAATTTGAGATGTCCCATTTTGATCAGTTGAAGAGGCTCATAAGGCTGGTAATGGATCTGTGTGGAAGAGCTAACAGATCTGGGGTTCAGATGAACAAGCAAAAAAACTGCAAAAAGGAAAATTCAGGATACAAAATCTAATGGATAAGAGTGCCAGGGGAGAGTATCAGGACAAATCACTGGGGAGACCATGGAGTGTTGAATTACTGTCAGGAATGATGCAGATCTGGCTGATGCTGCCCTGTGGGAAGGGGTGGATTAGTTAGCTCCCTGAGAATGTCTTGAGATAACCTCATCCCATGTCATTTCCAAAGCTTTGCAAGTTTAGGAGACTGAGGAAGTGATGAACTAATTATTTATGTGAAGATGTTCTGATAGGATGACATATCTACTAAACTAAGATTTTGCTGGATTTATAGTTCGTTCCCTGTCATTTTCATCTCTAGCAGATGAGGTGTGAAATTGCTTCAGTAGAAGGAGGCAGCACATAACAGCACCAGACAGCTTTCCAAAGAGCTGAGCTATGACTGTCAAACCTTGGGATCATCCTAAGCTCATCACTACCTCTGGTTCTGTAGGTTCTTTCTTTATGACATATTTACTAGAAAACTGGAAGTCAGAGATCTGGTCACGTGCTCATTTTTCAATGGTTGGACTATTGATATTTTCTCAGTCTCTGCTATGAAGCCATCCCCTAGGAAAAAGCACTGAATGGCAAAACTACAAAATAGGAACATGCACAATCCTCCTGCTTCATGTGCTTTATTCTCTTTGAAACTTCTTTCAAAAAACATGCTCTTAAAGTTTATAAATATTTGAAGAATGAGGCCAGATACCTCAGACACCATCTTATCATTCCCAGCTTAGCCCACTTCTGCTAAAATAAATATACCCACACACATATGAGAGAGACAAGGCTACCAGAGTTCTGGTAACTGCTCAGAAGATCATCTCCAGCAGAGAAGATGAGGAGATCTGAGGCACTGTTGTGGCTATTGTGTGAAGGGAGGACAAGAGATGAGAAAATGGCTTCCTAATCCCTCAAAAGTTTTAAATATTTCTACCAACATTATCAACACAGCTTTTGCATCTTCCCAGGGGGAAAACGGGCTTAATCCACTGGCCAAGACAAGCAATCCACCTTGATTTGAAAAAGGAGAAACTAATCTGGCCCTAATTAATTCAGCAATTCTCAAAATACACAATGCCTATATATATGCACATGATACCAGTAGCCAGGTTTACATCAGAATGATTGAAAAAGAGAAATACCCCCAAAGCATGCATTTTTCATCCAAGTAATGCAGGCCTAAACTAAACTTAAATCACTGCAACTTCACCAAGGAGCCCGCACATAACTGAGGGCAGAATTTGACACTGATATAGCTCTGCCTTTGTGTTCTACCTCAGTAATCCGTATTAAATCTATTTGTCATACATGTTTTCCAGCTTTAGAAGCTTAAAGGAATTTTTATTACTTCTTCCTCTCTCCCCAAAGAAAAAAAGGATGTAAAGAAATTAATGAATTCAGAGTTAATGCCCAACTTTAATAGTCAAGATAGGGCAATTATAATTAGTTAAAATAAATTCCATTCACCACACATATCCACACCCTAGGCTTTTTATGTCTCAGACACATCATGTAAATTCACACCACTCAATGGAAAATAAATGCTACAACTAATTTTTATTAAAATACTTGTTAATTCACATCTACCATAATTGAAATATGCTACAAAACATTGTTATTAGCTCCTTACTACAGACCATACAAAGATTTTAATGAACTTTTTTATTTAGTCAGCATGTTGAAAATTAATTTTTCCAACTATGTTCTTATCATTGAGGAAACTGTCTGCATAGGAGAATGGCCTCTATAATTATTCAGTGCCTTAAAAAAAAGCCTGCTTATGAATATTTCAGACTTAAATTTTTAATAATTTCCTTTTGAAACATCTCACTGTGCCAATGCACTTGAGAAATACACGGCCAGATACCCAAATAGAACTTAATGCAGACATCTCAAAAATTAATATCAGTGTTCTCATATAAAAGACCTGTGCTCCAGACATACCTTTAAATCTTCCTTTCTTGGCCTCTCCACCCCATAGGAAGCAACATTTCCACCTTGTATTACCTTACTCCAGCAACCACCTGAAACCCCATCCCTTCTTTTGCTGAATATTAATTAAAACTGAGATAAAAACTTTATATCTTGAGGCCTGGTGAGTCTTCCTTCAGTATTTTAATTCAAAACAATAATTCCTAATTTAAAAGCTGCATGGAGATCACAGAATTTCAGTTCTTTCAGAAAAGCAAGCACAGGACCCTTAGCTAGATTGACAAAACAGACAGCATAGTAATGGTCAGGTAAAAGTTAGCTATGCCATATGCCAAAGGACTGTCACACAGACAATCTGTTATTAAACTGATTCTTTTTCAAAGACCCAAACATCATCTACTGCACACTTCACTTTCACTTCTCTCAGCTCTCTCTTCCTCATCCCTTCCCTACTCAAAGGAAAACAGTAAAAGTAACAATATCATAAATTTCTAGCTCCTGCAGCCTTCACTCTGGAACACCTTTTTCTCACTGACTATATGGTGCTTTGCCATATTCTTAGCTGAGTAATCTTCAAATAGTCTGGCTTTCACAAGGATGATACAAATGCTTAGAGGGGTGTGTTCTGGGAGAATCCTGTTGGTAAGAGACACCTGTCACAGTTATTTCATGTCACACATTTCCTCAGAAGTGGCCTGAACCAGCACACTGTGAACACCATCAATGGCAAGAGCAAAGTCAAAGAAAGTGGACCAGTCACCAAGGAAGTGCTGTCTATCCAATCCTATACCTAAGGGTACTAAAGAATTTTTGGGGATACTCAGAGGGAAGAGACAATGGAGGGAAGCCAGAAGAAAGGAGAATGCAAGAAATTTAAAGTAATCGAGGACCTTGCACCAGGACTATGCACAACATGGTTGGTACCACTATGCTGATCCACCTGACTCTTCTGAACCACAGCATCTCTCCTGTGGAACAGGAAAGTCATGTAATGAATCACACTAGTAACTTGCACTTCTCCTCTTCTGAATTGCACCATCTCTTCCACAAAACTGCACTTCTCTTCTGAATTGCACCATCTCTTCCACAAAACACAGAGGTAGTTTCAGTCATAAAATTCACTCAATCTTCAAAATCAGGACAGGATCCTCACGGATTTAGTAACCATTGTGCTTTTGGCTTCTTCTTCTCTGGGGATGTGGAGATCACAGTGTCTTGAACAGGTTCCTGTATGTATCTTGCTTTTCCTACCAGGATCTGTGCAGTGCCTGGTTCCATCAAACTTTAGCCTTCTAAAGGTTACTTAGTCTTACCCAGACCTCAACATGTCATCCAGTCTATTACCTAATCTGAAACCCTTATTTCAGTGTCTGCTAAATAGACAAAGTAGAGAATTAGCTCAGGCAAGACACCTGGCTTTCAGATAACTGCATAGATAAGTTAGGCATCTATGTCCTGTTTAAAAGTGCAGCCAGTGAAAAGGAATTTATTTGCTGCATCATTATAAAAACAGCATATATCGCTCTCAGCTGCATTCCTCCTCTTGCTCCCTCTCTGCACCCACTAGAGAGTTGGCCTCTCTCTTCTTTCATCTCAAAACCTTAATATTTTTTTTTTCAATTTTGAAAAATGAAGTAGCTGATTGACTGATACAAACAGGCCTATTTCCAAATCATACCAACAGCTCCATCTGTCAAAAAGTTCATCTCCGATGCAATTTCAAGAGCTGAGCTATCTGCACTAGGTGTTTACAATGGTTCCATACATCAAGCATGCTACACACAAATGCACCAAGAGAGAATAACAGGGGATACAACTTCCTATACAAAGGCAAGGGAAAGCAAAGTAATAGAAACTGAAAGGAGATAAAATGTCTTGTAGGTAGTGGAACACCAGCTGATAGCAATTTCTCTTTCAAGCCACAGTACAGGTAATTTATTTATAGGCATTGGAAAAATGTTATTGGCACAGTTCGGTGTAGGAAAATACACTAGACGTGCCACTTTATGAAAATACAGCTCAGAAGGAGAAACATAAAGGAAATGAAAAATGTTTGCATAAATATCAAGTCACTTGCAACAAAAGAATGACGAAGCCAGAAGGAAAGTTTAGCAATTTAGAGTGAAAAGAGCCAAGTAGAGCCTAGATTGGCACATAACAATGGCAAATATAGAAGTTCTCTTGAGGAAGTATCTAAAGATGAAAAGTAACAACTCGTCATCTTTGTGATCTAAATTATCAAGACCAATATATGCATGTTTCTGATGCTGTGACATATAATTTTGTTAAGATCTTCCTGGTATTTTTCAGAGACACTTGTGCTTTTCATGGGTTTACTTACATGTGGCTTTTTATGGGTTTATTTGGATATTTCAAATGGCTTGATCTGTGTGAAAGTTGTCAGCCCAAGTGGACATTCAGACACAGAGAATGTTTTCTTACCATGCTAGCAAGAAAACAAAACACAACAAACAAACAAACAACAGGAAAATAAAAATAAAAATAGAAAAACAAAATAACCAAAAGAACAAAAATATGTGGTTGCTAAGAAGTTTTCTGTATCTAGCATCAAGGTCAGATTTTAGCTGACACTCATCCCAGTGTGCTATTTGAAGGGTTAGAAGCAGCACTCTTCCCCTTGGTACACAGTGCATTCAGAAGGACCAGACCTGAAGATCAGCAATCTGACAATCTCCCATGATTTAAGAAAACCCTCACATAATTAAGCACAGGTTTTGTAAACACTCAAGACTATCGAAGTAACTTGAGCTTATTGAAGTAAGGAACTGTGGAAGACAGAAGGTTAAGAAAGACAAGCTGGAGGATGAATAAGAGCATTTGGCTTTTGGCTGTATAAATAAATGGCTTTCAGCTGGATATTCTCTGTTGCTATTCACCCCAGACAAAGGGTGCTGAGAAGCTTACATTTTAAAAGGGCACAGCAACTTGAAAAACTAGATAAAAATCCAGTGCCTTTCTAAGGGCATACTGCAGATGATCATCATTTCCTCTTGTTCCACATGGATGTCAGGCAAATTCTAGAAAAAACGGGAGGGAGGGAAAGAAAGAAATGCCTTGGCAACTGCAGCAGAAAGGACATTTTGCAGATCTGCTATTAATGTCAAGGATCCAAGGTGGTGATGACTGATAAAATCAAAGATGGAAATGTTACTCATAGAAGTTAATTATTATCTCCTTTGAGATAGCTAAATACAATCTGGATTTTAAGGATAAAGAGATCCTATGGGTTAGAGTGAATTTACTAAAATGGTAAAAAGAAAAAAAAAAGTGCTAGAATTCAGAACAGAATTAAAAACTCATGGTTACCTTTTCTCAGCCAACACTGATTCCTTAGGTACCTTTATGGTCCACTTAGAGAGAAGTAGACACACTTTTTTTGTATGTCTGTATTTAACACTATGAGAAGAAGGTGTTCTTCCCTTTCCCAGTTTGCAGACTTCTGCAGCTTGTGTCAGCAACTTTTATTTTCTTGGTTTTAAATTCAAAAGATCATTACAAAGGTCCTCATTGAAGAGAGAAACAGGCTCAGATGCTGCAGCATTCATAGCATTTGCATTTACAGATGATTACAGGCATTTTCCATTTTTTTTTGACCCTCAGCAATTAAAAGAAAGGAGAAACTCCATGAACACACTGATGTATCACATTAAAATAATTACAATAATGCTCTAAAGTTCACTGTAATGTGCAATGATCCCTAGGACTGCTTATCTCTACATCCATTTATCACAGAGTTCAGTTTCTCTGTCGTTAAGGACAAAGTGGCACGTGAGGGACTAAGTGAATTAATCACTCAGTTTATAAATTAAAGCTATCCCAGGAACAGAACCCACTCATGCTGCAGATTTAATTCTACTGTCTTCCTTTATGGTTAAAGTGAACTTGATGGTTCCAGATTCTGGGGCAGCACTTCATCTCCATGTGTCCCTCTTGTACAGCTAAGGAGGCACTGGGAGGACACACATGTAAGATGACAATGCTGTTTACTAATCTTCCCTAGGTAAAACAGATCTAATCCTCAAACCCAGGTTTCATGAAGGACAGCAGAACTAAAATTCTGGTCTTCAGATATAGCTTCAGATATAGTCCCTGCACTTTAAAGACAATGTACATAGAGTTGACAAGACCTTTAAAGAAAGCTGTTGGGCAACAACTGACAACAGAGACAAAAGGTCCATTGATATATTGCAACCAGGGGACACCAGGAGAAAAGACAGAACATGATTAAATGACTAAACAATCCTTACCAAACTGACACTATTTTTTGACATAGTATACTTAGGGAACTTTTTAGTGCAGAACATCACCAGAATACAGGTGAAAACTTGTTTTATTCACCTTGCTGTGCACTGCCTAGCATCATTTTCCAGTTTAAAGATCCTTTCCAAATGACCAAGGACTGTAAACTTGAATACAAGTAACTTGATTGGAGCAGAAATATTATGCAAATATCTTTAATCTGAATCAAAAAGAACAGGAGGAAAAATAGCCATGATCCTATTAGGGTTTTGATGACCTGGGCACTTTGGTTTTTAGATCATAGAGCTTTATTTCCTAAATGCACACACATCACTGTGTTTTATCAAATTAATTACATGAGAATAATTAAATTGTTTTCATCCAAATCTTAAACCTTAGGGTTAGATCATGACCTTTATTCCTGCTTAGACAAAAATAAACAGACAAAAAAAAAAACCAAAACACAACACAAAACCAACCAAAAACCAAATACTAATACCCAAGTGCTGAAACATCCATAGAAAGTCCTCCTGACTATATTAGAAAGCAAGCGAGAAAGGGAGATGCAGTCAGAGAAAATGGGCTGCTTTGAAGTTTCATACATTGCTCCCATCAAACGAGAACCTGTATTTTTTCAGGTGGTGCCAACACGTCTGTCAAGAATATGTATGCATTTGTTTTCCCTTCTGTGCTTTGGTTGTTAATCTATTTTAAGAAATACCTCCTTCAGCAGTTCTGATGTGCTTTCAATGGAATTACCTGGTTTCCATTAATCCAAATACACTTGCAGAATCACAGCACTAGAATGGCAGTTTTGGGAAGGGTGCTTATTCCATTTCCCTTCTCCATAGCTAGGTTAGTTATCAGTGTGAAATTATCTGCAAGACATTTATCTATCATGTTTCAGAACATCTTTAAAGACAGAGACTCCACATCCTCTTGAAAATACCTTTCCCAATGCTTTGTCATTCCAAAGGCTAAAATATATCTTCTTTGCTGCAACATAAACATATTTCCCCTCTTATCCACGATGGACAGAAAACAATCCTTCCACTTTGCAGTTAATTTTCTGTATTTCAGAATAGGACTTGTTCATTGTTTTGGTTTTATATTGTTGTTTTGGGTTTTTTCTCTCCACAGAAAAAAAAGGGTCCCTCTCCTTTAGTCTTTCTTTGCAGAGTATTTTTTCTGCAACTCTGATCATATCTGTTACTTTTCTCTGGGTACTTGCCAGTTGATCCATGCTATTCCAGAAGCCTGGTACTCAAATCTGGACAACATATTCCAGCCAAGGTCTCACTGGTGCTGACCAGAGCCTAAGGATTACTCATAGTTACACTATGCCAGGACAACATTTGCCTTTTTTTGCAACAGAATGACATTGGTGACTCACGGTCTATTTGTAATCCATTGTAATCCCCTACCCTTTTCTCTGAATTTATTACTATCCAATTGTTTTTCATCCTGTTCTGTGCAGAGGATTATTCTTACCTAAGAACTCTGCATCCACCCAGACTGAACTTTGTCTCAGATAATTTCTTAAATTTCCTCAGGCAACTGTGAATTTTGTTGCTGTGTTACATTTCATGACCATACTGATTTCAATATCTACAATTTAATGAAAATGGTGAATAATACTGGACACAAAACAGATTTTTGTGGCCTGACATTGAACCATAGGCAGCTACTACCAGAATGTAGTTTTCTAACTGATTTTGTATCCACATTATAATTATTTCTTTTAGACAATATATATTTTTTTTTAACTTGCTAATAAGACAACATTGGAAGCCAATGTCAAGAGCCAAAGTCAAGATATGTGACACTGCAAACTTATCCCTGAGTTTCAAGGCTTGTAAGTGTCACAGAATACAATCGGTTTAGTTTGATGTGCACACCAGCTTTATTCAACCTCTTATCTTGATGCTAACATTTATTTTTTTTTTATATTTATTCCAGTAATTTATTTATTTTTTTTCCACAGGATTTCAGCTTCAAGTCACAGGATAGAATTTCCAATTTTATTTCTTTCTCTAACTTTTAAAAAAAGCAGGCTCCTTGTCCTTTCCCAGCCTTCTACAATTTCAGAAAGTCTCAGTAATAACTACTAGTATCTCTAAAATTACATCAGCAAATTCATTTAAACCTTAGATCAATTTCAGCTGATTTGCAAACATCTAGTTTACTCAAACCTATTCCTTCCCTAATCCAGAATCTTACACTTCAGCTGCAGATATTAATTCCATAGCCACCTGGGCACAGCTGACCTTTAAATTGAAAGCCAAAGCCAAGACAGGTAACAACACTTTGGCTTTCTCAGCAATGCCTTGATTTTAGCATTTCCACTGAGCATTGAGCCATCAGTTTCCTTCATTTTTCTCTTCCTTCTAAAACACTTGTAAAACACCATAATTCTTAAATCCTTTTGTAAGCATCTCATTTTGTACTTGGCTTTCTGAGTTTGGGGGCATCATTTGCACTCCAAGAGTTCAGCCTCGCTGCACTTTCTTTACTTAATTTCTCACCATTGAAGTCCCTAAAAGCCCTGTCATTAGCCAAGATTTTGGCTAGTTGGTGCTTCTGCCCTCAACAATGAGGAAATGCCAGTTATCTTTATTTTTCTTCCTTGAATTTCAGCCTCACTAATTCTCAATTTACTGAAATCTGATTTTGAAATAACATGTCTCTATTTTTATATTTTCTTCCTGAAACTACTGCACGGTACATTTTTATGACCATTGTCACTCTGACTTGTAATTTTATTCTCTACAGGAGTCCTTGTTTTTCAATTACAATAAAATGACACTTAGTAATCACTTCTTAACTCACAAGCATGTAAGCAAGTTTAAATTCTGTGCAAATGACTCTTCTGACTGGCTAGTGATTTAAAAGTCATTCTGTTGTGCAGTATAAATCTAGTGCTATGCCAGCCAATATTAAAGTCAAATAATGTTTCAAAGCTGGAGACTTTGCCTCTGATTGGTTTGACTATGTTAAATCAGAATACAAAACAAAGCAGGTAGTTTGAACAATACCCTGGGGTCTGTCTTGTAGTAAATAAGGAAGGAAGCTTTGCAAACATATATTTTCCAAGCCAGCTTCATTTTTAAAAGTTTAGGTGGGTTTCCAAAAATGAACTCCTATACACTGAAGTGAAGCAAAGAGGAAGAGACCCTTGCTCATTAAGGGAGGTCAATGAGAGCAGGGCTGGGCTCTGTTATATTCCAAAAAATGTATTTACTTCACTGGGAGCTGGTTGAGCATGGGGAGGATGAACTTCCCTTTTAGAATCATGTCTGCTTCCCAGTGAGTGAAGTAAAGATATTAAAAGAAAGCCAGCACCATTACTGACAAAAGTGTTCCTCAAGTGCTAATAACATTCTAGATCAGCAACCTATCAATCATTGTCTCAGCTCACAGCACATCAGCCATAGCCCATAACAGGGTCCCCATCTCTGTCACTTCTGATGTCATATTTGATGACAAAATTGGTTGCTTACAAGCTTATAAGGAATTCCATATTATGCTTCTAGCACATGAAAACAACCACATACATCTGCTTGGAGGATATAAGCAGCTATATGTGCCTGAAATGCACTTGATGGAAGATCACATATTGTATATGCTGCATCTCAGCTACTGTTTTCTGGTGATTTGGTTAGCATGTTTTAAAATTGTACTGATTTACTGAGGATTTACAAACATAATTCATATGCAGTTGTCCTGTGAATAAGCCTCTCAAACTAATTCAACCACAGTAAAAAAATAAATTGCAAAATAAGTTATTCAATTGAAATCTGCCATCTGAGGCACAGTAATAGAAAACATTTATTATAAAACTAACATATATTTGTGGCTAGAGATGTGTACAGTATTAAACAACTCCTTGAAAGGAATTTATTCAGGCTTTTCTGAAGGAACATCTTAACTGGGCTAACTGAAAATTACATGTTAAAAAATAATTGTAGGTTCTATGATTTTCATGCTGCATCACAGGCTTCTCATTATCACCCTTTTTGTTTTGGAAGGCCTGTGTATTTTAGGCACAGCTGCCGGAAGCCATTTCTGGAGTCTGGATTTGCCAGTTAGACACTGGAAAAACACAGGTTCCATGCAGAAGGAAAGGAAGCATGGATACCAATACATCCCTCTCTAGACAGAAAGCTCTAAATTGGACAAACTCACTTCCATGGGGCTGCTGGACTGCGAAAGGTGAAGTGCACTCAAAAGCAGTGTTATCTCTTCAAAAGTGAGGGTATTTTGGTTGTTCAGATGTTCATTATTGCTCAAGAGAAATTCTCTGAAATGATAGAAAGTTCATGTCTGTAATTACTGATAGTTGAGTCCACACAAGTGTGCCTGACATTAGAATCAAGTCACTGACAGGTCCAATGCAGGTAGATGAAGGTTTACACATGGTGCAGTGGAAGAGAGAGTTTGGAGTACTTTTTATTCTGTCAGCCCAGGGCAGCCAATGAAAGCCCTGAGAGGTAGTATTCCTGTCCAGGTTTCTCAGTTATTGGGGAAGAGGACTGGGAATAAAACCAGTGAAAATACATACAAACAATGGAAGACAAGGGGAAAGTTCAGACTAGCTCTAATCAGGAGCTTCTTTTCCAGAGAAGTTGAGCAGCCTGGAACACTCAGGATTCCTGTCACCAGCCATGGTAAAACTGTACCATGTTTCTAGACAGTCCCTTTGCCTCAGTGCAGGAGGGAGGGTCAGAATAGGAGACTTGGGCCAGCTCAGTCCACTGCAAGCATCCAACAGTGTTACAATCAAAATGGGAAGGGTGAAACATGCACCTAGCTTGAACAGACAATTCTCAGGTTCAGTGGATGGTTTAATGCATAGATTTGGGAAATAGTTCAGTACTACAATAGGATCAGGCTTTCTCCCCCCACTCTTATGCTGCTCTTTTATGCTTAACATTAGCTTTGCTGTTAATAATAATGGCAGCTCAATGGTCTAAACATTCCTGGGTTCAGAGCTTATGTATCTGCAATATGAAGTGCATCCCATTGCTTCGGGAGTTCCTATGGGAAACGATGCCTTAAAGGAAGCCATATGGCAAGGAAATTGGACACCATTCCAAACTGTTTCCAGCAACTTTAAACCTAAAAAAAATTGTACTCTTTATTTGTGGAGCTTGCCATAAAACTAAGTACCATTTTTCTGACTGTAGAAGAATTTACTACAGCTAGTAAGAGGTGGCTTTTAGCAGAAATTCTCAACAAACTAAACTTTTTTCATTAACACTTTTCACTTATAATAATATATATAAAGTCTTAATGGTTAATTTTCTGACAAACCTGAGTAGTTGCAGAGTATCAGATACATTCAAATACCATATAAAAATCTCTGACTTGAGAATCTTATGTTAAACTTTTTCCCTGATTCCCTTTTTTTATTTCCTTTGTTTCTCCTATGTAGATGGAGAAGACCAGGCAAGTACAGCAAGTTTGCTGTCAAGATCCTTAAGAACTCTCAAATGACCTTGTCAGAAAAAAAAAGAAAAAAGAAAAAAAAAAAGAAGTGAACCCTTTGATTCATATTTTAAAATCCTGACTAACCTGCCCCTTCTGGTTTCTGCAGCTGTGGCAGAATTGAGTTCAGTATTAATAACTAGCAATCATTTTTCAGGCTATATGCTCTCCTGCCTTGTGGAGGCCAAACGGCTCGTTAGCTTGGCTCAGGCAGTGAGATGCTCACCTCTGTGTTGGTTTCTCCTGGGTTCAGGATGAAGAAAAGACTGGGCTGGTAGTTAGGCTAAAAATAAATTTTCATCACACAAGTACTAAAAACATTTGCTGAACCATTCAGGTTGACTTCCCTTGAAAAGGTGTGTTATGCAAAGACACCTTGAGGGATTCTCTGGGGGTTGTTTCAGTGAAAACTGTGTGTGCTTTTTATACATGAGGCATTTCTCTTCCTGAGCCACATGTGCAGAGATTTCTCTGTGTGTTCCTGGCAGAAAGCAAACAGCTTGGTTACACTGTCATTGTTTGTAAATGCAGAATTAACTAATTAAATCTGCTGAAAAAAAAAACAACAACAACACCTTAGCTTTTATCTTTTAAGGAAAGAATATAGAGTTGCTTGGATCTGGCAGAGTCTTCTTTAAAACATGTAAGTCAAACTGCTGATATTCAAAAACTCTGGGCGGGTTTGTAAAGCTGTTAAACATACTGAACCCTCCAGCTCCCTTTGCAAGATCTTCTCTGGCAGGTACTAGACACCTTCAGTTACTTCTAATCCTGCCCTCCCCAGCACCTTTATGGTGCTTCTACAGTCTTGCTTCCAGAGAAAGACCACAATTAGAATATTCAAACACAATTTAGAATTGAGAAATAGATTTTACACAATAAAATCTTCTAAATTTGTCCCAAAGAGAGAGTATAAACACAAGTTAGCTTTAGCTTAGCAATGACAGACTCAGCTTTCCTCTACAACCCAGGGAGAAAGGCAGTTGTCTACTTTAATTCACCCACTGGAGAAGATTTTTCTCTTCAGTCACTGTAAGAAGAACCTTGGTGCTGTGAGGTTAAATTTTGCCTTTGGGATGATATCTCAAAATAACAACTGTGTGGTGAGAACACTGAGCTGCTATTGAGTTCACAGCAGCAAGATAGAGCTCCTTACTGGGGGATCTGCACAGGCTCTCTGCATGCAAGACCCCAAAGAATACAAAATAAAAAGACAGAAGAAGCTCCAAAAACATGCAAGAACATAGAGGGCATTTAAACACCCAAATACCGAAAGGAACAACATTGACAAAAACGTCAGGGGAGGGAGGATGAAGAAGTAAAGACTAAAGATGGATTAACCAGTTTTCTTGCAGCCTGCACTGCATAAAGGGTCTAGGACAAATCCTTCTGACTATTCTTTGTTCTCTGCATGGAAAATGACAGAAACTAAACTTGTGGTGGAAAACACCTGAAAAAGAAAAAAGCATTCCTTCCTGCATCTCAGCACTTCCTATTTAAATGCTATACACATGTATAGTATGTATATATTTATATACATATATGTATCTATAAAATGAGGATTAGTCTGGTCAGCCTCTGATTCATACGGGCCAAAGCAGCAACATGCTGTGATTTCTCTTCATTTTGTGGGTAACAACATGGGGCCCAGTGCCTGAAGGCACACGTGCTTCATATATATGTAACTAAACTAAGCAACAGTTTTCTAAGTTGGATTTTTGTGTAAAAAATCTCCTTAGAAAGGTATGAATGGCTATTTTGGTCATTCTAGCCAGCCAGAAATAGTGATGTCTTCATCAAAAAAAAAGACCAATTGGCCAAAGAAAATCCCTTTGTAAGATTTCAATGAGACAAGAGGAGGGCACAGATCCCTGTGCAAGGGGATCATGCACAGACTGCTCCACCTCATCTGCACTCTGCCTTCTGAAGACAGACTAGAGTCTCCATAGGCTGGGAGAAATTTTACACTGAAAGAGAAATGATCCTTCTCTTTGTAAAGAGACAGGAATCTTTAACAGATGTACAAATGTTGTATCGCTTCAAGGTATCCGTGGGAGATTTTAGAGTCTAAAACAATTTGGTTTTGCCTGGAGTCAGACATCTCAGTAACACAATGAACAAGACAGTTTTAAAGCATGTCAGGTCAAAATATTTTTTGCAATATTTTGCCATGATTTACCTTTTTGGTTTTTTGTCTTGGGATGACAGAGGGTCATGAGGCCTCTGAAAGTGGTAGAATCATAAGCTCCATTTGAAATCAATAAGATTTGTAATCCTAAATCCCTGAAATGCCTTTGACAATTTCTCAGTGGTATCTGGCTTGACAAAAACATCATCTTCCCCTTTCCTTTGGCACTGCAGTTCCATTTCCATAAAGACAGAGAATCTGTACTCTTCAGCTTTAACATGTGTAAGCCCCCAGTGATATTCCTGGGAGCTTCCTACAGACAACGCAAGCAACATGTTTGGCAATGAAATACAGGAATAGATGTAAAATGAAAATTTCAAAAGCACCTTCAAAGACTTCCAATATATTTTCTTCCTAAACACTTTGGTAGTTTTGAAGATTCAAATCTCTGACCAGCAAAGCTGGTCACTTTTATGACTCCTGTTTGTAAAATAAATGACTGCCAAGCTCCAATTGAAAGCAACTAAAGAACATGTTATGGTTTCGTCTCCTCCACTGTTCCATCATTTATCTAGTTACCTCTTCATTCATTTGTTCATGCCTTTCTTTCTCCTTCTTAACCAATTCACTCTTTTTCCTCATTTCTGATGTGATTCACAAGTATAATTTTGCAGTATTTGATTTCCAGAGGCATAAAAATGTTTTTCTGTAACATAATTTGACTTTCTTTTTTAAGCAGTTATTAAAAAGTTAGTAACTAAATTAAAGATTTGGGCATCTCCTGCAATTATGTAACACTGATATAATCTACTATTCTGTAACCATTATCCACTGGTTACATCCCAGTGACCCTAGAGATAAGTCACACCTGGAGAAGGCCATGGAATTTCCAACTTCTTGCTTGCCTTTGGGTAACACACTGTGACTGTTTCACCATGAAATTTTTTTAAAAAAAAAACCAAAATAAAAAGCTACCTGCCCGCTCAGTAATTTGCCTAATCCATTTGCTTGCAGGAATAAGTTTTCTGAATGTAAAGTCACAATAATTTGATATCTAAATAGCCACTTCACATTCTTAGGGGCAAAGGAAGTATCACACTGATTTGAACATAGGATCTGAAGGAGAGGAGGACTGTGCAATGGATCTACATGGCTGAAATTCATTTCTATTGTGGCTACTGTGTATCCAATAATTCCTTTCTAAATGACTTTAGGATAACATATTTTGACATCCCTACAAGTTTCAGAGCAGTAGATCAAAACTCATAGAATAACATTTTGAATAAAATCCTAGGACACTGCTGTTCTGCAATTTAAAGGCATCATGCTGAATAACAAACCATAGCTAGTGAAAGAAATCCAGGATCCTAAAAATGCCCCAAGCAATGGAAAAAGTCTACCATCTACCTGTGATTTTACAGTTCAAACACCCTCACCTCATATATGTTCTCAAGCAAGAGTTAGATGAGCTTCACTGAACATTACAATGAGCAACTGTCAAACAGAAGTGAACGGATCTGTGCTTTATACTATGTGGTGTTGTTGTCCACAAATCAAACAGCTGATCACTGGTTCTACCAGATTGCAAGAAGCTGTGCAAAATGGATTTTTTAGCATTTGTCCTAAAAAAAAAAATACATTCTAGAGACTTTCAGAAATAGCAAAATGTAAGAGCCACATGGTTTCATATTACACTTTTGGAGGGTGCTGTTGTTTGGAGCGTTAGAGATTCTTAGCATCAGAGTGGGAAATATACCAAACAGCAAGGTTAAAACACAATATTCTGATTTTAAGGACAAAATGATGGCATGCTACTAGCTTGCACTACTTTTGTATCCATCTTTCAGATGGACTGCTGAGATTTCTTTGCATACAGTGTTTTCTACTGTTAACTCTCCAATACAATTCCCCATACATAGTAACAGTGTTTCCAACCATCTTCAGGTCTGGGATTTGGCATTAACTACTCTTACCATCCTATCTGAGAAGCTGGTTGCTAGCTATGAACACCAAGCAGGGAATGCATGGAGTTGCTACCTGAGAACTCTTTTGAATTAAATAAATATCAAGTTCTTTTTCCAGGCATGTCTGGTGTTTCCAGTGCTATCCTGGACACAAAAAATAGAGTATCTTTAACTGGTTTTTCCTTGGGTGGCTGGCCTGGTAACTGTTGAAGTATTGTCAGAACTTAACAAATCACCAAGACAAAGTACAAAACCTCATTTACAGAATCTGTATCTGTATCAACAGCACACAACCAAGACACATTTATTTTGAAAACCAGTCCTAAAATTGATACATTATAACTGACCTCATAGAATCAGCCCCTGTAGTGTTAGGAAAAGCAGTAATGACATTTTAGACCTTATTATGAAAATGTATATGAAGATACTTGTTTTCAAATTGCATGTTAGACTGAAATTCATGGCTACAGAGAACCTTTCTAAGCGTATATATAACCATTGAACATGAACTGGAGAGGATGGGGATTAAGATATGTGGCTGAAAAATACAGAGATGAGTCAAACTCTTACACATAAACCACCTCAAGCTGTGACTAAATTGGGAGTGAGATGTAAGTAGGAATGTAGCTCTTCACTAATGCATGGCACAGATGGAGGAAGGCATCAACTATAGGGAGATATCACAAAATAGCAGAAGACAACCACAGAATATGTGCCAACTTTACCTTGATCAAAAGGCTTGTTTGGATTCCAGTTTCTGAAATAATCATCCTAAATGGGAAGGAAAAAAAAGAAATGCCTGAGAAAACATACAAGTCTTTTCATTACAATTTTACATAACCAGACTACAAGTGGATAAACTCATCTTTTGATCCTAACATATTTAGTTCAAATCAGATAAAAGTCTCAACAGACTATGTCCTAAAGAGTAGCAAATGCAGGTTAGAAATGTCAGAATAAAAAATTCCTTGGATTCAGCATCTCAAATTTTTCTCCTAAAATGTTTTTCGAAGTATGCCTGTTATTAAATGTTTTCTGATAATGCTGTATGATTTTGTATCAGTCTACAACTTCTGATAAGAAAGAGCACATTGTTCAGATAACATAACAAGATCCACACCATCCTGGTGTGGTGAAAGGTCTGCAAAGACAATTTAAAAAGTTATTTTCATGTGGGCACACAGAAATCCCAATGTAAATGTACAGAAATATAACAATAATTTAATAAATATTATACTAAAGGTACAATAACGTCCAGGAGCACTTGCAGGGAATGTGTTTGTTACTGTTCCCACTCTTAAACTTTAAAAATCTTCCTAAACCTGATGCAAAGATATTAGTCTCCTGTGAGACTTGTGGTTCTGTTTTACATAATTCGGATTGGACTTTCAGTGGAGAAGGCAGGAGCTGTCAGAGTGCCTGGCCAAATTATTATTCTCTTGCAAACAAGCCTCTCCAGAGAAAAAATGGAAAACTCTTCTGTGTGTCAGATCAATTTGTATTCTATATGTGTAGCAAATATTTACCTGAAGGCAAAGTTTCCCCCACCTGAGTGCCATCACCACTAGTCCTGGGATTCAAGCCCAAATGTTATGTTTAGTTTCAGCATATTCTGTCTGTCTGTCTTGTGAGGAAGTGATAACAACAGAATAATGTATTTGAAGGGAGGAAGTATGGCAGGTTTCTGTAACACTGGGATATTTTTCTGCATATTAATCTTTGTTTCCTTTTTAATGTATCTGGTACTCTATATTCATTCCTTGAGGGTTGCTGAAGAAGAGATGTCTTTGTCAAAGATGTCCTAGATTTTTTTTTCTGCTAGGGGTAACTCAACACCCATCACTCACCAAATTATTTCTTCCACAGGGCTTTGTTTCCCATTTCCCTCCAGTACACTGAATTTCACATGCTCTCATACTATCCAGTCACCCTAACCTGGCACATTTTGGAGACCTGGAAGGAAGCATGTCTCACTTTCTGGGTTCAGAGCAGCCTCACAGGACAGTTCTCACAGAACATCGGGAGATGCTCCTCACAGCAGCAGTTCCTTTCAGAGCTGTCCAGCCAGCATGAGGACCAGTAAACAATGACACTTCCAGCATGGAGAGTTGCAGAGCAGGATGGGCATATTCCCCCAGAATGAAGGGGGCTGGATGTCATGCTGCACCACTATCAGGAGAAAATGTATTTTCATTCTCCAAGTATATTCTTGCCTAGTGTCTATACTGACTTCACGGACAGTGACAGTGCTCCACCATAACAGCAATGATTATTATCCAGACTTCATCTCAGATATATTAATATATAAAGTATCTTTGCTTTTTGTTTAGAAGTAGAGGACTTGGCAGCAGAAATAGAATCACAAACTTGTCTTTGAATTCTGCAGCTTTGTTAAGACAAAAAAAAACCCTCATTGTCATGCAGTGCATTGTAATTGTCTGTAAAGTACAGCTAAATTCACCAAGCACTAATCACTTTTCAGAATCTGTTGAGTTTTAAGCTTTGTGATCAGAATATTATTTTTTACAGCAACAAAAATACTCTTTTTTTTGCCTGCTTACATTTTTCTTTTTCTTAGGTGTTGATTTGCTGCTGGGCTTTCAGCTCAGAAACTGCTAAATAATTCAAACCCTAAGAAAGATTTCTTATGCTGTTGGCATATGGAACCAGGTTTGAAATAAGGATTGGAAAGGAGTTTATCTCAATTTCAGTGTCAAAGAAATATTTTACAGAAAATATACCTTCCTCACAAAAAAACTCTACAAATCATCCAACTCTTCTTTAAAATTATTTCTTCTCCTTTTCTCCTGTATGCCCACTTGTTTAATATTCCTTTTTGAGAACTGAAACTACATTTATTTTAGAATATGCCTAAAACCATTGTATGATAATAAAGGAAAATACATATGGAAAAAGCCCTAAGAAGTAGTGTAGAGAAAACTTTTGAGATTCTCAATTTATAAAACTCATTATTATTTATAGGCATAACTATATGACTATACACATAGCTGTGATACATTAGAATAATATTGACAATAACAGTTCAAATTATTTCCTGCCACCTGGACAACAGAAAATACTGCACTAGATCTTCACTTCAGCACTGAGAGCAGCAAGAACTGTAACTGAATGGTTATGGCACTGTAAAGGTGAAATTCACCCTGTAGATATGGCTGAGCAGAAAACCTATGTCTCATTTAAATACCACCTAAAGTTCTGACCTGAAAAATGGACAGGGCTTTGTGCGAGTACCCTGCAAGGTGCTGAAATTTATACCTTAATCTGAAGTGACTTTTGTTAGGAGGAGGAACTCTTCACATCTCTGAATGGATACCATCATTGCACTGTAACTTCTCCCAGCAGAAAACCAGCAGGCTGAGAGAGCACTATACAGTGCCCAAACATGATACTGATTTCCAGGTGTGTATCAATCAATATAAAACACAACCAACTTGCTTAAAGAGATTTAACATTCCCATTCAATGAAACACCTTCCTGACAAAATGACTGCACAGAAATCTGTGTGTTTCAGAGCTTTCTACTAGGACAGGTACTGATGAGCTTAAAATATCTACACTGTAACATATGAAACTATTATGCCATTTTAATATAAACATGTTAATAAACTGATATTAACACATTAATTATTAACATGTATCAATACATTTAACTTGTAACAATATTAACAGTTAGTCATAAGAGTTTAAAGGATAATATGAATTATGATATGTGGTAAATAATTTATTCACTCTATGGATATTTACAAGTTAAAAGTGAAAAACCTACCTCAACTTCCTGAATAGGTAAGCATTATAAATGAGAAAAGAAAAAAAGAATGAAATAAAACAATACAAAAATATGTTAACATTAATCATTTTTCTCCTAGGCAGACTTCTTAACGTGGAATCACTTATTTCAGATGACCTTCACCTCTAAATGAAATAATGTTGTCTCTTTCTTTTCTGACCTTTCCACCTTTGCTGTCATTCCTCAGTTTTCACCTGCTGCTCTAGCAGCTAAACCCCATTCTATTAGCACATTTCTCTCTCACAGAGCAACAAAAAAGCACTTTCACTTCTTTTTGGCTGACAAAAAAAACCCAGAAGCGTTTTTCCACATACTCATCTGCTACATACCTGATTTAAGAGCTTATTTATTTATTACCTAGCTGACTTAAAAGACTATGTATTGGATGGACTTAGAAGGAAAGGGAAAATGAGGCATGAATCCATTTCAACACAACAGGTGACAGCTACTGAGAATTATCTGTGATGAACAAATATTTTAAAATATCTTCTTCCTTGCATAGAATTCACACTTGGAAGGTTTTGCCTGTGGTTCAGTGGCTGCATATGACTAAGTCAATCTTTTAATTAACTGAAGGGACTCTGCATACCTAAAATCATGCATGAAAAGACAAGAATTGATACAGTAAACCAAGACTGGATCTGACTTCCTTAGCTCAACCCAGCGTTACATAAATGTGGCATATTGCCTTGGCCTCCCCACACAGCCAGGAATAAATGTGAACCCCAACCTCCAGAAGTTGCCTGTCCCTCTCCCAGAGCACAAACACATTGCAGGGAATGGTACAGAGCTTACTGCAAGTCCTGTGACTCACTCAACAGCTCATCATTGACACCCACTGACCTAATTCAATGGTGAGAATGGAGATAGGAGCTCTCTTTTCAGTTCTGTATCTCTTAATCACTTAGCAGCATGGAATCCTATTTCAAGATTTTACCCTCAGGAAATTTAACTGAGAAAGAAGTTATGATCAAATGAAAAAAAAAAGAAATTAGAAAAGAAAATATAAATTGCTAGACTTGGGCCTTGGATCTTTATTGCATTTTTATTCTTTTGATTTGAACAAACAAGATATGGGATGAAACACATTTTGAAGTGATTTAAATCCATTTTGCTGTATCATGCTTAATAAATTATTGTTTCTTGACAAGAGAAAAATATTCTTTTATCACTCAATACATAGCTGTCAAATCCAGCCAGCTTAGATTGATATGCCATCAACAAAGTCAATCATATGGTAAACTAAGTATGCAAAAGGCATATTAAAAAGTGCTAGTTTAAAAGCTCACTAAAGCTTTCATACCTTCTTGCAGGCAGAACTATCAAAAATCTCTTTCATCAGAATTCATAAATTAGGTTCTGATTTGTTAAAAAAAATAAATAAAAATCAAACCTTGTGTCTGGCACAATTTCCTGTTAATCATGTAAGAAAAGTTAGCAAATATAATAGACCCTAACACTGGTACATTAATATATGACTGCTCTTCTCTCCTGTTACCCTCCATGTCATGAAAGCAATCAGATTGAAAACTTGAAATTAGTGGTAAAAACAGATTTATCCTCTTTTCCCCTCACCAATTAAGAAAGTAAATAACAGCTTCCTGTCCTCCTGAAACTTAAGTATTTAAGTTATTCCCACTAAACCTACTCTACTGTCACATTTTGTATAGTTATTACCTGAGACTTGATATTTTGGAAGAGTTAACGAAGCATGGTTTATTTAACACATGAGCACACTCTACACTTTATTTACTTGTCAAAAAGAAGCTCTTGCAAGATGCTCTTGTTTATAATTAGAGCAAAACATTATCTAAATGGATGCATAAATATTTATATTTTGTTGCATTAATATGTTGTTGCTTATAAGCTTATAAGTTATTTGTATGAATCAAGCAAACAGGAAATGCTGAGTGAAAATCTGCACAGAAATCCCCCTTCTTTTGTATCTTTCTGGAGGACCCCAGTTCAGTTTTCCCCCCAAGGCCTGGGAAGACCACACTTAGCTGGAGGAGCCTGCAGGGTACACAGCCATCATGAAAAACCCATCACAGATCCTTCCAGAAGAAATTCTTATGCAAAAGCATAACTCCAAGGACTATCAGATATCCTTTTGGAGATAAATCTTCATTCCCAGATCCTCCCAGCCAACATGAGCTTACATTTCTAAGTATCTCCAGGAGGGATGTCTATTAAGACTAGTTTGCAGCCTGCTTAGTATTTTCCTCTTCCATCCTCAATCTATGATTAAACCTTTTACCCTCATAAAGACCAGCTGGGAAAAGTGGCAATTACCAGCTCATTGCTTTTTTAAAATTAGCTCCAAAAAGATGCAGCTGTATTTTCTGCCTTCCTACCTTGCAGTACAGAAGATCATTCCAACACTGAGCAGTGTGAAAGCACCAGCTGCTGCTTGCTGAAGTGCTATGCTAGCCTGTACCATAAATATCTCCCTCAAGGCTTATTGCCTGCTTTAAGCAAATAGTTTGTGTCAGCAAATTACACATTATTTATTTATTTAAGAGGAAGAGAAAATATTTTACCCACAGAGGACCTCAGTGAATAAAGATTTCCCAATGGTAGCTGGTGCCCAGAGTCTGCATTAGTGTCAAGAGCAGACTCCACCCTCTAAGCACATCAAGACATCATCTCTAACCACCTCTGAGATCTCTCCTGAGAATCAGAGAACATGCCTCCAAACAGGATGCTTTTGTTTAGTGCATTAGTAGTGCTTGTGCTGGGGATCTCTCATTTTAAATTTGGTAGGAGAAACCTTTGAAAGGTTTCCCAGAAAGGCCAAGAATGTAGGGGGTTACTTGAAGAGCTGGCAATGGTGAGTGGTGAAATTGGAAGAAACCACTTTGGGCTGAAGTACCACATGGAATGAAAGGTCTGAGGATGTCAGGACCTGTCTAAAATACTGTGGCTAAGTCATTAATAAAAACCTAATGAAATGTTTTAGCCTGGAATTAAACGGTATAAAGGATTCACACTGGACTCATACATAATGCTAAATACCTGCCTGTTAATAATGGTATTAAATACATAAGCACTCATATATTTATAACATAGAAAACATCCTTGTGCATGTATAACGATGTCCTGTGAGACTCAAAATCTCTGCATGTGTACTTATTGTTCTGCTCCCACTAACATGTAAAAGAATTTCTGCTGCGTAGTGTAGCACAGAGTGTCGTTTGGTTGGTGTTGTTGTTTTTTTGTTTGTTTTTGGTTTTTTTGTTATTTTCATAAATCAAAAGGGGGTTTTGGCTGGCTGTTTGTTTTGTTTGGTTTTGTTTTGTTTTGTTTATTTTTGGTGCTAAATCAAATAAGCAAGATTTTTCAGACCTTTTGTACTGGAAGTTTCCATAGGCAATACTAAGAAAGCAGAGGCTTTATTTGCCCACAGCCATAATGATTCATTGGGGTGGCAAAACTTTCAGAAATGAAATTTTAAAATTTGAAAAAAGTTCGAAAAGTCAGTTACCACTGAGCCCACGTCAGCCAGAATAAAAGTTTCCATCCTTTAGAATTTAATCATATGGTTTTTTCCCCAGAAGTCTTCCAGTGGCTCTATTGCTATTTTATTTTTAATAAAAAGACAAATATAATAAGAATTAAAAATACTTCTTAAAAAACCCCAAACCCGCTATTTGTTTATCTATAAGAAAGAAGCCAGAGGGTATGTCTACAATGTTGAGGGCAAACAGATGCTCATTTACTCTGTTTGTGCTCCCAGCAGTTTGAACAAGGGCCTGCTCAGAGCCAGAAGCACAGCACTGGGCCAGTATGCACAGCTGATATATTTGGGTGGTTGGAACAATCATACAACTGCCTACACTAGCTTGTGCTGAAATACCTAAAATTGAAAAAAAAAAAAACAACATTAAAAAAGCCTTGTTTTGATTTTTCTTTGTGGGTCTTTTTAATACACTAACTTTAGAAATACATTATCACTTCTGCCCAAACTCTTCCTCTCATTAACATATGCTAAAAAGCCTCTCAACCCTGCCTAGAGTTAAATTGTTCTTTCTGACTTGACTTTCAATTGTTTAAACTGCCCCACCAGCCACACCATGTTATGTTCCAAGCTGCAAAGCTCTCACAAGCCCAGAAAGGTAAAACTCAGAAGTCTCCCAGGGTATGGGCAGCCTTGCTGTGTCGGATGTTCCACACTCATCGATGCTACAACTCCAAGACCACATTGAAACCCAGAACATTACTCGGTTGATTATGTTGTAAATTAACTGCACATACCCCCTAGCCACGCTGCCTCAGCCAACCAGAAGTGTCTTAGAGGCACTGCAGAGATATGTTCAATACATTTATTTCTCAAGTCACAAGTTCTTCTTCCATGATCTTTGCAAAAAGACTCCACTGTGGCCATCAGAGAGGCAAGCAGAGGGAAGGAGAAACCAGGATGGGGGAATACAGACACTGGAAGCCTTCTAACAAGACCCGAGGATGAAAGTATTGTAGTGATGATTGTTCACCTCAGCTGGAATGGTTTCCTCAGCAAATCAGATCCTGGGGCAATCTTCAGGGAGGCTCAATAGTTATTGACCCCTCAATAAATGTCTAAGGTCTTACTCTCTCCAGCATTTGATCCCAGACACTTGAGAGTTTCTGATTCCTTTGGTTACTCTGTGATTATATCCTGATGCCTACAGCATGTTTACACAAATCTCTACTTCACCAAAATGCCCCATCCATCTCCCACAACAAACATGACTTCTGAACTTCAGTCAGGGTTCCCAGTGCTCGACAGTCAACTAAATTTAAAATCACTTATTCAGAAGCAGGATTGTGTGGGAGCAAAGGTGTAGATGGTAAAGAGGAGACAAGAAAAAGGAAGAGGACAGCACCAGAATTCTGGGACAAAGCAAACTGAAGCTCCTCAGAGTGCAAATGGAACAAGAAGTCCAGGTTGCAACATCTTTTTTTAGGCTTCCCACAAGAAGTTCCCACCCAAAGAGCCACGACCATGCAGGGTGGTACAGAGAAGCAAAGCTGAGAGAGAGAACAGGTATTTCAGTAAAATAAGCTTTGAGAGGTCCCTGTGATAAAACAGTACTTGGCACTTGTACTTGGAATTTGTATAACCCAGGTAGAAACCAAAAGTGTGTCATGGGACATACTCAAAGTCAATGGAGTTACACTGTTTTCAGAGGACTGGGAAAGTACAGTCAGGACCAACGGGGTTTTTTACTTCTTAGCTAGAAAATACACATACCCTCTTCCCTCTGAGTTTTGTGCAGGCCCTTGGTTTGACCTGTGACAAACGACTTCCAGCAGCTCCAGCATGGCACAGACAGAAACAGCCCTGGGAACCATGAGCACCTCATCCAACATGGAGTGAGAAGCAGAGCCAGAAATTACAGAAATATATTCCCCCTCCTTCCAGGTGAAATTCCTTAAAGCAGCACTATTTCTGATCTCTGAACCAACACTACACATGAATTAGCAGCTGGGTAGACAGGCTGACTCTCTGAGAGTAGTGATCCTTGTAAGGTTCTGCTAATGCACAAAAATAACATGAGTGCCCGCTGTGTGAACTGAAAAATCACAAGGTGAGAACCTGGCCTAGTGTTGTTTTCTCACATGATCATTTGCTTGCTTTCCACTTATCAAAACCACTGTGCCTTTATCGAAGATTATTACTGTGAATGTTGGTGAAGAATAGTCCCTGCAGGTTGTCCCTATACAAAGAATAGTATTGCTAATAAAGCATATTCTCAATAGGTGTAACATTTAAAGTATACCTTGAAAGGAGAGTTACTAAACTCTTTCTGCATCTCTATTTTCATTCCAAGGCTCAAATTACATACTTAGAAAGCAATTGTTTTTGGGCAGCTCCAAAGTCAAATACATTAAGCTTGAAGGTTACAAAGCCATTGGCAACATTACTTCACTTTCAGCATCCTTGTTGCTTTGAGAGTACATTTCCAGTAGCTGCTCATGACAGATTCACTGCCCTTTTTTTTTTAGCTCAGCATTTGGGGTTTGTATCTGGAGAACAACATCCACATAAAAGAATCCTAACACTACCACTGCTTTAATAAATGGGAGCTGCTTTACAAGGTATAACAATTTGCATCAAACACTTGTTTTATTTTACAAGAAGTCTGCAGAAATCTGTTTTGTGTCATGTAATGTGTTGGGTTTTTTTTAAAAGATAAGCAATAATTGTCCTAATACCAACGTTCTAAAACAAAAGTGAGAAATAAGACCATATTAATATTCCACTCAGATAATCAAATCCCAGTGGTTAAAATAAACAAGGGAACGAACAGCAGTTCAATAGAATCAATGTCTCTAACTTGGATATTTAGTGACACAATTTTCTGAGATCCGTGGAGGCAAACTAGTTATTATGTCCTAAATCTTTAAAATTACTTATTTAAACGCATAACTAATGACCAGAAAGAGGCTGTATGAATTATATTGAATTAACAGCAAGGAACTGTATGAATTATATTGAACTAAGAGCAATGAACTGTCCCTGGGAGTAGAATGCATTTGTTTTAATTTCATGTGTAGCTTCAAGGAAAATCTAACTTTAAGTATTTTTGAGAAATACCTTTGCAAAAGATGGAATCAGACTAACCATGCTGCTGTTTAAAAGCACATCTTTGCAGCCAGTTTTAGCCAGTGTTTGAAATGTCTTAGAGCTGCATCAGGAAAAATCAGTCATGGTCAACTAGTCTATGAAATTAGCCAGTTGCCGACTGTGTGATAGTTGCACACATTTTCAGATCAGAAACTTTGTGAGCCATTGCAAATGTGCGGTTTGTATTTCAGTTTATAATACCATTTCATTAATAATCTCTCGCATTTTATCCATTCTCAAAAACAAGGACAAAACCTCAAAACCCATGACGCAAAACTGCCAGCAAGCTTAATGGAGAGCAAGGCACTAAATACTTGCAGCAGCTGCTGCAAACAGAAATCCTGTTCTCCCTCAAGAAAGCACTCCTCACCTTGTTTATCACCAACAATTTGAGCAAACAGTAGGTATTTTAAATAACTCGATCAGTTTATAAACGTTACGATGAGATAAGGTTTTCCATAACAGTTGAGGTTGGCTGATTCAAGCCCCTCATGACTTTTTTATCACTGACAGGACTTGCTTCATCTCTACCCATTTCCTGAAAAATCACAGGAGGTGCATTAACATAACATTTCACTGGAGGTACCTCATTAATCAATTAAACTAAGACAGACTATTCTGAATATTAAGAAACTGATTTCTTGTGTCCTCTGTAAAGTAACGACAAGAAAAATTTACATTTTCTAAATTATTGTTACTTGCCATCTGGTTAAAGCAATAGTATCTTGGAGTGAAAGTTTTTGTTGGAATGGTATTTTGAAAGATTTAGCTTAAATAATCAATAGGTAAAGGAAAAAGTTACATAAAAAGGCCAGAGGAAAGGATTGCTAAACTGCAGGAAGGGCTCTGGTGGGATTTAAATGCCAAGGCTCTTAGCATCCACAGTACAAAAATTTTCATATGCATTGATCCTATTTTATTTTAGCAGAAGACAGCATCTGACTGCACAATTTGTGCATAATTTGTTCTCAAGAAGTCCATGAAACACTATCCAAAGGCAACTTCAGACCCATGCTGAACATTTTAAGCCACAAAAGTATCATCATTATGCCAGCTACACTTAGACCATATTTCTGTTTTGCTACAGAATGATGACAAACCATGGAGCAGAAAGATTCAAACATGATACATTGGTATTACATGATTTCAGAAACTTTGAACATTTTATTTATGCTTTTGTTGGCTCTTGATTAATCATGTAGAATTCTTAAATGACTACTTAGTGTATTTCCTACACTACACACTCCAGAAGCAATATTCAGTGTGAACATATGCAATTACTGACACATTCAGAGTTGCTGAGAAACAAATACATATTATATTAAACTTCCATAGCTGTGCTGCTGATGACAAAGCAACAATGAAACTAAATTCTTCTGACCAAATTGAGAAAACCAAGTGACCTTTCCTTTTTCACAGTAGCATGCTTCTTGGATCAAGGATAGCCATCTGAAAGTCTCCTGCAGGGAGATCTAATGCACTCTTGAACTTGCCAGAACATGGGCCTCGGAGAGCCAGTGATGAAAGGTCAGTGTGGAGTGTGGAACAGCATGGAATGAACACTAGCACGAGAAAGTAGCAAAACTTTATTTTACAATCTCAGGAACCTCCTAAGCAAGCTGCTCAAAAAAATATACAGTTTCCACATCTCAAAAAGGCATTTTTGAACTGTTCAACTGTAAACAGAAGCATGTTCCTGATCTCCAGACATGACAGTTGCTCAGGGATTAAACCATGACATGGGTCTAAAGCAAACCAAAACAGCATTTTAACAAAGAGTAGAACCTGAAAAAACAAGCACTGAGAGCCATCTGAAGAGTGCTGAAGGTCATAAAGACTTTCTAAAGCACAAAAGAACATTTGAATTTTGATCAGCTGTAGTTTGACACCTGAGGTCTAGTACAACTAGTTATTTGATTCTAACAACTAAGAAAATAGTTCAAAGATGCAGTCTAACTGATCTCCAAACCTTAGAGATGTAAAATCAGAGAAAATTTATATCTTAGAGAGCAGCTGTATCTACAGAACATAGAATTACTAAGTAAATGTGCTGAGGATCTCCAGAGATCACCTCTAATAGAACCCTCCCTTCCACAGACACACATACACACATTAACTTTGAATTTCACACATTGACTAACAAGACAGTGAGTAAACCTCAACATTAATATTTTATTCTTAAAATACCCTCCTGCTTTCCCTTCAACACCATACACATTTACATTAACCCTTTTCTTAGTTTCATGGATTGTAGTATGAAAAGGTTTGAGGGAGATGCTTTACAACTAGCCTACCCAGCTGTGGGGAAAAAATATATTAATAAAATAATATCATTGCTTCTTTCTGATTTAGTGACCTAATTAATGAACACATGCCTTAAGTGCTCTTCATAACTATTTTTTCATGACTCTAAGCCAAAGGTTGTCACAAGTAGAAAGCTCTGAGAATCTCCAGCAAAATAACAGTTTTAACTAGCAAATTGTTAATGCAGATTTTTAAAATAAACATCAGTATTCACACAAGTTAAGAACTGAGATTTAGTCATCCTCCTATTTGTTTCAATAGATGCATGAAAGGGCTTTGAGAGGAGCTCAACCTAACAGATTTAAGCAAAAGGAATGAGTTTGAAATCTACCCTCTAAGAAAAATGTCCCAAAATGGTTCAATCTCACCTTTAACAAGTATCTGTGGTTATTTGGAGATAGACACAGATTTAGCATTATCTTCACATCATCCAAGCATCATCTGTTCCCTATTTTCTGCTCCCTTCTGCTTTCACTGAAGGCAAAATTCCCTGCTGTTGTGTCCTAGGAAGGTGAAATGGCTGGGAAAGCAGGTCGTGGCTTTTTCTCTTGTTTATAAAAAAGAGAATGAGAGTGGGATTTGGACAGTGTTGAAGAACTTACAGGAAACTTTTTGAAACATTTTAAAACATCCCCCATCTTAAAGTATAATCTTAAAAATCAGCATCTTAAACATTTTTAAAAGATACCCACAAAAATACGAGTTCAGACAGTGCAAACACTGCAAGATTTAACATGCTAAATTGCCTGGCAATGCCATATGGAATTCAGACAGGTTTTTATAAGGCAGATAGCTTTAATGTAAATGTTATTTTATAAGGTCTGTTTTTAAGTCCTCTAAAACAACTTTAATTCCTAAAAAATCTCCAGATGAAAAGTACACTTCAAACATGACAAAATTCACAAGATTAAGTAAACCCCCACAAACTAACTGAATTGCTAACTCAGATATGTTTGAGATGTCTGAGGAACTAAGTAACAGCAGCTGTTGATCATTTTGAGGAGATGCAATGGAGTTCAAACAGCTAATGAAAACACAGCTTTTCCTGCTCTAAAGCTACTATTTAGTGGCACATTCTTCTTAGTAGTTGTACACTAAGGTCATTCTCATTGTTCCCCCCATTTTCTAAGGAACAATTTGAAGATGTGTTAAATGTGTGACTTGTGATGAAAAGTGACTTGTAACCAAGTTTTAACAGGGAAGCACAAACCAGAAACTTTTACAATTACTAAAAAAACCCAAAACCAACAGGGGACTTGCCTAGTTCTAACTGAATCAAAGAATTTCAGGAATGTGAATGTTCAGCTGCAGTAGCATTCATTTAGATTATTACCTTGCTTGGCATTGTCATTTCTGCAACTGTATTTTGGCAGATTCCAGGAACGTTGTGAAGGTCTTTGTCAGCTCAGTCAGAGATAATATGAGCTGGTTCAACATTTCAACAGAGGTGAACATATTTTCACAAAAGTATTTGAAGAAGTGTTTGCAAGGGAAACCTGAAATGAAGTGACAAAAATCCCGCCTAATGAAAAATATGCCAGAGAACTTTAATATTAGCTTGAGGACTGGAAAAATCTGCCCTATGTGAGACTCCCTTAAATCTCCCTGTTTGTCCAACCCTCAGGAAATTACCACACTGGAACACTGAGGCTGTCACTGCTTTACAGTGGATGCTTAAAAGGAAACTGAGTCCTTACTTAGCACCAGTCTGGAGGCTGCATGACCTTGTTCTCATGTCAGAGTCCTGCAATCAGCCAATAAAATGCAAATGACAGTTTAAGATATTGTTTCTTATCAGTGGGTTGAGAACACCTGGTTGCTGAAAAGCACCGTGTTCTGTGACAGGGGAAGGACTGGACCCTTCACCAAGTGTAATTTGCACAAGCAGGTTTGCAGATAGATGTTACGGAAGAAAAGAACACACAAAATAAACCTTCTACAGCGCAGACTCTGACATCTCCATCAACAAGCAGGAGGCTGCCTGAGGAGTTGATCTGCAGCATGGAGTAATTTAGGCTGAGCATCCAACATCTGCTCTTCACATGAAATCCACACTTTGCTTCAGGCTCACTCCAGTCTGATTCCCTGAACTGATCTCTTGGTTATTAGCTACACATATCTCAAAGCAGATCCCTTTTTTCCTTCTATCTCTAAGGAATTCATTTCACTTGCTCTGCAATGCAACAACAGCTCAGTGACTAGAGGCAACTGGGAGAGCTGCTGCCAAGGCATATTATGATGCACACTAAAATGCTAATGAAGAAATGTCCTATGATCACTGTACACTAGTTTTAAGACCTTTGAGGACCAAAATAGATCCTGACTAAATACAGTATGATTAAGAGATTGGATCATGTGAGCTGGAGTGTCATGGGCTGAGCAACGTTGTCTATAATGTAGACAAAGTGGTGGGAGAAAGTTTGATGCAGTGTGAGATTCATGCAGAAAGTGAATTTTAATGCAATAGCAAGAGGGTACGCAGGGGTCTCAAGAACCAGGTGCTAACAGACCATGTTCTGGATTTTTAAATCACTCTCTGCCTTATGGCAGACATATAGTGTACAACTGAGAGAGAGTGGAAAATCCTGAAATTTGCTGGAAGGCATCATTATACATCTGTAACTATCCCTTAAAAAATCAAGTGTCATTAATCATGACAAGAGCTGGGAAGAGCTTGAAGAAAATGGCCACAATGAGTCTCACATCTGCTCAGAAAGACAAATAAACATACCCAGTCATCCCTCCCCCTCCTCCCTTCCTGCATGATTAAGTTTTGTTTTATTTAGCTCTGTTACACTGAGTATAATTCTCTCTTCCCGAGATCTACAAATATGCTTCAAAAATGAAGCTTTTCATTTTTTTAAACCGCACAGTAAGTTGATATACTTAAACATCTCAAATAACAATATTCAATATTCGGTGTGATTCTTTGACACTATAAACTGTGACCCTGTAACGTGCTTTCCTGGTTACCATATCTGTGCAATTGGGTTTTCAACTGCAGCCTTTTTCTTTCATTCAAAACTGCCTCCACTAACTGGTTTACAGCTTAGCATGGTTAATCTAAAATTCCTGCATCAAAAAAAAAAATTCATCAAAATTTCAAAATAAGGTGGGGAAGCAAAAAGTCAGCAATCATAATTCTAGATTTTAAGACCATCAGCACATTCTGAGTCCCTCTTCAAATACACAGCCTCCTGAAAGTTTGCACTACCATTAAAGAGAATTACACGATTATCTGTATATCTTTTATTTCTTTCTGCAAGGTTCAGTGATTCTACATTTTGCAAACCTTGTAAAGGTTTCTCTGTGATTCCTGACAACTCCAGCAGCAGAAAGAGAGTTCACTGAAGATTGTTAGCAGTCGGGTTTTGTTCTGTGCCAATTGCTTCTACTTTAGTATGCAGCTCCCTAAAAGATTTCTCATTACCTGTGTTTCTTCACCTTGTCTCTCATTGCCTTCTTGATTTTGCATTCAATTAAGCTAAAAAATCCTATGTTCTCACTAACCTGTTAGATTTCTCTCAATTTCATGCTGGTTTTCAGCCATCCACATGAAATTTTATAGTAAAAGCCAATTTAAAGTGGCTCTTTTCTGTCTTCTTCCCTTTTTTTATTCAAATATTTATAGATTGAACTTCAGGATATGCACCCGATTTATTTTTATTTCCTCTTATTGTGACCTTACCTTGGCTTTTTGGCTTTCTGCAATTGGCAACTCCATTGTATTCTCACTTAATATCTTTCACGCTGCCATTTCTTCCACATGTGCTAGAAAAACAACTCCTATTCTGCTTTCCATTTCACTTCTGGCTGTCATCTAGATACCAAGATTTTTCACTGTCTGTCCTGATGCATTTGATGGATTCTCACTAGAGTTTCTGTCTCCTAGATGTCCTTGTATCTTTAATTACCTATTTCTCTTTGTTTACTTTGCACTCCCTGGGACAGATTATATTCTCTGTTCTATTCATATAAATCAGGAGTACATGAACTGAAATTAGCAGATTTGTGCAGATGTAGAAGTGATAGAAATGAGAGCAGAATATGTACCAAAGAATGAAGAACAGATAATCATGGCTGAAAATGTACAATGCTTCCTCCTAAGCTCAAGCATAACAGATTCCCTTTTAAATATATTCATCATTTGCAGCAACAGCACTGGCAAAACTACTGGTTCATAATTGCTGATGCTATAGAGAAAAAACAAAGAAAGTTATATGTCTGATACTTATTTGACAATAAATTTTGAAGGAATTTCCTGAAAATGTATTTATTATTTAGGGGATACTCACAAAATCTTGCCTTTCTTCACCCTCCTGCCACTTCCAAATCCTTCACATATTTTTTGACATTCTGATAAACACTGATTATTCATACCTGTAGTACACATCAGCTACACAATAGATTGACTCCTACATTGTATTTCAAAACCAGAATGCATTAGCTTTTAGAGAAATCCAAACAAGATTCCAGTTGATTTGTTTGAAGACTTAATCATCGAGTAGGTTCATTGAAAACTGAGCCAAAGATTTGTCTTCAGAAAGTTGGACAGTTGCTACAATACAATCCCACAGACATACCTCAACTACTTGCTGTCAGTAAACTCAGGACATAGGACTTTCAGTTCATGGCAATTCCAGTACTCCCACACTGGATATACCAGAATCAAATTTCAGTTCCATGATTACTTCTTATGTGTTATTTAAGCTGTCAGGTCTGTCTTCTTTTATGCTGAAGGTTGCAAAACACCTTTACTCCTATAAAAACACCTTTACACATGTGTGGGAGGGCAAAAGATATTGAGTGTTCAGGTGTGTTGAGATGTGAAATGTGGTGGGCAGTTCCCAAAGGCTGCAGGCAAACAGCTGTTCAGATGATGCTGTACACACCCCTACTTCCAGGTCAGGGTTCCTGGACAGGTTGGACTGGACTCTGCTGGCCCATGGGGCAAGTGAAGTAGGAGATGAAAGCATTGAAGGAGAAAGGTCTCTTATCTCTCACCTAAAATTTTTGGCCCCACAGGTTTATGGGCTGATCACACAGCTGTGATTTTGAAACTTATTTTTCTATAGATAGCATGGTAAACATTGAAGATAACTCTGAGCACTGAGTTACTAAAGGTATTTCTCTCCAGCTCAGGAGATTGATAGCTAAAATACTGGTTTTAGTAATACCATATATATTTAACTGGCCATTGCAGAGTATGACTAGATTTCTGGAATGCAAAGCAAAGAAGCCTGAGATGGAAAAGGAAAAGAACAGGGCTGGATGTACATGCAACACAAATACGCTTCCAAAGAAAGAATCACTTTAAACTGGCTGCCTTCCATAGCAACATTATTCATTTCAGCTCATCAGTCAAAATAAGGTAATCTTAGAAAGAATCTGGGAGGATGGTCTGAGGACCTTTCATTCCTGGGTCAAATACATATAAATTCATAAAATACCCAATTTGATTTAAAGTTATTTTCTTTGTTTTGCAGTGTGACCACCTCCCCTTTTGTATGCTAAGCAACCTCTTCACACTGTTTATTTATGACAGTATTCTCTTCAGCAACTGGAGCAAAGTACCCACAGCAGCAGAGTGGCATGATGATTGATTCCACACTTAGAAGTGATTTGGAGAAGAAAAATTAGAGAGCATTGTTACATATTCAGTTGCTGTGATGTAAGGGAAGTCTGAAAACATTAGGTACAATCTGCATTTTTTTAATGGGTACCTAATTTTTTCCATAACCAATTTTGATCCTTAAAATACACAAGAACAAATAAAAAGTAAGAAAGCACATTTAGTTGCATTATTAAAATTCTTAGGGTTTTAATCTATGTTTGCTGGGAGCAGTTACTCAAGCACTATGCCTCTGACTGCTGGAGTTCCAAACAGCCTCCTTGTTCCAGTGTATTTCCAAGCCTACCCAAACCCACAGCCCAGCCCTCTCCATCCTGTTGCAGCACTTTGCTGGGATGGGCCAGATTAGCTGCTCCCCTGCTGCTGCAGAAAATGCTGCAGCGTGGCTGATGGATAGATCCAGGGTGGGAACCAAGACAGCTTCTGCAGCCATCCATAAACTTAACTCATTTAAATCACCAGCTGTCTGCTACCTGAAAGAGGCTCTGAAAAAAGGGGGAAAAAAAGGCTCTTTTTATTTCTGTAAAGCTATTTGTTTGGCTTTATCATCTGGTATGGCAAAGTGAATGACTGGATCCCAATTTGACCCTCTGTGTCACATCTGGTAACAGCTAAAGCATGTATTTCCCAACAACTACAATAATGTGACAGCATCAGGTTCCCTTTCCTCTGCAGCTCACACTCTTGATGAACAAAGATCAGAGATAACTTTCTGATGATGTCTAACCTATTACAATAATGAGAAGGAATTTTGTTTAAAATAAACAAACCAGGACAGAACAGTGAATATCTCACACTGCAGTGTTCAAAAAGATGTTAAATGGTCCTGGAAACAAGATCTGCTGAAATCCTGACAGCCAGATGAGGAGAGTCGACCAAACCTTGTACATATGAATTGAGGCTCTTTCTATGAACTGAAAGTCTGTCTCGGAGGTGTCTGAGTTCACTATGCAAAAATATTTCTCAAGGATACATCATTACCTTTAATTTAAAGGAGGAAATCAGACTAAAGTATTATAACAGACTACTGTGACTGTGAAATCTATGAATTTATGAGTATTTTAAAAGCTGGCATATTTCCTGTGCACAAAAAGGGAAAAGCTGACCTTTAAAATTTTTTTTCAAAATTACTCTTTGCCTCTTTGTGCAGGAACACTACAGTCTGTGACTTTAAAATAAAGTTTACCTCATTGTTATAAAAGCTCTGTTATGGCACTATGTCTTGCATATTTCAAAAAGTAAGGTAGCAGTTGCCCTGCTAGTAAAAACTTCACTGAAGTATTATCACCTGTAATGTTAAATCTCAGTATTTTTAGTCTTGCACTCAGAATTTGTACACCTACTGTAGCCTGAACTTTTAAAAAGATACCCAGTTGTGGTTTAAGGATTTCACATGATCAAGAAGTTTGATATCTACTATTTAATTCCCACTGCTTAAGAGCATTATTGCTGATCTGAAAGTGTCTAGTTTTGATTTCTAAGCCTTGACAGTGACATTCTGGTGTCTTTTCACTACCGAAAGGAATTGATTAACTTTCATACACATTTGAAAAAAAGTGGCAACATCTAAATCCGTTAAAATCTCACAGAACCTGAGGCTACATGCTATAATAATAATATAAATATTACAAGAGTGTTAACTGCAGCAAATCTTCAAATATCAGCCATTATTAAGAAACAGGCCAACTTTGATGATACACAGCATGTTGTCATTTACTGATATTGTAGGTGCAGATTTCCAGTTATATATTAACAAAACATTAGTAAACTAGTAGATTACATCTCCTAAATATCTGCCTTTGATATATTTTACATTAGTGTTCATGTTGTTATTTGAAACATTATGTTTAATTGTTTGACAGAAATGAGGCAGGTAAAGAAGAGCGTATTAAAAATTCTATGCTTCTATGGCTTTGGGGGGTGGGTTCTGGGTTGGTGTGGGTTTTTTTTTTCCTGAAAAAAAAGATAACAAATAAGGAATCTGTTGATAAAATGAGAAATTCACCCAAAATAGTAACAACCCCTGAAAATCAAATTCCTTCCCATCACCCCCTAACATGCATTGGTCAAGAAAAATGTCTTTCTTTTGCAGACAGTATGACAGAAACTAACAATCCTCCCTCCTAGTGTTTCCACTGAGCTCTGGCACTTGCCCTGTATTCACTGTTCGCTGATCTGACTGGCACAAACCTGTGACATAAAGAGTGTGTTTTGGGATGGATGGCACAATCAGTATTGATGTTGGCAGTCTGTCTCCAGCAAAGACATGAATACACAGCACAGAAGCTCTGGAGATGAGTTCCACTGCTCTGCTACAGCCTGGCTGCTGGCTGGAACAGGAGAGTCCCTGAGCTGCTTACAAATAACTTCTCCAAATATCTTCTCCATTCTCTTCCCAATGTTTTTTAAGTTAAGTTTGTTTCAGTCTCTCTTGTACTTGAGTCTTTCTTCTACTTGAGCTCTGTTATGCTTCTTACACAGCCCTGATGCTAGTTGGAGACCGGGATCATTACTAATAGAAAGATAATCCTGTGCAAGAGGCAGTGTCTGACTTTAAACCATTCCGACAAACATGCACAGCTAATGACGACCTAGAAGCCTCATGGATCTTGGCTGAATGAGCACCCTTGGATATTTTGAGAAAGATCAGTTATTGTTTCTTTCAGTATTTCCAAAAGCACATTTAAGTTGTCAAGTGAATTAAATGCCTGTTTGCAAACAACATGACCAGTTCCTCAGGAACACTCATCCAGTTGTTCTTATCAGAGTAACCTGCCTTACAGGTTTTGTGAGCACAAAGAGCACATCTCCAGAATAAGTTGTTGTTCATTCACACATAATGTCACAGTACATTAACTTCTCCTATAGACAGCCAATCACTCTGCAGATAGAAAAAAACCTCAACAAACAAACACAAAGCACAACAGAAAAAAACACATCAAACCCACAACAGGAAGTGAAGTGTCTGCTGTAAGACTGCCACACAGGTGCAAGACCATGTCCCAGGTACATCCTGAAGCACAGCACATTAGTTTAGAACTGAAAAGCTACTTCTGCTTCAAAATCCAAGCTATCTAAACAACTTATGATAACATATGGAAAATGCACCCAAGGCTGCAGGAAAGAGACATAATGAATTGAACTTCGGAGAAAACAAAAAACAGTCTCTTTGTCCCAATCACCATCCATTTAATTCTCCCCATTTTCTCTTAATCACTGACATTGTGTTCTGTACACCCAATGAAACAGACACCAAGAAAGGTTCAGTTGTACTCATGCTGCCTGGTTAACACTTCAGCATAGTAACAATGTCACCAAAAGTACTATTTAATCCATTTTTCTTAGATAATGGTTGTTTTAAGATCAAATACAAATTGCAGATGTTTAGCCTTTCCCTCGTGTAATTTAATTGCTATCCTCTCTCTTCTTTACACAGAATACAGAGAAATGAGTTTTTGACTTATTGTTTTGTATCCTTCAGACAGACAAAGCATGGACAAACATATTAAACACTAGAGCTGTTGTGTCCTGGTGAGAGTGAGTGGATCATTTTCATTGCTTCTTCTGACCTGCTATGGAAATCTATAGCACATTAATAATTTCTGAGCTCAGTCCTGGTGTGAGGTGAGAGCGGAGTAATTTACTGTGTCTGCATTAGAATTTTCTTTGATTAGACTTTTATACAGCTCAACGGAAGAAACTCATACCTATAAACTTAACAGTAATGTATTTCTGTTGAGGCTATATTACAGTTACCCAAATGTAGAAATGAATAATTAAGTATCTCTTAAATAAACATCCATCATATAATAAATCCTAAACTCATTCATGCCATAAATTGGACTAATTAAATTAGGGATGTTTCTTC
Source organism: Chaetura pelagica (assembly GCF_000747805.2). NCBI lineage: Eukaryota > Metazoa > Chordata > Aves > Apodiformes > Apodidae > Chaetura > Chaetura pelagica. The sequence continues at coordinate 1,688,990 of NW_009951919.1, forward strand.
CCTAATATACAACAGATATGTAAGCACTGAGACAGCACAGTGATGTTCATAATACAAATGCCTGTGCAGATCAGCCAAAACGGGCAAACAGATTCACGGATAACATCAGTGGCAAAATGGATTAACCATGTGCTGGAACTTTTAGAATAAACCCTCCATCTTCTTTATTCATGATGCACTCTGTTTCTCAGAGCTGCACATTGCACAGCCATGACTGTATGACAGCAAGAGCATTTGCTTCCTTCAGAGTTCCTGCTAAAACACAAGGAAGAAGTCTGAAGGCATTGCAAGCCAGCGTTGCACTGGGGAGGGAAAGGCAATGCATGCTCCCTACTGGCAAGGGTGGGCCACATTTCACAGCCACCTAAACCTGGCATGGGCTGAAAAAATCAGCCCCACCCTCTATTGTATTTTTTTCCTACACTGCACTGATTAATATTTTGGGTACGACTTCTCTTTCTGCTCTGTGCCTCCTAGTCTTATTCATCTTTCCCTCTCCCACTGAATCTACTTTGGGAATGCTGAGAACAGCTGAAGCCCAGGTGGTGTTGTACAGAGCAGCACCCAGCTACTTAAAGGACTTTTCTGGGCACTGAGATGTTTCTGTAATTTGCTACAGGGGCAGGTCCTATAGGTGATCTCAGAGCCCTCTGAGAAACCACTGGGAAGGGAAAGAGAAGCCAAGAGAGGAATTCAGCTCCCTCTCCATCTAACAGGATTCAATAATGCCACCTGCTTCTCAGGAAGATGTCACATCTACACGACTTGTGTCTGAATGGAAGAGGAGCAGGAGGACATCTCCAGCACTCTTTAGTTTAGTAATAGAAGATTGAGGAGCTCAAAATAGGCATATTCATATTCTCTAATTACAGGTAATGAGGCATAGGTAAAAAGTTTTTCTTTGTTTGAAACTATGCCTTGGCTTACAGTGAACAATAATTCACTACCACATAGAAAAATATATAACATAGCAACTAACATTGTATTTCTATGTACCCAAAAAGCCAAACTCACCAGTACAATCTGGCTGTTTTTATTGGGAAATGGCCAGAATAAGACACTGAGAAAACAGATCCTCTATATTTCTCTGATCTCAGAGCCCTCTGAGAAACCACTGGGAAGGGAAAGAGAAGCCAAGAGAGGAATTCAGCTCCCTCTCCATCTAACAGGATTCAATAATGCCACCTGCTTCTCAGGAAGATGTCACATCTACACGACTTGTGTCTGAATGGAAGAGGAGCAGGAGGACATCTCCAGCACTCTTTAGTTTAGTAATAGAAGATTGAGGAGCTCAAAATAGGCATATTCATATTCTCTAATTACAGGTAATGAGGCATAGGTAAAAAGTTTTTCTTTGTTTGAAACTATGCCTTGGCTTACAGTGAACAATAATTCACTACCACATAGAAAAATATATAACATAGCAACTAACATTGTATTTCTATGTACCCAAAAAGCCAAACTCACCAGTACAATCTGGCTGTTTTTATTGGGAAATGGCCAGAATAAGACACTGAGAAAACAGATCCTCTATATTTCTCTGTAATTCTCCTTAATGCACCATGAACTCACACACTGCCTAGAACATACATATGTATTATTACTCTTCTCTGCACATTTGATTCTACTTACGCCTTGGTGCTGCAGAGAATATCCTGAAGTGAACATCCAGACTCTGGAAGGTGTTACTGAGCAGGGACCTTTGGTCCTCATGTTTCTGCATGTTGTGGGCAGGAAAATCTGACAGTGCTTTCACATACCAGTTGTGGGATAGAGAGGTAGGAAATAAAGACAACAGCTTTTCTACTTTAAAATGCCTCAGGCTGGTTTTGGGTAACTTACGCCACTGATATCTTCCTTTTCACAGAAACTTCAAGGCTGTTTGCTTCAAATTATGCAAAAGCCAAAAAACCCAGAAACCCAACAAACCCTTCAGCTAAAGCACCATGCTCAAGAATCTCAATTGGAAGGGAGGTCAAAGTAGTCAACTTTTGTCACCCTAGAGATCACACATGAAAAGATTTGTAATACACTGTGCTGAGCTATACTTTAGCTCATACCTCTCCAAGGACATTGGGATTGCTGTGCTTGAAACCCCAGCACTGCAGTACCCACACAACAGGGCTGGCTGAAAATGTAGCTGGGTCGGAAGACAATTATAAAGACTCATCAGAATGACAGCAGTAAATAGACCAACAAAAGAAGAAGGACCTTGAAAGGAAGAAGATGTGTGTCTCACCCTGCTAACCAAACCTAACAAAAATTTTGCCTGGTGTTTATGTGCTATTTGTTCAGTGTTTGTTGTGAGAGAGCATGTAATGATGCTGTAAAGGGTCAAGTCCTCGTTAGACTCTTCCAAAATTATTGAAGATTCCAACCAGGAACACTGGAAAGAGATGCTGCAAGTGCCTATTCTTACCTCCTATTCCCCCAAACCATAAGGACAAATTTCGTTACAAGTTTCAAACTTAGCAATGTTCCTGTTCAAAAAACCCCAATGCTTAGAGTATTTCTACAGGAGGAACCCTGCACATTTTAGCTTCTACAAATCAAACTCAGGTATCTCAAGGGAAGGGGGAAGAAAAAAAAAATAAATCTGGGCAGAGATCAAGCATAAAAATAGTGCAGTATGACAGAAGTGTGTTAGAGAGCTATGAAAGGTAGAGGGGTGGACTGAACTGGAAACAGATTTCAGCTTCAATGCCAGGCACTCTCTTTAATACAGATAATCCAGTTATTTCTCATAATTCAGCCTTTCCATAAACAAGCAGGACAACTATTTAAGTACTTTTCAAAGCAGGAGGCACCAGCAAGTGTTAGCATTAGCACATCAATATTCTATTGCTGACACTGGTGTAAATTCAGAAATGGAACAGCATTAAAATTCCAAACCCTCATGGAAATAACTGGGCTTTCTTGTGGTATCAATACTTATTGCACACATCTTGGGAGTGTACCAGACTCACATGACAATCATCTACTCTACACAGTTTTTTACTGCTGCTTCCCTATTTGCTTTAGCAATTTTCTGTTATATAAAATGCTGAATGCAAGTGAAACGAAGGGACGTGTGAATTAAAACAAGCAAGGCCCCTTCCAGACATCAATACACACTGGCAAATACACAGCTGTAATAATGAGTACATTACATATTCTTAATGTTTCTTATTAATCAAATCTTGTTTGTACTAGAAGAAGGAAATAACTGTATCCAAATTAACTTGCCAATATGATAGCCATTAATAATAATGCAGAGTGAAGACTCATGGAATGCAATTATGTTACCAAAGTAACAGTGGTACAAAAATAAAACATGATAGTGTTGATACAGAGAGTGAAACAATACACATTCTCAGTTGCATATATAAAGGAATTTTTGCAAGTGCTTATTCCTGTAATGATAATTCCTTAGAACTGAAGATATCTATAGCCCACTTAACAGCTCAGAGTATTTGGTTAAGTATATTTGGTCTGGATATGCAGAAAGCACACAGACTACTCTGTCTTTAATGTCTAAAGCTCTAGTCTAGAGTACTGGTTGATGACATGTGAAACAGATCTCTCTCAAAATGAGTGGAGGAAAACAATAGATTTAATTTTCCCCATCAAGGACTTGGCATCAGAAGACAAGCTGCAGAGTGGTGGCTTCTGGAGGTTATTCTGCAGGATTCTTAGAAGACAGCTGATGTGTGGGTAGAGGGATTTGATTGCCACAAACCAACAAAGAAGAAAGAAAAAATTGTAGGTACGTTTCATTATTTCAGGGGAAACACTAGGAGGGACTTGAAACCCTTTGTTTTATTTAGACAGATAGAAAGTTCACTGCACCTCTTCACTAATGCTATCATGGCTTAACATCCTCTAACTTGACCTCCAGAGGCCATTTTCAGCAAGTACTGGGAGTGCAGATCTCCTATTCTCAAATATTGCAACACAAAACACATGGAGATGATTTTCATAGAGAATCCAATCCTTCTTAAGGTACAGGATACACAGCAACAAACAAACAGCAATTTACTTCATGTAATTGGATTAAGAATAGAAACAGAACCCATCAGGTATAAAGGAAATAATAATTTTTCATAACTACACTCCATTTTCTGTCTAGTTTCCTAAGCATACATGGTTTATGCATTCCTTCTATGTTAGGATTTGTTTACCAGTCTGTAAATCCCCTTTGCCACCAACTTCTGAACACATTGGCTGATTCGACATCCATGTGATAGAAGGGTAGGGGGTCTCATAGATACCTGCATCCCAACAGGAGGGATGGATGAGAAGAGAGCTTTCCTAACTGCCCATAGTAGAATACTAAGGCAGAGGCTGTGGAATGAACACGTATATTATTCATGCACCTGAGGCTCCGTGAAAGCTGCAAAATCTTTCACACGGCACAAATCTGTAGGAAACCAACACTCGTTAGTTTGCTGCTCAGAAAATATTTGCTTATTCCAATCTAATTATCAGTGGACACTGCAGACTCACCTATCCTTTCCAACTCCACAGTTGATTCTAAGACTTTGGCATTTGGCCTGCAGCTGAGAAAGGATGCAAGAAACATGAGCAGACTTGATACAATTCCAGGAGTATTTTCCAATCTACAACCAATTAGTCCACTTGTGACAATAAAATAGAATAAAATAAAATAGAATAAAATAAAATAGAATAAAATAAAAGATAATAAAATAAAATAAAAGAGAATAAAATAAAATAAAATAAATTTGCAACCTTTTAAGAAGTTTAATTATTTTTAAAAATACTTACAGTTTTACAAAGCATTTTAGGACTTAAATCAAGCCACTCCCATGGCCCTCATGGTTTTTTCTAAACACTTTAGGAACAGAATTCACTCTGTAATTCTTCATAAAATAAAATAAAATAAAATAAAATAAAATAAATTTGCAACCTTTTAAGAAGTTTAATTATTTTTAAAAATGCTTACAGTTTTACAAAGCATTTTAGGACTTAAATCAAGCCACTCCCATGGCCCTCATGGTTTTTTCTAAACACTTTAGGAACAGAATTCACTCTGTAATTCTTCTCTGAAGAAACATAATTATCTCATGTGGGAAAAAGACAATATAAATTGTCTGTGCTACCCTGACACATGGTAACCAATGTCTTGAACCCATATGAAGAAGTAAACTGGAGGTCAATATTCAAAACACTTAATGAAGAATCTTGACAAATTGAAGCCAAAATTTCATGGGAGGCATGGGTGCTACTTGATAGGCCTGGCATTGTTTGTCTATTTTTCATTCATATTGCTGCAGTGGAAAGCTAATAATGACAGTGATAACACAGAAATACTCTATCAGTTCCAGACACTACCCACTGAGCTACTCCAGGGAGGATTTTTCCACCTTTCCACATCCCATAGCTAATCAAAATGCAAAACACAATGAACTCTGAGTAATAGCAACAGTAAGGCAAGGGAGGAAACTAGCTGAGCAAAATTCTAGTAAAAAATGAAAGTACTGCATTATTGTATTTATGCCAATAACTGAGATTCCAGGAGTCTTCAGCTCTTCTAGTTGGTTGGCTCTAGCTGAAGCAAAGATGTGAGAAGTACTCAGTTAAGGTCAGCAAATGATAGCAGGTTTATTCCCACTTGTAGTTAAAGACATTCTCTGACAGGTTGCAGACTCCTGCTTTGCCTTGAGATTAAAAGTTTATTTGCCTGTTGAAAATTTTCCAGTTTGCATAAGATCCTTAAGTATTGATTTATCCAAAAGGCCAGACAGAGAATTCTTCTCCTGCCAGCTAGATAGAAAAGTTGGAAGTCAGCCCAAACAGACCCTAACACAGGCTTTCATTAATATTTACACATTTGTGTAGGAATTATAACAATATTACCCAAGGAGTCAGAGAAAACACCAAACAAAATATCACCAGATATCTCAGCACTGTCTAGGGAAGTGAAGGTTAAAACTCTATAACTAGGAGAAAGATTTTGGCAGGGCATGCCACATCTTTGCTTGGATGCATTCTCTGTTTTGAAAGACTAGCCCAGAAAATACTTTATTCCTCCAGAAATAGTTCAGTTTTCACTTGAAGAAATGAAAACACACGCTTGCTGAACAAAACATTTCCCAAAACACAGCACAGAAACATGCAGCAAAATGGGATGTAACATGGGATTGCAGGTTTTGCCTGGAAAAATGCACACCCCTCCACCAACTCTCCAGTAGACTATATGTTAAGATACAAGTCACCTGTATTTCCACTGGAGATACAGCTGCTAAATGGAAATTATTCTCAGACCACCTAACTGAACTGAATGCCAAGGAAGACTATCAATCTAGGCCTAGTCTGCTAGTCAGAGATGCTCATTTGGGGGTCCAGCAGAGCAGTATCTAGTGCACATTATCAACCAATAGCCAATGAATCTATATTTAAGTAAAGGCTATTTCTATCCAAAAAAGGGATTTCTTTCACACATATCTGCATGCACAGACATCCACGGGTGACATCTAATTAAAATTAATAGTATTGACCTCATTTTAAGTAATAAGAAATATGAGGAACTGCTGTAAGTTATTGTTATCCTGGTTAATGTATTTTAATGTATTTAATAATGTCTTGAATATATTAATAATGCATTAAACACATAAATAATGTAGTAATGTGTGTGCTAAAGTTAATATTTTATTGTGCCAGTCCATTGGCATCTATAAAAAAGTTTTTATCTCATGGTACATGAGCAAACCTTACACTGTTACAGCTCATGAGTACAATGTATAATGGAAATTGTGCAACTCTTCCTTAGTGTTTCAGGTGGCAGTTAAAATGTTAAATCAAAGGGTCAAATATTGTTGAAATCCCCAAGAAAATATTTTTTTCAGTAATAATGATTCTCTTTCTAAGAGATTGTAACAGATTTGTACATATTAAAGTTTCAGTTTTGTCTTGGCCATTATATCATTATTTGCTACTTATAAGTAGTAACTAGTTAGTTTGCTCCCAAGAGAATCCACCAATCTTGCTCAGCTCCTGTTTTTCTGGGGTGAAAATGTGAGACTAGAGCATAAAAAAGTTTTCCTCACAACTTAATTCAAATAAATAAATAACAAAAACTGCTTTAAAATCTCTATTTTGATACTATATTTGACATGTTTAGATATTCATGTTTACACAGACCTCAACTTAACTGTGGTGACAGCAGGCCAAGTGAAGTCATTTTGATTTGCATATCTCATTATTTCACTGTGGAGGACCTTCTAGTAAAAAAACTCAGTGCATACCCTTGAATCCGATGTGAAAATAAGAAGTTATTACCACTGTTGGATGAGATACCGAAAGTGAAGGTTAACTCTAAATTTCACTTGCTGCTGTGCATTTATACAAAATAAACAAGATCTGTGTTGGGCCAAGTGTGGTTGTTCACCACTAGGCCAGAGCACCCCTACATCCTGGTTTGGTCAGGAACACAGGTCCCTATCCCAGTGGCTCAAAGACCTTCGGAATTATATTTGTTTCAGGATGTGTAATTTTACCTATTGCACTTCTAAGTCAAAATCTTTCCCCAAAGCACTGACATGGGGACAGGGCCTCCACACATTGGCTGTGTAACAATCTCAGACAAGTGGCATATTTCCCACTCTGTATTGTTTTCAGGGTATGTGGGTAGGAGCACTCCTGTGCTAACAGTGACACAACAGGGCACATTCTACATTTTTTTTGCTCTTCTTTCTTAAAAATATAGTTATGTGCTCATACAGAGGGTTGAGATTTATGGTCTTTCATGTCCACTATTTTGCTTCAACCAATTTTGAATTATAAAGCAATAAATCTCCAAGAGAAGAACTTATAACAAAAGGGTCAGACAGAAACTACAGTCAACAGTCCCTTCTTTAGCCAAGTACAGAAAGGGATGTTTTATTGACTTCCTGGATGTATCTAGAACTCAAACAATGAGATAGAGCTTTCCCAACTCTGCTGTTAGAGTTCCTTTTGAAGAGCTTTAAAATTGAATGTAAATTTAAAATATTTAAAATAATAATGTTTAATGCTGTGAAATGGAATTAAACAGTAGAACAAACTTTCCCCATCAGGAATTACACCTGGGGACCTCAGGCTCTCTCTGCTACTCAGGTTACCAATTAACCCCTTTTCTCCCAGAAAACAAAACCCAGTCCTATGCATGGCTGTTTAAATGAACTGAGATTTCACCTGAATGATTTATCACCCCTGAACAGAAGAAGGTAACATCAATCTTATCAGCATAGTTTGGGCTCTAAATGTTCCATTAGAATAGATTGGAGCAAGCTGCCTTATTGAAGCTAGGTGACCCAAGGTCAGTATTGATTTTATATTTGTTGATGTGGATTTTTCCTTGATAGTTGTTCAGAGAATGACAAAAATCAAAGCTCAAAATCCTGCCTGAAACATCACCACTTGGAAATAACCCATGTGTTTCCCTTCTTCTGTATATTGGATAAACTGCAATAAATATCTAACAGGGTATCCATGGTCCAAGAAATATACAGGCACTACAACTAAGAAAAAAACATATTCAATTTGTCAAATAAAACCATAATAATAAATGGAGGCCTATTCCACTGCAGGCACAACAGTACAGAAATATGTAAAGATCAGCTAGAGATATAACAAGGTAGTTTATTCATTTATAAGGAAGAAGCTATCCCAGTAATCGTTATATACTTCCTACTAAAGTTTGTCTGCATATAAAGAATCATACATTCCAAACTAAAGTGATGACTCTTGAATTAAACCACATTCACAGTCCTCAACTCCAGTGGTTGAGTTTTTCTGGTGGGATTGGGGTTTTTTTTGTAGATACTTGTCAACTATAACATATTTAGTTTTAAAGGACTTGGGTGGACAATTAATTGCCTGTTGCTCCCACAATGTGAGGATGCATCAACATAGCATATCGACACTTTGTAAAGTACAATAGAGCAGATAATGTTTAAACCTTTCTTAGAAGCAAATAACTCTGGCTTGGCTAATTGTTAAGATCGGTGGTTTCAATATAATTGAATGGAAATAAAGCAGTTAAGCTTTAAAGACTTCAATAACCTTCCTAAAAATCAATATTTCTTTTAAACTAACCCTTCAGCCAGGCCCTAGATTTCATAGTGTTAAAAGGAGAGGGGAGAGGGAATCACAAGGGTTCAAGTTTGCCCTCTTCACATAGGACCCCTATGAAATGTATGTGTACTGAAAAATTTCTCAAATAATAAAATATTTGGAAAACTCTAGACAAAGTAAGAAAAACCAAACTGCTAGGGGACAGAATGCACAATATGATTTCTGCTTGCATGCACATGTGTGGCTGTCAAAGAATGACTGATGGTCTAGTGGCCTGATGGTGAAGATCAATAGTTTCTCTAAAAGGAGACAGATTCATAGAAGCTATTGGATCCAAATAGTTTATTGGTTTGTGCTCATCCTTTTGTTTAATGGCAGCTCTCAGAGTCACCCAGGCAATTATTCTTTAGGTTGACTTCCAAGTAACTCACTTGTTCATTGCACGTACTCTGAAAAACACTGTTCAAAAGCACCATCTCCCTCTCCCAAAGTGCTTAAAATATGGGTGATGTTACATCCTTCAGCACTGGACGATGGCACTTAATAGAAGTTATGCTGTAAGGAAACATTACAAATTATTTTCAGCCTCTGGAACAATCCTTTACCTCTAGACTTTACTTATTGGAAACATGTTAGATTTGTGCTGCTGACTTTTGAATGTCAAAAGAGTTAGTAACCTATTGCAGTTCAGACATTCAAATGTGTGTGGGCTCGTCTCAAGATACCTGAGCTACCCAAACCTCTTAGTTTACTTCAGTGGTCTGGAAATCCATATTCTTGTATTATTCTTTGATCATAATCCAAATAGTCATCAAGCGCAGTAGGTGGTTTTCATTGCTCCATGGTTAGTGTGGTACTGAAATACAGACTTGCTTATTTCATAATTGTTTCCTAGGTTCATTTTCTAGCTTCTGGCTAATTCAGTTAGTCTCTTCAGACTATCCTCAGTGTCTGCCTTTCTCACCCCATGCCCCACCAGTTTTGCAGGGAAACTGGAAATTTGTAGAAAAAAACCCCGCAAACTTTCATCCCTACAAACTAACAAAAAACCAAATCTAATAAATCTGGTACCTCACAGAAAAAAAACCCCACAAACTTTCATCCCTACAAACTAACAAAAAAAACCAAATCTAATAAATCTGGTACCTCAGTTTGCTGAAAGCCAGCCTGCTTCCTTCCCTCAGTGTCTGCTGTTGTAAGAGGATGATAAGCCCCACCTGTGTCAGCTGGTTTTCTGTAGCAGACTGGACTGAATTCTGGTCTCTGTCACTCTGGTGTCACATCAGGTTGCAGAGTGCAGCCTCCTGCACCTTCCATATGAACACACACACGAGGGAAGCTGTCAGCTCTTTTTCCAGGGTCTCTTGAGGCAACACCAGGATGGGACTCACTGACGGTGCCAGAGCACTTCTCAGGCTTAGACACATCACACTGTGCTCTTCACTGCAAAGTTCTTTTTTTGTGTGTGTGTGTTTCAGTTGCCAAAACCAGTAAAGCCTTGAACCTACTTATTTAAGCTTGCTTCACATTTATAATGATACTTCAGAAACAGAGAATACACATTTTGTCATTTTAATCATGATTAAAACAAAGCTGAGATTAAATATAACATCAGAGGCTTGTCAAGGACTTTTAGCTGTGAGGATTCAGATATCATGACTTGAAACCATGGTGACTACATGATAGACAAGCCTGTATTCTCTTGAGGGGAGAGAACTTACTGTAGTTCATGTTTATTCATTACTGTGGAAACAGCAGCAAGAAAAGCAGAGAATATCTTGCAACTCAAAAAAACCTTGAGAAAAGGCAGCAGCCATTCTCAGACTTTCACCTGCCTAGGAACCATGCATACATTCTGTTGGCACCACATTACACCCTTTGCATCAATTGTTGCTCTAAAACTGTCACTTTCTCCACCCAGTTACTGGCTTCACACACCACTAAGAGCTACTTCTAAGTGGAGGCCTTACCACTAAGTCAGAAAAGTTAGGTTCTCACTTTTCTGATCACTGTTGTATGAGACAAGAAGCAAAATACAAGTATGGAAGGAGGAGCAAGCAGACAAGCTGTATGCATTGCTGTGAGGAAGGAAGACTGGTAACAAATTTGATCTGTTATACAATATTCAAACATTACTTGCAATTTTCCCACATTATCTGTAGAGAAATAGGGGATACACACCAGGTTGAGGAGCTACTATCAGAGCCCCAACTTTCAGCAAAAATCCCCTCTTAGCCTACATATCCCAGTGGGCTCCTTTCCCAGCATGTCCTTTTTTCCCCTGAAGTATTCCAGTCCTGCTCTTTTCCACATTCTGCTTCCCATCACCTAGTTATTTCTTCTCAACTGTACTTCACTGTGGTTCTCCAAGTTCTATAGAACAAGTTTAGCTCTGTATATGGTAGATAAAACTTTGTGTCTATTTGTGCTTCTTTAGAAGATTTAGAATCTCATTTGCTACTAAATCCCAAGTAAAGCCATCAAATTTAATGGTGTGCGTTATTACATGGATATAATAGAGATCAGGATGCTGGCTTTGCCCTGCTTATGTCATCAGGCTATCAGCTATCTGCTTATGCCATGTAAATACCACAGATTAGGTTAAATTCCTTGCTCGAGCAATGTTTACTTAGTCACTTTAATTTGACATGAACCTCTGTCGCAAAAGAAATAGGAAACAGCGACTTAAGTATCTGTGTCAGACTGAAAACTCATCTCTCTTCTGGCAGCCTGGTTCTCAGGCAGAGCAGTCCTTGGATATGACCTTCTGCATGGTCACACAGAAGCTGGAGCAGCACAAGGCTACAATGACTCCTTCCAGCACCAAGGAGACAGATTTTTTTTGGAGAATAAAACAACTAGGTAACCATGGGCATAGTTCCACCACTGTGAATTACCAATCTGTTAACACCCCAGTGGAAAATACTGATTCCACCATGGACACACTCTAATGATGGGAAACAAATGAGTCAGCACTTCTCTAAGTAAGTATCACCTCTAGATTAATAATGGATAACTGGACTACTTGTGGATTCCTACTGTACACCCAAAAGCAATGTAGGATTCACCTGTCTGGCTTCTATTGCAGAGTTGGGCACAGCTGAGTCTAGGACACACTATCTGCATAAAAAAATAAGCAGACATACCTTATTTTGCCATAGCTTGTTTCTATAACCCCAGAACCTTAGTAGCACTAGTAGCAAAAGTCAAATAAATTATCATTCGTGCAAATACTTCACAGAGCAGTAGCATTTTCTTTGTGTGAATTCAAAAGGCTGTGTTGCTTTATAATACTATAGTTTTATATACATTAATTAGGGCTTGTAATAAGCTGAATACACAAACATGCCATTTCTGGAAGTAAGATTTAAAGATGAAAACTTGACTTCAATGTTATTCATCTTCTTTTATCAATATTGTACTTGGCAATTGTCATAGTTTTTCTTTTATTTTTTTTTTTAATCCTGTGAGAAATTTAACAAAAATGTTATTGTACTTATTTCTTCACTTTTTGATTGCATTTGTTTATATACAATCAACATGAATAAGCAGCAAGTCCTTAGAGAAATAAGTGCTTTGGCTTGTTCAAAATCAGTCAGAGTATCTTGGTAGTCCATCACTGTACTGCTTTAAGTGGCAGATTGGCACCACTGGCAGGTGCCCTTCCTGTGTCTCAAACACACATCTCTCCTGTCAAATAAAAACAGTCCACTTCAACATGGGGAAATATGCAACGTTTATTAACTGCCAGTGAACAGCTTTATCATCTGAGTGACAAATATTGCTAACAGCTGCAAGGGAAAATCATTCAGATATTCCCAAAGGAATTCACCTTCTATCAAACAGTCTACTCTCATTATAACAACTGTTCCAGATAATTATATACAGTATCTGACTTCTTCCAAAGCAAAAAGCAAAGAAAATGGTAAAGAAATAATGAGAAGACCTAAAGGGTTCCGGAATCTATGAACCATCTACATTTTTTCAGTAAAATATTTCAGAAGAAATATAATATATATATATATATTATACAATTTCTTTTTTTGCTATGTTATGGTTTCAGAGATTTGTTGTCTGTTCTGTTCCCTCAATTTCTTGCCTTTATAATTTCCTTCCCACTTTGCCCCCTGGTCCCCCAAAGGGAAAGTCTGGATGGAAGAAATGAAAGCTATCTTTTTGCCTAGTCTTATTTATTCTGGAGTAGGATTTTGTGATCACTACACACTTCACGAATTCCTACCATGAGAAGAACTTGTACACTATCAAATCAAACACAGTTGTTGAGGATATATCAAAGGGGTTTTTCCTAAACATAGAACTTAGTCCCTCTCAATTAGGCACAAGGTCTACAGACATTCATTACTAGAACAAGAATCAGCCCCAACTATGAGTGAGACAGAATTTGGTTCTGCTAGGGAAACTGCATAGAAGAAGAAAAGTCAGGTTTGAAACCTCTTCAACATATAAGGAACAAAGCATGAAAACAGCAGTAGTTTCTACACAGAAGCAAAAGCTGTGGCAAGATGGAGAAGAAATCTCTCTCGGGGCACAGAAATAACTGGAGAAATGTTTCATGCATACCTAGGCAAACCTACACTTGGTTCTTTGCTCTTTATCCAGACATTTGAGTAAGGGTCTGGGATAGCTTTCTGTATCCTTCTATTTGGTCTTATGGCAAAAATATTAAAAATCTGTCATAACTGCAGGTAGAGAAAGACTTAATTCCAAGATTTTTATTTTTTTTTTCCAGAAAAACTGGAGGAGACAATAGCTTTCAATAAGAACAAGACTTAAAAATCTTCCCCCCAGTAACTAAGATTGATGAATTCTAAAACAGATAAAGATAAAGAGCTAAATAATCTGACATCATAATATCAGTTCTAGAACTTTTCACTACCATCTAGTTTCAATACAGTGATGGGTAACAGTTGAAATCAGTGCAGGCAATCAATAATAATTTCATGTCTGTATAACACCCTTTAACAGCAAAACCTCTTCCTTCTCCACATTTAATTAAAGCAGATATGCTGATTATTTTGTTTGTTAAACATTTGTTTTCAAACTCTGAAATCACTTGCATATACAGAATTATTGCATCAAAAATCTGTTTTTATTTGGTCTGATTTTTAAAATTGATTTTATGTGGTAAGAGATGCATATATTTCATTTAGAGCGTCACTGCCAAAATTACATTGATTTTTTAAATAAAACACAATTAATGCACTTGAGTTAATAAATGTGAAGGGAACTGGGGCAGACAGGGAAATCTTCTGGGATAGTTTTGAAATATAAGGTGAGTTTTGAAATCCTGATATATGTTTGTCTATGCATTTTGGCACTTAAGGGTCAGATCTTGACGATTGCTAAAAACAAGCAGCAACTGTTCCCTGGACAATTTACAAACTGGGACACATCTAGCATTATCTTAAGTAAATAAATACATGATTTCCAGATACCTTTTCCTCACCAACACCTGCTAGGCATAGGAAATACTAACTGAAGACAGCCCAGCAAGAACCCAGCAAAACTCACTGGACTGTAGCTGCAGCAGTATAATCAATTCCCACCCTATATCAGTACTGGAGGGCCAATTAAGTGCTACAGCTGGACAGATAAAGAAACTGAGGTACAAAGTTGGGAATGTATTTCACAAGGTGACCCAGCAGGCCAACTATACAACTGAGAAAGCAACCCACATATCCTAGCCCTGTCCCCCCATTAGGCTGTCTACCCAGAATATGCACGTCCCATGAATGCATCCTCCTGCACTCTTT
>NW_009951919.1:1704200-1754920 GCF_000747805.2 Chaetura pelagica
ACTCTTTCCTTCTATAATTTTGTTTAACAACCTGCAAAAGTTCCAGTGTATGTAATTCTCTCTAATATTTACAGCCTCTGGTTAAAATAATTGCAACCTATTAAAGTCTGTTATAACCTCACAAAAAATAACCTTGTACAAAAATCCTCTGCAGCTCAGTATCCCTAAATCTTACCAAAGAAAGATAATTGTTAGTGGTAATTTCTGTCTCTTCAAAGCATAGAAGAGCCCAACATCAGAAAATGATATTTCAGAATCTAGCCACATCAGGACAGAATGAAACTCCTGTAGGTCTCTGCAGCAGGAAGAAGATGAGGGTCAGGGGCCCCAGACACAGTTATGTGGTTGAAATACAGAGAACAGCCACAGAACACACTATTCATAATGAGATGGAAACAACCAACCTAAGTAGTAATATTATCACACAGCACAACATCCACACGAGACACCCAACATTGTAATCACCCTTTTTGTTAAAAACCCTGAGAATTAGGCTAAAATATGAAGGAACTTGAAAATTAACAAATCCAGCTGCTTGCAAATTAAAATATGTAAGAACTGCAGAAATGAGGCAAAGGATGTGAGTGTAGCCCCCACCTTTTTTTCCTCTTTTGTTTAAGTGAACAAGGCTATTTATACCAGCCCTCTCAGATCACAGCAGCATAGACAGTACAAGACAGTTATTTAAAGACGTATGTTCCAAGACAGGTAAGTCTTTACAAGTTAAAACCACACTACTACTGAATGCTAATGAGCAGTCAGCTCAGAGATGCTGAGAGCTGTTCTAAAACATTGACTGGACAATCCATCATTGAAGAAGTGGGCAGGTGCTTTCAGAGCCTGCAGCACTTCAAAGGACAGCACTGAGTCATGTGTACTATGAGAGTTTAGGAATGGCCAGTGAGAAGAAACTGACACCTGCAGTTTGCTGCCAATATAGTACATGCACAAGGAAGGGCAGGACCTATCTGTTGGGAGAAAAAAAAAATCTTGTCTTCACAAAGTCATCTGGTAAACAACCCAGCACTTTCTGCTTTTTGACTCCTTCAAATATTGTCATCATTAGTTTCTAATCATAAGGCTTTGATTCTGATTATTTTGAAAATCCTGAAGGGCAACACACGATGTGTTTCACTGCACACAATTCGAGGAAGGACCATTTAATATGCCCTTAGATGTGAAACTGTTTCAATAGCAGAACTTAATTCACCACAGAGGAAGCCTAAACCAGACACTATGTTAGTCAGAGCAGCTCCAATGACACTGCAATTATGGACAGAGACCTAACCTGGAAATGCTAAATCTGATATTCTGCATTTCTTCTATTTCACTTGCTTCCCACTGCCACTACTGTTTCTTAGCTAATAACCTGATGGCATTTTTTGGAAGTTGTTTTCCACATGTATCAGTTGGATGTACCACAGATGGCTCTCCATTTGTTATTTTCTGTCTGTGTTTTACCTTCCAGCTCCCTATTCATTACATTCACAGCTTTAGTTGCATATGCAGCTTCTCCTGCTCAGCAATATCTGTACACTTCAGTACTGCACTATTAAAGTAATCTGAGTTTAGTCCCATTCCCTGAAGCTCCCTCTGTCACCTGCTCCATTCCACTGTGAAGAAATCTGTCTTGCCCAACATAATTTAATGGATTTTTCTAATGGGATGTGACATAAACTTGAATTTAAAAATTGAATGAAATTGGTCTGTCTGCCAAATGATGACTTCCTAATGTTTTTGCCATGTAATATCTGGGCTCCTGTTACAAAGATGAGAAGAAACTCGTGCTAGGCTAGGGCTCCCTGTTGCAGTTACAAGTTGCATGTACTTAAGCCTTCTAGGATTACACTGGAAAAGAAACTTTGCTTTGCTATTTTGTAACCTCCCTTCTCTCAGGAAGGTCAATGTATGAAGATGAGTCTCCCACTGTGCCCTTTGCTTAATTACATAGAGTGAGGAATAAGTTGACCGACAACCCTCTGATGAGATCACTCATCCCTTGGACTCCATGAGCTCCACAAAAGATCTGGAAAAAGTGTAGCAAGTTGTAACAGGAGGGACTGAGGCTTTTGTAAAAAGGTGAAATGGTTCAAAATTGCAAAATCTTGACAACACTTGAGAACTTTCCAAGCCATTTTTATCCTTAAAGGTCCTAACCTAACCTCATTTTTTCATCATTTTGTGATTTTCTTCCTTTTATATTTCTAGTTAATAACTAAATTGTTTATTTCCCCTAGAAAATCAGAAATTATTTTTTACGTTGACACAAATGAACTTATGTTATTTTTTTATTTATTTTTACCCAATAGTTAAAATCCATAATAAGATAAGTTTCCTTTAATACATTCATACATGCCATACAGATAAAAGAAATTATGCAACCTAATGGGTGAAATTCTCACAAAACCTTCTTTCCTTTGGAGAAACCATGTTCTTTAGATTACAATTATTTTTTTTTCCCTAACAGTTACTCAAATTCTCAACATACATTATCTTTCCCCCCCTGCAACATGTTTTTATGTTGCAGCTAAAATTATCTGCAAGTGATAAAAAGGGTTTCCTTCCCTCTGCTTTCTATAGACACCCACCAATCAGAATGTGATATGCTTTTGCAGACCTTTTTCAAGAAACCTTGCCAGGGTAAACTAAGCATGGAAAAGATTTTTCCTGAATCTCCTGCTCCATATCTGGCTACCTCGAAGTCCAATTCAATAGGCACTCAATGGTACCACAGAAAGAACTAAATGACCACAAAGCCCAGAGTACAGGAAAACACTTTTTCAGGTCTCATATCTGGAACTGCACTTGAAAAAATTCTCTCATAAACCCATTGGTCTCAAAGAAATGTTACTGAAACTTAACACACTAAGAGGTCTTCAGTATAAGTTATATATGAGAAATACTTGTGGGGGAAATTGCAAGTTGAATATTTTTATTGTTAGGGTCCACAAAACTCTGTAGGAAAATGGCTCACTAGGTCCATTTAAAAAAGGTGTGCTTTCCATACTCTTTCTCAGCCACATCAGGGCTTGATTTGCAAGGCAGTGTAGGTGAGCCTACACACATGTAACTCTTCAGAAATGTTGGGACAGTAGAAGATAAGTAAGAAGAATTACACAGACCAAATTAAGTGCATGTAGGTGGATTACATGGATACTTTTTGACATGGCAACAGCTTCTATTTTTTGGTGCTGGTGGGATTTATTTTTTTTTTTAATTCTACAAAATCACTGAATAGCATGACTGTTTTGTAAGTCTAAAAGTTTAAAGCAATTGGAACTGAAATTGAAAAGCAAGAATAGTTTTCCTGAGAGCTGGGAGGAACTGTTTTGTTTAAAATCTTGGGCCTCTCATTCCCTCTTCATGTAGTGTTCAACCTTAGACACATTTCCACAAGAACAGATTTTCCCAAGGGCAACATCACACCCAAACATACGTTGAAGTATTAATGGGAAAAAAATTAACATCTGCCTATTCTTCAGTAAATGTAAATTATATATACTGGTGTGTTAGTACTATGACACATTTCATTATAAATCCAAGTTTATTTCAACTAATGTTAACCACAGAAAAAGTGCAAGTATTTCTTCCACTCAAGAAAAATCTTTAAAATATTTTCAAAATCAAGATTAGGGACCAGTTTCTTTCCAAAATGTTTCCATGTAGCTAGTAGCTGATACCTGTGGGAAATGGACATTCCACAGAAATGTGTACAAGCTGCGTCGTGAACAACCCAGAGATGACAATGAAACTTTATTCCACTAGTTCTTCCCTAGAGCTGCTATAAAACAGTTTCCCCAAATCACTATTTTAAGGGACTGCTTCAACAGAAAAAAACCCAAATTCAAAGAGAATAGGGGCCATGGGTACTTAAAATGTTTTATATGCAGAAATAAAATATTGCACTTGTGAACCTATCTTCACTTCACAAAGCTCTCAATGTTAAGTGGACCTGTGTATAACATCACCAAGGGCAGGACTGGTCCTGAAGCTCTAAGCAGTAACCCACCACACAGCATAGCTCAAGATGCACCTGATCTTTACAATCCCTTGTTAGTTCTCCACAATTCTTTATGTATCTTTCTTACCTTGAAAATGCAACTTCGCCTCCCCACCCCCTCAAGCAAAAAAGGTAAAGAAAATAACATCTGCCATTTTGACATTGATTCTCTTTAAGAAGCTCTGCACTTTATTAATCTCTGTCAAGCATTTGGAAGCAGACACTCATGTATCTCAACAATTGAATCCAAGTCTACAGGCAGTGCCAATTCTTCTCCAACACAAGGGTGACATGCTACACTGCTCATAGGTCATCTAATCAGCAGTGAAATAAAGAACTGCCAGACCTAATAAAATTTAAGCTATCCACCTGAATGAAGTGTGCTGCACATACCAGGGGGTCTGGTGTGCCAAACATGCACTGCAGCATTTGGAAGCCTGACTTTAAACTCATTCCAACTTAACTGCTTCCATTAAAATTAACTTGTTTCTGTTTACACAGAATAATTTTGTTTTGCCATCATACCATGATATGGGAAAACACATCAGGCTAAGCAAACATTTGTAGTCATGTAATTTAATGTAATAGAGAAAATACAGATACAGAGCTATATTTTACTCCTACCTTTTTATCTACAACCTCCAGTGGGGTTTGTTGGGGTTTTTTAGGTCAATGGATTTTAAACTCAGCAAAGGGCAGAATGTGGGTCAAAGTCACAACTGAAGAAATGTAAACAGAAATTAACTCGGGTCTCCTAGTTCTTTACAGAGCATTCAAGGAAGTTGCAGTTCTGTTAACAGGGCAGGAGAGGCCTTCACCAAGAGAATCTAGCACCTGAAGAACTTCTGACACCATCCAAAATTTATGTTGATTGAGAAGAGCCCCAGGGCCATCTGAGTGGCTCTGAGAAACCTGCTGGCAGCTATGGTCTGCAGTAAGGAAGTAAACATGAAGACAAACGAATTTGCAGTCTGCCTTTTTCCTTGCAGCTCTCCTGCCTCAGCACAACCAAAGGTCAATACCTTCACCAGGCAACGATTAAAAGCGGAAGCTTTTGTCTTCTCAATAGCCTTAGTGAATGATTTTGCTTGAGAGCAATCTGTGATGTAAGGAAAGGATGTAACTGCAGCTGTGCTAGCAGCTAGACATTCTCTCTTTAACCTGATTTTTTTTTTTTATTATTTGTTCTTCTTTATCTGTTTATTGGCCCAGGGAGTACAAGGTTGGAATTGAATGAGAAACTCAAGGGAGTTTCAATCTCAGTCAATGCAATTTTCCTCTTTTTAGAGGCTAAGCACAAAGCCAATTGCTCTCCAGAGTTCTTTAAGCTCTCATCCAACTATGAAATCACATTCATCATCTTCATCCCTACATTCTTCTCATTTATCACTCTGGTTCTTCAAGTCCTACAGCCTCCTCTTTTTCCCCAAAAACTTAATGACACTCATGAAACTTCAGCACTGTCTTTTTTAACATGCAGCTAAACATAAACAAAAAAGGGTTTACGTACATAGATTTCACATTTAACATTGCATATCATGGACCGTATCAGGACATGTGGAATACAATTACCAGTCAATTAAATGATCTCTGCTGCTGGAGAGACCTCTTCATAAGATACTTTATCTGAGCACCTCCTATACTTCAGTTGCACAAACCCTATCCATCCCAGTCTGTGTTGGCAGCCCAGGTTAGAATTTCCATGAAGTATTTAGCTGGTTACGCTCAAACTCCAGAGTAATCAATAGACATACTCTAGACAACGCTCAGGCCTTTCTAGGTGAATCAAACATACTATGTTTTAGCTAATCTGAACAGGCATGAAGCCCCCTAACAGTACTTGGATATTTGAGCCAGGTTGCAGATAACATCATTGGACCTTCATGTTAGTAGTGGCTTTTTCCTGGCCAGAGTTTTGTTCCCCCCACCACGTTTTTACTTCGTATACAATCCTGGATGCAGCTTTATGTTGTCACTCACAGTTCTGTCCTGAGGTCTCCAAGCCTGCTCCTGCTCTCACACACTGTGTTTGCCTGGAACACATGTGCTAAAGCAAACAACACAGGATTTGGTTCTATGACATCTGTAACCGCCTTTTCTTCAGCAGCTGGGTATTCCCTCCTCACTCTCTTCCAATGCCTGCTGAATCAGAACACTTAGTCAAAATATACGATATTTCAAATTTATTAATGTAAAAATGTCTCTAGGGCTCAATTTATATCACATTATATTTCACTGCATTTTAAGCATGTGCAACAACTATTATTCATGCAATCAGAAATGTTTTCCTGATTGCATTTAGACAGTTTTCAAACATGTATTCTAACTGACCTTATTAAATATGCTGAAGCACCACTTACATGAAATCATGCAGAAGCACAGTTCCTCAACTGAACCTTCAAGTAGCACTTACAAGCATGAATCAGTGCTAATTGCTTCACATTTATCATCTCTGAAATCACAGTTTGGGCAAGAGTTCTCAAACAAACAGCTGCGTAGGTCACAGCTTGGCAACAACTTGCTAGGCAAGTTCTTTGCTCCCTATTCAGCCCCAGTTTTGATTTTTTTTTAATCTCTTTTCCTGCTTTTAACTACATATTTAACTAAATAATCAGAGGTTGCAGAGACCAGGTTCTTTCTCATTACCTGTACATCTACTCAGGATTTAGAAATATTCCATCAAAATTCAGTAACTCAAACCCATCACTTTAGGGTCTAGAGCCCTGAAGTTCAGGTTCTGGACAGTGCCGTGCACTCACATGCAGAAATTCTGAGACTGTGTGTATTCTTAGTCATTTATCGTACGCCAAGTAGGCTGATGTTGTGTTTTTATGTGTGTTTATTCCAAAACAAAATTATTAATTTAAAATTTGTTTTGTTAAATAAAAATCAAAAGGAGTAAAAGTCAACAAGTTCTTTAGAAACATGCACCCTTCTCTTCAGTAAGCAGAAATAAATTACAGACTTGATTGCCAACAGCTTTCATCCTTGTACAGTCAATGACCTTTTTAAAAGAGTTGCCACAAACATCCCTCAAACTCAGTTGGACAGTGTTTTAAAACTGCTTTTAAAAAAGTGTAACGTGGTTCCATGTAAGTGTGTCTCCTGACCTCTAGCTATTAGGATCACCTTGTGTTGACTTCCAGCAGAAACATTCTGAATTATGTTTTCCAAGTGACATCCATTTACATCAGGAAAGGATCAAGTCCAGTCAGTGGGCTTTGGGTTTTTTAAAATATTCAGCATTCACATAGCATTTGAGTATTACTTATGAAGTGAATGCTTGAGAATTACATCTGGGGACATTTATTGAGCATACAATCAACAGTTGGTCTTTGGGAACCAAGATGTGCAGAAATGCTACACTGCTAAATATCTGAAAACAGAAATAAATAATAACCATTCTAGAAATTACCTATCAGAGCAGACAGAGCAGTACAGGCATGTTATTTTTGCCTAGAGACTGTACCCAGTATGAAGAGGTCTGAAGAACCCCTTATGTGGATGTACAAAGACCTTGATTAGAGAGAGATGGAGCATTTCCTTTTCTCATTAAGTGGCACACAGGACCCTGAGCACTTCTCCTAACCATATCCCTGCAGTGCAACTGTCCTCTGCACTGTCCCTACGAAGCAAATGATGACAACCTATTAAGTCTGGACAAGGTGGAAGGACTTCTAATCTTTCCTGATCTTACAGGATACAAAGAAAAACTGTGAGCCTGTCATTTCAATTATTTCAATGAATTGCATCCCCTGTTCCAAATACATTCCCTTGAGCTAGACTAGGCACCAAAGTCACTACAGATGCACAAAGACAGTCCTAGAGGCAGGGTGAAGCAGCCTGTGCTGAATTAGGTGATGCTGAGCCAGGCTGCCTCTTGTTTCTGAGCGTCTTCATTTCTCTGCATGTCACACCACTGTCCAAAACTTGCATGTAATTTGGGACTGAAACTGTAGGGTGGTGATTATCATATTAAGCCTGGGATTCTCAACCCAGCTATTTAGTCCCTTGTCCTGGTTTGAGCCAGGATGAAGACAATTTTTCTTTTTACTGATTTTTTTTTCCTTCAGTGAGCTTTCTTGTAACTAGCAACAGTGTGTTCTGCTAGTCTTCATCCTGGCTCAAACCAGGACATCCCTGTAAGAATCCATCCCCACCTCAGCTGGTCCTAAAGGAGGTATCATTTGCCTTCATCAGAAAAAAGCTGCCTTTGTTTGCTGCCAAACCACTAGAGCTGGCACATGTCACAGCTGCTATCAGTGTAACTGCAGACTCCTGTTAAGATGTTCATGTCTTCCTTGCTTCCACAGATGTTTATTCATCTCTGTAAAGGTTCCAGCTTTCTTGCCAGAGACTTGCACAATTCAGGAGAGGGCGAGGAAGGCTTCTGCATTTATTTCAGGCTAAAGTTGTTTTCAGTGTAGAATAAGACATTCTACATACTTACAAGCCCTCCGACTCATTTGTGGGAGTGAAGAAAAAAGCAACTTATCCTCTTCTCAGGCAAGAATGAGAAAAGAGTGTGAGTCCAAGAGTAGATTATATCTTAATGAAGATACTTTTAAATAAAGGGCTGTATCACAAGTGAAATACAATGGCAGTGAGAGGGAAGCTGAATGGGCCTCAGATAGCTAATTCTAGTTTTGCTTTCTCCTGCTTTTTTTCTGATTTATAATTGGGAGTAGTATAGTAGAAGGCACTTTGGAATGGACTGGTAAACCATAGTATTTTAAAACGGGGGATTACTATTCTGCTTTAAGATTAGAAGTAAAATGTGGTTTAATATGAGGACATGTTACATTGATTAACAGAGTTATTAATATTATCACACTTCTTTGACATATATAATATGATATGTAGCCCTTCTTGCAAACTAGGAGAATTATGCACATCTAATTTATCTTCATAAGTAATTTTATTTCTAGCTATAACAGCAAAGCAAACTACCTAAGAGTAATAAAAACAGGCCTGAATAGCACTGAATCCTCACTTCTAAAACAATTTGACAATCAGATGCAAGCCTTAAATTTTTCCCAGAGTTGCTTAAATGGCAATGAACATTACTTAACTAATGCTAACAAAGCTATACAAGGAATGGGAAAGTGAAAGGTGAGGAATAAGAGCAGAAATTCAAAGCAAGAGGGAGCTGATGAGGAATGAACCAAATGGCAAAATCATGTTAAGAAAAATTAGGAGAGAAGAATTCTACTTTGGAATGTCAGCTCTGCTCAATGGCACTTACTCAATAAAGAATATGCCAGGATAATATGCTGCAGTAATAAAGACACCAGAGTTCATAACATGCATCTTTTCTGGCATTTTGCTGAAATGGTAAAGTCACTGGTGCATTAAAAGAGGGCTTCAAATGAGTGATACCATCTTCCTCCATCATATAGAAACCCATTATATTCTTTTCAGCAATAATGAAATTCCTCTTATAATGATTTTTTCCTCACTCTTGAGAACATGAATTCTGTCTGTGAAATGTTTCCCTGAAGAAACATAGACAAAGAAGAGCTTTGCCTTAGTTACCTTTGTCAGTGCACCTTCCTTGGTAATATTTTCCTTGGAAAGCTCATTTTAGATTAAGTTGATAAACACTTGTCAAATGTATTCTGTTCTCAGAAAAGAGGACAGACTCTAATAAGCTGCTGCAAAATTTGGAGATGCTTTTTTCCCCCTCAAATTCAAGGTGCATTGAGTAACATGCTTGGAGTGATGCACAGATAGACTGGTTGAAAATTTTCTATAGAAACCTCAATTTGAGTGAAAGTAAGAATTTATTTTTTTTTATAATATGCCATTACTTAAAGATGACATCTGCTGTCCATAACAAATGTAAGTGTTTTGGTTTGCCAGACCATTTGGAAGAATTTTTTCTATTCACCATTACAGAAAAAGGAAATTTTACTGAGACTTTACTGAAACCAGAGGTCCTTATCGCATAAGGAAAACATTTCCAACCATATCACTTACCACAGCTCAAAAAATAAATATTAAAAAAATATTTTAAGAACTCTTCCTCTGATACATTTTATTCTAATTCTTAAGTAATGTTAAGGGCAGAAACAGGATTCGTTCACAAATATTTTTAAAGGGCAATGACAGAGTAAAGGTTAAGCATACTAAGATCTTTTGAGCAGAAATTCTCTATTACTCCATATTTATGAAGATTCTTACACAATACAGACTTACTGCCTACTAGCCTTAACCTTTCCTGTAACATGCACACACACACATAGTGCATACGAGGTAAAAGAATTGCAGGTATTTTTCAAGTGTTTTCATATAAATTATAAATGTTCATTGCAAAAGAGTCTTTTGTAGAAAGTTTGTTCCTAATGGAAGGGAATGGATACTTCTCATTTATGAATTAGAAACGGTAGAGGGACAGATGAACAACTGTGGCTACATAGTCACCACAGGTACAAGCAAGTGACTTGAGCGCATGGTAGGTGTTGCAGTCTACCAGAAAGATTCCTGTTCCATTGTCAGTGAGGATGGGATTAAGCTATTTTCCCTTATTATAAGGAAACAGTACAGATACAGGCAGCCGCCTCAAGCTGTAACTTGTTAGTTTTCAGAGGCTCTTCCTCTGTAAGCCTCCTTCTGTATTGTTTTGGGTCCTACCCTGAATTCTACATAGCAAAACTATTTGCTCATTCTTTGTCCAAGTTATTTGAAGATGCTGTGTAGTCAGGTGCAAAAAGTGTTGTAACGCCTTAAATAGTAAAAATAGATTTTAAATTAGGGGAAAGGGTTGATTTAGATGTATGGCACCATCTCACAAGCATGTGGCAAGGCACTGAAAAAGTACAAAGCAGCTGCCTGTTTACTTTGATTTTATCAAAATAGAAGTTGGATTGCTGATGATGACAGGCTAAAATTTAACTCAGGACTAGGCATATGCACAAATGCTTTTGATGGAAGAGATTAACTAATAATGAATGAAGCAACTACAAGAATCACAGACCAATTAAAATGTAGCTTGATGAGGCTGGCACACAAGGTCACGTTGCTTTCTCATAAGCATCAGAATTAAGAAATTTTAAAAGGGAAAAGTCCTGTTTCTTCTGCCTGCATTGATGCCTTTAAGTTCTGTAATTAACTGTAAGAAAATGTTTCACATGATACAGTAATGAAATATGTTGCTTTATATAGTTACCAAAAATTTAATAGATCTAATTTTCTGCTCTATTAAATAGTGCCATGATTGTTAAAAAATAAAGAAATAAAATTTAAAAATCAAGGTACCTAATGAGTCTGCATTTTCCATATTTGCATGGAATCATACTTCTAGAGCTCTTGAGACAGAAAGGATACTTTGGAATATAAGTTTTAATTGTGGAAAGTCTGTAGGCCCTTATGTATCAGTAACATTCATAATTTTTATTAATAAATTGTAGATAATATTATTCTAGAGCACAATTATGACAACATACCAATATGCTGGTTGTATATTAACAATTCACAGTATGTCTATAACAGAACAATTTTTAACAGCTTTAATTAAAACCCTGCACCGTTTCCCCAGGAGTCAACTCTGACAGCTTTGCTGATTTCACAGTTTACAGTGGTGAAGAACTGAGCAGAGAAAAGCAGTGAGGAAGGATGTTAATTGATCTGTGGTCCAAACCAATAATCAAATGAGAAAAGAAAGAGGTATGAAAAAACCCCAAACATTTAATCTTTCCTTCAATGCAATTTATGCCACCAACTCTTGACAGTTTTGGTGGTGTTCCCCAAAACACACCTTGACGTTCCTATACATTTCTCACCAGTGCCTGGCTCCATTCACCAGCTCCATTGGCCTATTGAAGCTGCACACTGCCCTGGTACAGGTAGTCCCCAGTATGGTGTCATGAGAGAGGCTTGCATGTAAAATTGCCCAGGGAAGAGGGCAGAACAGAGGAGACATTGAGCTAAGCCACTGATGCCTGTTCTACAGCATACTGGTAACCCCAAAACACTTATGTGCTTCCTAAGAAAGTTTTCCAGGTCCCTAGAGACAACCTTCCCCTGCACTTTCAGAGACACTCCATAACTAAATGAGCTACTTCAAGTCAATTATTGTTTACTGGGAAACTGAGAACTGAGAAAATGTTTAACAAGTCTGGCAAGAAATGTCTTTAAGTTTATGTTGTCACCTTTAGTGCTTTTCCCATTGCTCCATGACAGCACTAAGCTCTCAGACATGAATGAAACTGGCAAGTACCTCATCAGACTTTCCTCACTAGAAGTTCCTATGACAAAAACAAGGTTCATGTAGAAAGAGATTCAGGAACATCTGAAAACGCCCCCTAACAATTCTTAACTTAGAGAGACTGATACTCTACAGAAACATAGTAACAAAATCTTTAAAGAAACATGAAAGACAATTCCTACCTATTCTATTTTCTCCAACCTGAATACATGAGGACCTGAGGGCAGTCATCTGAAGCTACACTTAAGAACTGCAACACAACTGAAATTTAAATTATATTCAGAGATCAAAATGCAAGACAATTTAGGTAACTGCACAGGAGAGGGAAAAAGAAAATAAAAAACTCCAGCATCTCTGCCACTGCTTTAAAACATGTTGGAAACAAATAAGTAAGAGGGCACAGGACCTTGACCTCACAGCTTTACAATTCTTATCACAGAATCATATTTGAGTCCCTGTGTAGCAAAAGAAAATAAATAGAATTATATCTAAGGAAGAAACTCCTTAACACACAGTGTTAGTCCAGAAGCACATCCCTGAGCTCTGTTAAATTGAAGAGTTAACAGCAGGAAGCTAATATCAGTCTTTTACCACAACAAAGATGCACTGTGCATTTGAAATGTTTTTCATTATCATGAATATATGTTAATCTCCTTAAACATCAAATACATCAAACAAACACAGATTCCTCCTTACCTCAATGAAAGAGAATTCCCAGACTATAAGGGAAAGTGCTACTGAGGCTTTAACATATGAGAAGAGAGACTTAATGTTCAAAAGAAGCAGTTAAAATGGCAATGTCTTTTTAGTCTAACTTTTCATGAAGCTGTTTGCAGGGCTTTCTTTGCAGTGATTTTAACAGCTGTAGGATGTTTTTTTTCAACCTTGTGATAACACAAGGGATGGAAATTATTTTCTGCCTTTTTTTTTTTTTTTTTTTCAGTTCCTCATTTTCCTTACTCTATTAATAATCACCTCTCTATGACACTACTTCAAAAACCCCATTCAGAAAGTCAAATGAAGCCAAATAATTTTGGAAGACAAACATATCAGTCTTTTGTGCTTGACACATTTCAAATGGCAAAGCTCCTTTCAAGTTTCACTCCCTCAGAAGATTCAGCAAATGAGCACGTTTTCAAAAACTATTCAGACCTTATTAACAATACTTTAATAAGAAGAAATAATAATGTAATTCAAGAAGACAAATCTTTTTTTGTAGAATGAGCCCAAACAAATACTATCACCTTACCACTTAGTGTTGTATATTACTTTAATTTGTTCTTTATACATCTTTGATATAGTTACTAGATTTCAAGTCATGTTCAATTACTTTTAATAGCCATTAATTATTTCTGCTAGAAAACCATATTAGCCATTATGTGGTAGAGCCACTTGTGCCTCCAAAACTCCAGCACAGATCTAGGAAGACTTTGCAGCTGAATTTACTTATGTTTTTGTTATAAGGAAGATTTCCCTGCTGCTCCCAAGGGAATAGGGCAGCACCCAGCTTCTCCAGGGAAAGCCTGCACGAGGTTATGGTTCAGAGAAAGAAAGTCCATTTCCAAGTATAAAAAGTTAAATGCCGCATTTGTTTCATACTAATGCTGGCTCTAGGAGATCTCTTCCTTTTTGAAACTCGATGAAACCACAGACTAAAGGTAGGTCTCTACAGAAGGTGGGTGGCAGATTGAGGTAGGAAAGCTTCTTCACTTCACTGAGAGCTGAAATGATAAGCTTAACACCAAGGCACCTTGAAATTGCACCTGGAAGAGACAGAGCCTTCTTTGCCCTCCCTCGACCTCCTTAGTGGACGTGCACACAAAAGAGAAATCAATTTTTACTGGTTGTATGACAGTTTTCTCAGTGAAACAGCCTATAGCAAAGAAAAACTTTAACTAATGTAGGAGAAGAGCGAAATGTCAAAGGCACTTAGAAGTACTAGAGTAGAAACACAAACACTGGATACAATAACTTCTGATGACTAGAGCCTGCTCTGGACCTCTACAGTGTCCTCAGATCAGGAGCACCCTCCATCCTGGGGAGCTTGCAGTAAAATGCTTATACCCAACTGGCTGTTTTCTAAATTGCCCACTGAACAACACACAACAAGGCTGCTTCATACTTTGCATGTAGCACAGGCTGCAATTACATTAATGTTTCAAGTTTCATTACAAACAAGATAAATACACTTTTAGAAATACTGTGTAGAAGTTATGTGACATATTTTACAGGATAAAATATGCCAATTATTTCAGCTTTCTTGCTGGGCTCTAACAAGATTCCACTTTTTAAAAACCTACTATATATAAAATATATACATATATATATAAATATATATATATATAAATACTACCACAACTAGCAGTAGTGCGGCCAAGAGCTGACTGAGCACAGAGAACAACAATCTCAACATATCTGACCTGTTATAAAGTCTCTTTTTGACCTCAATGTTGCTTTTAAGAAAACTATTTAAACTATTGATTCTCTTCCCCAAAATCCTATTTTATTTAAACTGAAAGTTTCAGAGAGCCAAAGAACTTTTTCTTTTGACTATGCCAAGGCTTACATCTGTTATGCTGGAAAAAGGGCTGGTTCATGGTGGACAAGCCTGATTCACTGTAAATAATTCACATTGTCATTATAAATTGCACTTAAAAAAAAAAAAATATATATATATATAGTTGCAGTAGTCAAGAAAATAGAAATTGCATACAGCTTTTAGAGACATTCAAAAACTATTCAAGACATTGGAGAGTTGCACAGAAATATTTTTAATTATTTTTACAAGTACTTTTTTTTTCCCCCATCCATTATAGTCAGCAGTAAGTGATCACCAGCTTTTGTAAGATTGTTCACAGGGGTAGGGATGACACTTCCATGACTTAAACAGTCTATTTAGGTACATCTCTTGATTGTAGAGAGGAGAAAATAATCCAAAGGAATACTTCAGTATGTTACGAAGCAGGAAGGAAAAAAATAATCCAAAAATGCGGAATAAATGTTTTTTATTATGTTGTTTTCTGATATACTTTTCAAATTGTGTTTTAAAAATAAATCTCCTATTAAAAAAAAAAAAATAATAATCTAGGAATGACTTTCACACATGTATCTTTTGTTTGGTTTACAGTAACTATCACAGGTGCTAGGATCCAAGTGTTGGGACACACACAACAGTCATTGCAACTAAAGACAAATTAGAGAGTAGAGCAGGAAGCTTCAACCTGTCAACCAGATGGCTCTCGAAAAAGGGAAGCCTCCTCTTCAAATTTTGTTCCAAATTATTATGTCCATTTAAAATGAGGTTTCCCTGTCAAAACAACAGAGTATAACACGTCTTTGTGATATCAGTGCAAAACTCCTAGACATCCTTTGTCTTCAGGGAATACCTTTCCCACCTGGTACAGCAGTTAACAGTCTTATTGAAATATTTCTTTCAGACAATGTGACTCACAACTTTTCCTCAAAGACTGCGGGTTTGGGGTTGGGCGATTTCAAATTTTTAACTCATCCTCATCCATAGAATCATGGAATGGTTAAGGTTGGAAGGGATCTTAAAGATCACCAGGTTCCAAAGTCCCTGCTCTGAGCAGGGACACCTGTTACATGCCATTATTTCACGACTAGATCCCTCTACATTTGATATGAGAAAAGGAGAAAATATAACAAATTTTTTCAAAGTAGTCTGACCCCAGCGTTGCTCTGATTATGTTTTCAAGGACTGTCCACTAAGATCTTTGAGAAAAGCATGCAGATTTTTGGCTGCTTTGCCTCTAGGTACTCTTTGCAGTGTAACAGATACAGCAATCCCATCATCTCATGAAAAATATTGCTTGTATCAGCAGACAGCACGTTCAGTATTGCTAACTCCAAATGTTCAAAGAGAGAAGCCAATATAAAAAAAGTAAGAACAGTGATTCAAAAGGAATCATAAAAACAATTAAGATTATAGTGTTAAGAAAAATAAATGTGTAAGCCTAGCAGCTTCTGACTTATAGGTTCCTAACTTTTTCTGTACAGTCTTGAAAGATATAAAAGATGTGATTCCGATATAACCGAATGACTCCAGGAACAGCACATTAAAAAGAAATTATCTCTGCAAGTGTCTAGTGCTCTTACATACCATATTGTGTCTTCAGGCACTCAAACTGGCTCTGTGCAACTAATCTATCTCTACTTTTAGATAGTTTCATTACCTCTGAGCTATTCATAGAATCATGGAATGGTTTGGGTTGGAATGGACCTTAAAGATTATTTAGTTCCAACCCCCTTGCATTTGCAGGGACACCTCCCAGAGACACATCCAACCTGGCCTAGAACACTTCCAGGGATGGGGCAGCCACAAATTCCCTGGGCAACATGTTCCAGTGTCTCACCACCCTCATGGTGAAGAATTTCCTAAGATATGTCCAAAGCAGGGCAAGGATGGGCCAGGAAGGGCCATGTTCTTGACATTCAACTAAATCTCTCTGCACTCTGGCCCAAATCAACATTAAAGTTTTTGCTTGTTTTGCCATCCTCCAGAACAGCAATTCCAGTTCAGAAAAGAATAGCAATTTTCATTGGAGCACAGTGCTCCAAGCTCTTTCTTTTCTGGTCTTCTCTAGAACTTCAGAATGGCTGTTTCTGATTGATTGTTCAATTTCATTTACATTAGAACAACCACTGTTATTTTTGTATTTTATTTTATTCTATTAATACAAACACATAACCAAACATTCAGATAACATTATTTTGGAATACACTAGAACAATAATTTTTTTTAAATAAAAATATTCTAAATTGTTACTGCTGAATTGTGTTGTTCTTTTCAGGGGGAATTTGAAAGACAAAAATAATTTGTTTAAGAGCATGCAATGTCCTAATAAGAACTAAACTACCTTTTAAATACCATTCTGCATATTAGAAAATAAATTTTCTCAAATTCTCAGCAGCAATTGCATATTTTGGATTATAGAATTCCATTTATTAGACAAATAAGGGAACTCAATCTGTCAAAACTTACTTTCAAGTTCATTACATTAGGAAATTGCTCTTCCTGAAGCACTTAAAGCAAACTTTTTTTCACTGATGAAAGTAAGAAACAAAAATATTTGCTTTGAAATTCTCACCTTTCAGATGGTGTAGAATATGGAAGGGAACCATTAAAATACATGTTTACAAAGCATGTGAACAGAAAGATTCCAAGATTAAACAATTCTACTTTTCACCATCCTATTTTCTTTTTTTTAAGAGTAAGGTATATTTTTTCCAATCCAGCTTCTCATTTCTGATCTATTCTTTTAATTTTTTAAAAAAATCTATTAAAAATGTCACAAAGGTATTTTTTGTCCCTCAAATGGCATTACCATATAAATGAGGAAAAAACAGCAGGTATAGTCTTTGATTTTAGATCTATGTTGCTTTGAGAATGAAATGAACAAAGTCATTATCTGATATGTCTAGTAAGTAGCTAGATAATGGATATTACCTTCATTTCAATATCACAATGCTGAGAAATTTTTGCCATCTATAGGCTGAAATATAAAATATAAAAAATTGCACGTGTGGTCTGTCATAGAAAACTTTTCAACCCAAAGACATTGACTTGGTAAGATTAGGCACAATTTTAATTAGAAAACTCTTGTTTCAAACAGCAGTATATATTGGTTGAGTTTAAACTGTAAAAAGATCATGTATCAGACAGTATCTGAATATTGACATGAAAAACAGGATTTATCTAATTTAGTTGTCTAGGTTTTCTTTATTCAATGGCCAGAGCAGGCACTATTAATCTCATTCTAACACAGCTATCTAAATTAGGTCAGATGAATTGCATCTGAGAATTAATTGTCTGCTTCACTCCAGTAGCTGCAATACAAGTCTAACCAGTCAGCTCAAAAACAACTATGTGTGGCTAGCTCAGGTTAGTGGGGATGAATCACACTTCAAGTTATCTTTTGCTCTGTTAAAGCCTGAAAGAGTACCAGCCTAGCAGAATTCTATAATGAAATATTGTTATACTGCTTACCTAGCAGCATGGACACTCACACCAATTCATTTACAGAGGTATTTTCACTACCTCTTCCATCCAAGTTGCTCCCTGAGAGTAAGATCTGTCCTCCCCTTCAAAAAAATGGAAAGAGTTTATAGGTGACTTTGCCCTGCTGAGCCAACATATGGTACTTCAGTTTAATCACGGCAGGTGTTCCTCCTGGAACCGTGGTTACTTCAGCTAAGTATGGAATGATAAACAAGGAACAGAAGAATAAACGAGAAGCAAGTAAGGAAAGAAAAGGTCAGGGATAAGTCCTAGCACTTTCAGCACCTGAGATTTTAGCTTAGGGAAAAACTGATTTCTCCAAAGTAATTTGTGGTGTGAGGAAACCATTTCCTGCAGTCCACATAAGGTACTTCAGTGCTGCAGCATGGTGGTCTTTGCAGGCCTCACAACTGCTGGGATACTATCTGCACCAACCCTATAGGAGTGGCAAGTAACTTTGCTAAAGGCCTTGGACATTAAGCAGGGGTCTACAGTAATTTAGTGTCTTTGGTCATACAGGGAACCTGAAGGGACCTGAAACAAAAGTCAGATTTCTAAAGCCCAGACCTGCACCTTCTTGATGGAACTGCCTGTGATGCAGTCACAGCCAGTGTCACAACTGAAATGCCTATGGATTTGTATTCTTTGGAAAATGTTCACCACAACAGTTCCACAATGGCCAAGACAGTGAGATACAGACTTAGATCTATGCAGATGTAATGGATGGCTTTAACTCAGTACAACTGACACTTAAAACCTGCAGAGACTACTTTAACTCTGGATGCCAACTAAGCCACTCTCACCTGCTTTGTTATTCTTCAGCCCAGTCATGGGTAAGGATGGCAGATTTTAGTTTCACCCTTGTTTCAATTCAGTGTACAGGCTGATTAACCAGGCTGTATGTGGGAGAAACCAATTTCACTTGGAAAACTCAGTAACACAGTAGCAGCTGTGTTTTACATAAAACAGCATGACTAGGCTTGCATCTGTGGGTACACAAGAGCCAAATAACACCCTTTAGCTTGCACCAAGTCACTAGATTATATGACCAATATTATAATGATGCATTTATATTTATTTGTTATTTAAAATGCTATAATAAGGTATTCTGAACTAAAAGCAGTGCACCTGCTTTAGTTAGAGAACAGCCAACTGAAAATCCAGAATTCAAATGGATTCAAGTTTTTCCTTGAACTGTTATTGTTTATTTTTAAGGCATTTTACCTCATTAGACATATTGCAACAGTGATATAGACAGTACAGAGAGTCTACCTGTTGAGTTAGTGGGCAGAGTCAAGTCCTGCACTAATTCAAATGTGAATGCAGACAAGACTGCACATCTCTGTACACGTGAGAGCAGCAGTATCACAGTCATGGGGCAACTTACTTCCCTGCCTTTTTCTGGTCTGTCTGAAATTTTGTAGTTGTTTCCTTTTCCTGGTTTGCAATAACATTTAGCAATTCTCACACTCCAATTCTGGGATTTGAGAAAGACAACCTCAATGGGGCCAATTATTTAACAGCAATAACACAGAACAGAACATGTGCAGCTTTGAGGAGCCTGTGACCATGGTTTAAAGTGACTGATACCCCCCTAAAACAATTATATTTATCATTAAATAGAACAAAATGTTACATAACTATTTCAGAATAATACAATGCAGCTTCTAATGTTACATTTCTCTGCTGCTCAGCAAAGCTATAGGGCAGTTTTAGTTTACAGTATTTCAGGAAATCCAGTGTTCTTGCAACTATGACTTTTCCCAGAAAGCAGATCTCTGACTATTCCTATCAGGGTTCAGACCACTATGTACTTTTTATTTCCTTCCTTTACTTCAGTTCTCTCCACGTCTACGTTCTGCAAACCTTATTGTCTACCTAGGTTTTCAAGTTTTTATCCCCTTATTACCATACTTTTAATATCTTGTTTTCACAGACAGTCAGAATGACTTTATGTCTTAGCATTAAGACTTATCAGCTGTCACCTTTTTTTCAGATCACAGAGCACAACAACTGTTTCCTCTGGTATTTTCAGGGCTCTTCTACATCTATTCTTTTTTTAACTTCCTCTCTGATAACTTGCCTTTTAGACAGATAAAGTGTGGGATCTCAGAGTAAGCTTTCAAAGGGTTTCAAATGCCAGCTGTCCTTAAAATCAAAGCTTTTTTCTAGCAATTCTGAGCAACAAGTGGGAAAGGAGGGGAATGGGAAAACTGAGTGAATTCCAGACTCATTTGCATGTAGACTTTTTGGCATTGCCCTCTGTTTCTATAGTGTTTGCTTCGTTCAACATACCTATTATGAAAGCAGAATATAAGGAGACAGTGATCCAATTCTGAACACTACCATGCAATCTCCCCTTTAGAACAGGATTGCAAGAATTGTCCCCATATGCACTTAGAAGCCATTAAAATATAGACTTTTATACAAGTGAAATAATGTGATCAGTAAACAGGATACATTTATTTTCCCCAGCTCTATGTTTAGCTATAAATATCAGAAGAATTAAGAAATAAAAACTACTGACAAAGGTAGCTCCTCCAAAACTGCTTTCTTCTGTTTGTGGGTTGTTGTTGGGTTTGTTGGGTTTTTTTTACACACTATTTTTTGGGAGCAGCTCTGAGTATATAGAGGAGTATTATTTTTAAAGGCTACTTAGAGTCCATGGAAATATTCCTCCGAGAGGAGTAACTGGGAAAAAAAATCCTTCAATCTTAGGAGTTAAACAGAATCTTTTCTTCCTTGCTTAGTTTGCTAAACGAGCTTGAAATGGTTATGTAAAGAGGATGCACCTGAAAGAACTGCACTGCTATCACGTAAAGAAAGGGGGGAAAAAAAAGACACCCTAATACTTAAAAGCCACATTTCACCTAAGTGTCAAGCTTAGAAAATTACAACCACATCCACTGAAAAAGAACACCGTATCCCAACTCCCACAGAGCACAGCTCAGCAGGAGTCACATGCACCACAACTATTCATGCAACCACTCAGTAAGGACAACAAATTTCAGCTACGAGGGACCATCAATAATTTTTGTAAGATAAAACACAGGTTTTCATTGGTCACAACTATCCATACTTAGAACACTGTAACAGGCAGCCCCACCTGATTTCCATTCGGCCCTTAAAAAACAGAGTTAAGAGAAGAAAACCCACCACAAATCCTTTCAGTTGAATATGCCTGGATCAGGACATGAATCACAGAATCACCATATCATTCAGGTGGGAAGACACCACAGGAGGTCTCTGGACCAATCTCCCAGGCAAAGCACAAATACACAGCTGATTTCATATGGGTGTTACTGAATCCTCAATATATGCAGAAATAAGCAGGTTTTTTAGATGAGTCTGTGACGTACTCTAAATTTTGGGGGCTGCCTTCATAGTCCATTACTTTCAAGAATATGTCTTGCAGCCTTTTTTTCTAGAGCTGGTTGTGGACACCTGGGCTTAATCACCTTAGTACCTGTTCCTTAGACGAGGTCAGAAACTGTCAGTCACTTCTTTGAGAGATATTCTGCCCCTATTCCAGGGAACAAAATATTTTCTGTCTTTCTAGCTAGCTGTAAAGGTATTATTTCCAAACTGCATATGAACTACATATTTCCTGAACTACATAGTAAAATGGCAGTGACTGGTCAGGAGATAGTCTTATGTTTATACAGTGGTTTGGGGAATGTCCATATCATAATATGAACAATATTATAAACCTACTCTTTGTTCAGGTGCAACACACTGTATATATTCACCCAAGAGAATAACGTTTCTTTTTAATGCTTTTATTTATCTTCACTTTTTTTTCCCTGAATGCTGCTAAAACATTGGTATAAGCAAACCAGCCTAAATGCTTAGAACATGCCCAAAGTCTTAATGTACTACATTGCATCAACCAGGCTGATCAATATTTTCCTTTTAGGCACTGCTGGTAAAGCATGAAGTTACCTTTCAGAAACTTCTGTAACAGCTCATTAGGACTAAGAGATATAGGCTGGATTACTATGAATGTTCTTTCATGCCAGTGCACATCAGCTTTTTCTATGTTTTCAAAGCATAGATTTTCACACTATCATTCGATGCTCCTTGCCAAGTGATATATAAATGAATTTTGATTATGCCCCTATTCTATGTTAGCAGAAAATCCATATTAGTCATGAAAAACCTATGTGGTTTCAGAAAAATCAGAAATATACAACAATCAAAAGCATGCCACAATTTCAGGGGAACACAGTTTGTGTTCTCACAGTATTTGGAAAATATCTGGTTTAATTAATTCTGCAGATGCAGGATTATTGGAGTTACATCAGCAGATTTTTGCCTAAGAGCCAAACCTGATTCATCATGACAGTATTCCAGTGTTATGATTTGTGATTCTATTGCATTATTTCAATGAAGTTACATTGCCTTGAAAACAACAACAGTGAATTAGGCTGAGAATATTTGAACTCCTGTAGACTGGTTTCTATAGAACTGTGTGAGCTAGAAACAGAGAAGGCTTGAATTTTAGTTAGCTATATAAAGAATGAAATAGCATACTAAAAATTAAAATAATAAAAATAATAATCTGTAAATCATTACGTAAATGCAACAAGAGGAAAACCACATTTTTAAGAACTATCTAAAAACATAATATTTTATTTCCAACACAAGCTACTATTCAACAGGTATACAAAATATTTCACTGTATTCCAAATAATCCAGCCTTTTTCAGCTACTTAAATCATAATAAGTCACAGGCAACATATTTAAAATAATCACAGAACTATTTGATGCCTTGAAAGACAAATAATAACTAGTTTAGACATGGTTTGGAAACTGATAACTTGTATAAATGGAAAACTATGAATCATACACAATTCCACTCAATTTCCTGTAGAAATAATAGAGTAATGCTCAATTCATTAATCGCTTGAAAAGACAGTAGTGTTACAAAAGAAATACAAAGGGACAACTGTGTTAATGTTCACCATGGTGGGAGATTTATGTGTTGTCTACACAGTAAGCAGCTAGCCAGTAATACTGTTATTTATAAAACTGAACATTCTTTCTGTCTTTACCTTTTAATTCAACAGCCTGCCCTAGAAATCAAAGCTATAGACCACATTATTT
The DNA here is from genome assembly GCF_000747805.2 of Chaetura pelagica. Taxonomy (NCBI): domain Eukaryota; kingdom Metazoa; phylum Chordata; class Aves; order Apodiformes; family Apodidae; genus Chaetura; species Chaetura pelagica. Next base: position 1,727,532 of record NW_009951919.1, read on the forward strand.
TTTCTCATCCACCACATCTTGGTTTGCTCACAAGTCATAACCCTAACTTCCTATGTTTTAAGCAGTGCCTTGCCAAGGTACCAGTGCCACAGTAGCGTTGGCCATTCATCCACTCACAGTCTCTCCCAACAGACACTAGAACTGGCTCCTGTGGGGTTTGGTGGCAGTTCTTAAGAGCTGGTCAGTATCACTATTTCCATATCTACAGAGTTTCTTAAGTTGTTCTGATTCCTTTTGTAATACTGACTTGGCAGACTCCCTGTGCTGCTTAATTGTCCATTACAGCATGTTGTAATAAATGCTCAATAAATAAAACATTTCCCACAGGCATCACTGCAAATCTTCCATCCCTCAACAGAATTATCACATAAACAGTAAGATTTTAGTGCAGTGACTTTCAATAACTGAAAGGAAAAAAAAAAGTAATTACAGTTGCATGGGGAACATACATAAGTCAAGTAAAATGTACCTGTCCCCAGATTTGTTTGCAGCTGGGTCAGCAAAGCCTCTACTAGTAGCAGGCTGAAAAAAAAACAGGCAGGGCAGCTAGAGCAGGATGACACTGCAGAGACCTGAATTCTATTCTTGGCACTGTCCTTCACCCAGCCAAGTGTCAAAACCAAAAGCTACATCATCACTCTGTTTCAGATTCCCAAAGTGGAAACATACTTTGCGTCTGCAGAGAAAGCATGAGGTCTAAGAGGAATGGTCTCCTTTTACTCCAACTTTATTAAGGGTGTTGAGTACATTTTCACTTCTTTTGACATGTTAAGACATCTTCTCATCACAGGAAGAGTGAGAAAGTTTTGTGGTCCTACCCAAGAACAAATCAAAGTGTCCGATTTTCTACTGACTCATTTGGTAAAGGGCAGAAGCACAGCACTGGAAACCAGGTGTCAGTGAAAATTAAAATCTGGTTCCAGTTTTTAAATGTCAAGAGGCAGTTCCATGTAAAAGATCAGCCTTGAATTAAAATAATCCTTAGTCTCATATGTCAGTGTTTGACCAATTGAATTACATCGTCAACTGGTATCTTCCACAGACTTCTGTGTTTTAATAAGTGTTATTTTCAATGATGTGAATTTAAACACCATAAGCCAGGAAGTCAGAAATTTGGCGACGAAAATATCAGCCAAGGGATTTCAAAAGGTAAGTGGATTTTATGTGGAAGGGGTTTGTTTGCCTTCTAGCTTTAGAACATTTATAGTACATCTTACTTACATTTTCAACTATTCCCAAAAATGTTGAAGAAAAAAAATGAACTCTATATGAGCTGATCTGCCTCCAAGAGCTTGTAACAAGTACCAATTTTCTTCAGATATTTGCTAAAACATACAAGACTGATGTTAAGCTACATTTCTCCCTCACATTCGGGTGCCAAAGACCAGGTGAAGTCTGCTTAACAGCAGCCCTTATTGTCATATTCAACGCTAACCCAGTATGGAATTCAGTATCTGAATTCTGACCCAACCCACTGAGTAACAGGACTCTCCATTTAACAAAATGACCACAGGAGTCCTGCAAGGACCCATGTCGGTAGGATGCTCACATCTTCCTTTCTGCCTCACATAATAGCAATTAATCTTATCATCACACAGAACTTCGAAAATATAATAAATAATGTACTAATTAACAGTGCTAAATTGCTCTCTGAAGGCCCTTGCTCAATGCTGGGTCCCCCTGGGGCAATGATAGCATCACTGTTGGGCTGTTGGCCTTGCATGGATATAACAAATCGTGTGTTCCAGGCAAACATGAGCTCCAGGAGCTGACAAGAAGCCAGGCAACTGTATTAGTGCAAAGACAGAAGCAAGCTGATAAAGGCAACTTCTCAGAGCAGGGATCACCTACACCTCACAGCTTTGAACTGATCTGAAACAAAGCCAGACTGACTTCAGCTCTGCCCAGAATATACCATGTAAACTGTCCATTTGACAGGCACTAGAGCTCAGATGTCCTAGGCAGCAACTGCTGTTCAGTGAAACCTCCAAGATCACATTTGAACCTCTTTTCAAAGGAATTTGTATATAACTACTGAGAACAACCTGCAACAGAAACAACCCTTGAACCAGGGACTGAAATGCAGGAATCACCCTTCCAGGCATTGCCTATGTTGCTGTCTGGATTTTCTTTTTAAAGAAAACATGTTTTTAATGAAATAAGAGATTGTAATATAGGAAAATATGTTTACAAACTTGAGTCTTGGGACAAATAAGTAATGCTTTGGGATTAATCCAACGCAACTTACATATGGTCACATTAGTTTGGTTTCTGTATTTCTTCTTCTCCCAGACTAGTTTTTCCAGCTATGTTAATAAAGCAGCGTAAGAGTTTTTAGGGAAAACATAATTTAACAGAAGAAAGAAAACAAGATACATCAGAAAAATATATTAAAAATGTGAACCTATAGCAAAAAAAAATAATTAAAATTGAACTCAATTATATAAAAGTATTTTTAAAGTTCTAATTGCTATAAATAAGGAAACAATTCATGGTAAAATTCCAATTACAAAAAGGAATTATCTGCTTTCCAGCAGATAGTTTTGTGACATTTATAATACACAAGAAAACATGAAGCTTAATTATTTGAATTTACCAGTGCTACAGATGCTGCACTGAAGCCTAATTAAATAGATCCAGTAAGACTTACAGATGGTAAACTACAAAGTGGGAATTTGCTGATCCATGCATTGTTTTAAAAGGAATTCATAATGACCTCTAAATAAAATGAGAATCAACCTTTATTTTAACATGTCACATTGTGAAAATACCCTGCAAATCAAGAAAATATTTTCACCTTGATTTAATGCCCTTAAATCTATGAGAATGAAAAATGGGATGTTTTTCTTGGCCTCAGAATACCTCTGTAGGAACACTATCAATTCTGTGTTGTAATTTTTACAAACTTAACTACAAAGGTATGTCTCTTGCATTAAGATTTTTCCCAGAAATAAAAAGGAAGGTTCTCTGTGTAACAGACTTTCTTATTCCCCTTCCTCCTGCCCTCCCCCTCTATGTTCTTTATTTTCCCAAATGATGGAGTACAAGCAGGGCCACAGGTTTTAGAGAGGTCCATAGATTCCTCTGTGACTTCCTCTCCCTTTTGAACTTCCCAAATACATAATTTTTCCCACTATCTACAATTGTAATGAATTAACATAAATTCATAGAGACTTTGCAAAATCATCAGTCTGTGATGAAACAGATTTTTGCCAGAAGTGAAAGGGTATAGCTGCTGCATTCTTGGTAGATTTCCAAAAATGACATGGTTTCCCTGAAAAGCATGGCAGAGGGAAATAACTTAATAGATTTTCCAGAATCACTTTCAAAAAACCTCACAGTCCATCAGAATTTTCTGAGGACAGAGGCAGAAACCATACTCTGTATTAAGTCTTCAAACTAGATCTCCTATAATCTTCCAAATATTTGCACTTTACATTCTCTCCAGTAGGTGCCAATGAATTGTCTTCCATTAGATACAATCAGTGTTAGTCAACACCACTTACCAAAAATAAATACAGTTTCATATGATGTCCTTGTTGTCATTTCCCTCAGCTCAAACACATCCCAAACAGAGGGCTCAAAAAACCAAATGGAAAAACAACTAAAAAACCTATACTGAAAACAAACCTACAAAACAACAACAACAACAACAACAACAAAACAACCAAACAAAAAAAAACCCACAGAAAAATCTACCAAAACACAAACTAAACAAAAAACCCAAAACCAAACACAAAAGAAACATGAGAAGGGTTTGTGGTGATGGATCAATTCTGGCCCTTGAATAACAGGGGTCATTGTCTAAACATTCCCAAACTCAGGGCTGAATGAAAACTGAATATTGACTCTCTTACTCTTGCTGGCATGTTTAAAATGCTGCCACAAAATTCTTTCAAAATGAAATAAACCTTGTAGGTTCTTGTAGTTTCATTTATTGAGCCCTTGGGCTCAGAGTTGTGTCTTGCCAATCTGTGTCTGATTAAAAAAGTTATTACAGCTTTATTGCTGTCTTGGAGTTCCATAAACTTGCAAAGCTCTTGCTGCAATAGCAATCAGTTATGTTTCTCTTCAGCTATAGGTTGTTTCAAATTACCTGGAACATTGTTTATTATTATGCTATGAATTTATATTTCTGATGTGTATATTTTCTGCTGTAATTTGTTATCACAAACAGTCTTTTGGTACCAGTTTGGATACCTGTAATGATTCCTAGACGGTATTTTTATTCACATTAACTGCTTATGTTAATGTTATATTTATATTAACTGGTTATTTTTTAAATTTTTTTTGTGCCTCTCAAGTGAACACACTACAAGCCTTGAGTACAGCAAGATTTTTATCTAGATGGAAGTTTGTTGCTTACGCTCAGGTCTCTTGGATAAATTCTTTTGCCACCCCAGATGCTTCAGCAAGACACATATTCCAAAAGGGATATAATTAGATTCTCCTTCCATACCACATGTCTCCAGAACGATGCAATACTCTGCTGGACTAGAAGAGACAATTAGAGGGTACAAAAACCAAGTCCTTGCTGAGCTTGCACAGATTAGCCTCTGTGGAATCAAGGACCTATAAAGGACATGTTTTCAGCCTTTATCCTGCAACTTGCACTAAGCAATACTTGGATCTTGCTTCTGCTTCATTCATTGCTGCTCCTTTCATAAAAAGCTGGCTCTAATTAAGCAGCTCGTAGGTCTTTCTAGTTGCACAGCAATAGAGGAAAAAAAATATCATAAATACATAGAGTGGTTTTAGTGCTACAATTCTATTACATTTTGCTTAAACTGATTACATTCTAAGCTATTTTGCCAAAATGTGATCCAAGATCGATTGTTTGGGACAGGCTATTCCATATTGCAAAATCTGAAAATATGTAGCACGTTGGCCAGAACTATGTTCAGACTTCTGAGCATTAGAAGATGTGAGGCAGATGAGTCTGAATGCTTTTGCACCAAGTGTCTCTAGCATTTGCTGTTGAATCAAAGTTAAATTCATCAGGCCATGGACAGTAAAGAGCTGAATTTTATTGCATATGTTCAATTTATTATTGCAGGGTGCTCAGTGACTTACCAATTTACATCAAAGGCATTTTCATCTGAAGTGAATTTCCCCTTTGGGTGTGAACCATGCAGTACCCCAGACACGTACATGTTTCTAGATTGTGTGAGAACACATTCCACAAGCCTCTCCAACTGCTGAATTTAGCTGCAGAACTCTGGACTGATTGAGTTACTGGATCACAAGGTTCTTTCAGTGTGCAATACCTGAACTGGCTGCGACAGTACACAGACCTCTGTATTGTCTCACACCACAGGAACACTACAAGTCACCACAAGGAAGTAACATGTGCCAGATTAAAATGAGAACTGTAGATACCAATAGCCCTGATTTTCTTACTGACTTCTCCAAACACACAGAAATGACTTGGCATCTCTCAGAGGAACCACAGAAAGCTAGCTAAAAAAAAAAAATAAAAATAAAATCCTTCATAATAAAATACCTAATTTTAACTTTCTACTCAAGCCATGGACAGTTAAGTAGCTACATTTGATAGAAAAGTGAGTGTTGGCACATAATTAATAATATCTGACAAAATGTTATTTCCATTATCATCCAGGATAACACATCAACAAATACCACAAAATGGTCTCCATGACAGAAGATAACCCATAGGAGGATCCTTTCAAATGCAGAAAATGTTCCCTGGTAACTGACAGCATGGCACTGTATAATGGGAAGTGTCACTTGTGCCCTCTTATCAGATGCTTAATGATTATCTATGTACACCAAGAAACCACACAATAAAATGACCAAGGACAAGTGTATAACAAATCAATAGCAACCTTAAATCAAAAAGTAATTATATGTAGAGGGAAGCAAAAAATGCTAAAACAATGAGGCATTTCAAAACACTGTAGCATCACTCATTAATATCAATGCTTCAGACTTGATTGGAAAATAGAAATCTCCTTTCATAAATTATTAAGTAGCAATACTACTATGAAACAGGATTTCAAACTAGAGCAAGTACAATAGTATTATATAACCCATAGGGGCAGATCCAGGTAAGAAAAAACAAACAAAAAACACAGACACATTTCTACTGTTATTTTTCAGTAACAACATAACTGAGTATACTTGCACGTTTGTCACAAGAAAATTTCATGAGAATAATAGCTTTTATGAATTGCTGCCATTACAAATTTATGTTTGAGGAATATACCATACATACCTGAAAGTACATAGTTTTATTTCTAGGAAAAGTAACAGAATACACGTCTACTGTATACACCCAATTATAACACGACTTAAGGAAACCTGGATGAAAAGCTTCAATTTTGCCATAGCAACCTCTTCAAAAGAAAACTTGGGAGCTCACTATGAAGAATACCAATAGATCATTCAAACTCCACCTTTAATATTCTCATCCAGTTGGCATGCAAACTGAAGCAGTACAAAGTACTATATTTGGGGCACTTTAGATGAGTTGTCAGATGAAATGCTAACAGTAAAAGTTGCCATGTCAAATGCAATGTCATAGGGAATAAAATCAATTAGAGAAGACTACTTGTATCCAAAATTCCTCTGAAATACAGTAATGGAAAAGACAAACTAAGTAGAAATACTCAAACTACCTTAGTTTACAGTTGCAAATTTAAGCAGATTAAAACTACTAAATCACAATCAAGGTAACAGCCTTCTCCCTGGCCCCCTTATACGGTTAGTACACATTATAAACAATGAAAAACCTCAAGATAGTTAAGGGTTTGGGGTCCTCCCTGCCTCCCTCCTCCCCACCACCCCCCTTTTTTTTTTATTTGCTTGTACTTAGAAGTTGTTATTTCCATCAATTTTTAGTTCATACTGTAAGAGTATTGGAAATGACATAGATGAGTACATGCTCAGGGACTCTTCTATTAAGGTGCAGAAAAGAATCCAAGAACTAGCCACTACAGTGATAACTGCCGTTAATAAAGGAGAAACAGCAACTCTAGATGAAAAAGTAATCTGACTTTTTTCTGATAGGTCATATTTGAAGGGAAGGGGAGTATTGATCTTCATATCTATTTAGAGCCATGACATGAAAAACAATAAAACACACAAAAATATATATCAGCTTATTTTATCAGCTGACAGCTTCAAATTGACCCTTCGCTAAAATCTATTTTTTTAGCTTTTGTTCCAGAGGGATGAAAGAAAAAACAATACAATAACCAACATCTGCAACTGAGAAACATCTGTCACTTGATAATGATTTCACCATGGCAGGCAACTGAGAACCACCAGTAACAGCTCAAGAGTAAGGCAGCAGTCACAGCTGCAAGGCACGTGCTAAATCTGAGTTCTACTGCTGAACAATTTCTAAAGGCCACTTGCAATAGTTTTGCTAGGTTCCGACTTGAAATGATATTTTTGTGCCTACATCTCTAGTTTTTTACTTAAGGCTACTGACATATAGCAAAATACAGTCATGTTGAAGAAAAATAGGCTTATTTTGATAATATTATTTTCTTGTCTTTGGAAAGGAAGAAGCTTTAAATTAATGTATGAGGTTTAACGCTTTCACTGGGAAAACATGACCCCACTAAAAGTAAATTTGACTGACTTCACTGGGACCACAATTTCAACCTCAAACAACAGACACTTGAAAATTACAAATAACAGCTAGAAGTGGCTAAAAATTGGAAAACATTGGGACAGTTTCAAGTTGAGGAATGAGCATTTGATTTTATTTTGATCAGCAAAGGGAAGAAAGCTGCACATCAGGTACAGAAACGTTCAATCATGGTCAACAATTAAGGTTCATTTAGTCATGTTTAAAGTGAAAGGTTCAGAGCACCAAAACATCACCAGACTTCTTGAAAATAATAGCAAATCTCTCCCAGTGACTAATATCTCAGCCCTGCCGGCACTGAGAGTTTAACAACGCTGAAATAGAGAAAGAAAATACCATCGCTTTGTCATTTTAAAATGGATCTACAATAAAAAACATGGGAGTAGGTTCATAGAGGAGTATCAAGCCCACTAAAACAAGAGGCAAGCTCAGCTTCAATAAAAGTTAAGCTTGAAAATACACCTGGTCTCACAGTAAAACATACATTTTGTGTTCCATGAAGTAAAATAGAAAATGGCACATTCTGTATCTCCTACAACAGTAAGTTGTTTATTTGGAATTGTCAGTAGTTTATACAGCTAATTTTCAGGTCTGCCTGCATCCCCACAGCCTCACACTGTGATTTTGTCAGATACTGACCCTTGCACGGTCAGGCTGGGTCAACTCTTGTGTTTAAGACCAGCTGCTACATTTTACCCTGCAGATAGCTGCACTTCAAAGAGAGGTAAAGGTTCTGCAATTTTATGAAATCTTAGTCACTAGAAGATTTTTCCCAAATCATGTTCTGTAGGATTCCAATCCTAACATGCCTGGAGATTTCACCCATAAAAAATGATACAACACAAGGAACTAGTAATTGCAGCACAGAGAAGAGGAAAAATACTGCAAGTAACCACCCACCAAAAAAACAACTAACAACAAAAAAACCCTGAACAAATAAAATTTAAAAGAGCACCAAAAAGTAACTACAGAAATGAGCTTAGGGTCAGTTATAGCACACACAGGAGAAAGAGGAATAGAAGGAAGGAATGAAAGCAGTGGCTCAGACAACTACCCAGAAGCAGCACAGGAGTGTGACAGCAGAAGTGGTGCCATAGTCTGTTCTGAACCTCCAGCTCTGACAGATCACACAGCTTACTTCCCAGAGAGTAGGAACACCTATAGGACAACCAGGAACTGTCAGAAGTCAGCGTCACATGCTGTCATAAGTCATTGAGTTGTCTCCAGGTGACTAGAAAGGTATATGAGCCCATTCCAAAAGAAGAAGAGCATTCAAAAGCAGACCAGGAAAGTTTAGAGAGCACTATATCTCAGAAAGAAACCTTGCCTTGTTAATTAGGAATGAATAAGGAAAAAACTTTAAAGCATAAGAAAAGAGATGGAGAACAGCAAGGAAAAATACCCCATGAATCTGAGGGTCAAGTGTTAGATGTCAAGGTGATAATGTGGCTCCAGAAACCACAGTGAATGACTTCAGGCAGCACACAGTTGGGGACGAGAAAGTATTTGCACAGGCCCAGGCATTGTGAGGGAAGGACAGCATGGAGGTCTGTGCAGGGCCTCATTCACCTTGTGCACAAATGCAAAAGAAATATTTTCAGGATGTTAGATGCTCTGAGGTGGAAGATTTCTGTAAAGCTTTTTAAGCAACAGAGTTTATAGTCATTACCAAAACACATGGCTTCATTGTCATTTTCCATGTGAAAGGCTACCCTTCACTGGACAGATGAGTCAAGTATAAAAATACTTCCAAGTAAATGACAGCTTTTTAGTTCATCTTTACATCCAACAATGACAGCTGTTTGCCTGACTCAGATAGATGATTCAACTGGTGTTGTCCTCTCAGCTCACTCTATAAAGGAGGGAAGGAGAGAGACAGTTGTTTTTAAGTATGCTTTGCTAACAACATTTTGATGAGAAAGCCTTTAAAATGTTTTCTTTCCTTGAGAGCTGAGGGATAATCTATACTAGTAACAGCCCTTTCAGAAATACTAACTTAACCTTGTGTGAAGCAGAATATGTCCCATCTGTTTTTTAAAGACACTTGGCTTGAATATAAAAAGGTCCTCAAATAAGTAAATGTCAGAAAACTAGACACCATCAGGAAAAAATAAGAGGCATTTTATTGCTTTTACTCTCTCTAGACCACACTTCAAAATGGAGGTAGGAAACATCCATTTTCCATTCTCAAAGACTCTTCTATTAGCACATTAAAATTCATATCTCCAGAAATCATGAAACTGTGGCCTTGGTTATCACAGTCTATTATTTCAAAATAAAATTTCAACATGTTATAAGGGATTCCCTCACAGTTTATCTCACTGCAAGTACAGTAAAAAAGCAGACAGAATACCAGTTATTTCTGAGAGGAAACTAAAACTGTACCATAGAATCATAAAAATATGTCTACTTTACTTGGCAGCAAGGATAGCAGTAACACAAACAGCTTTTTTTTTGCTCCCAAATATAAATTTGATGACAAAGAAGGTTTTAGAGAATAAGGTAAATTTATTCTGCAGATGACATCTTCATAGAATGTGCATGGAGATTCCTGAAACCTTTTTGATGAAAAATATGAATGATTTTTCAGTGAGAATAAACAGTAAAGCTTGCCCAGTTTTATATTTAGGCTTAAACCCTGCACCTGAGACAAGAGATTGAAATAATTGCATCTACATGTGAATAATTTTAATGCAAAAAATCTGCCAGAGCCATTTTTAATCTGAGTTGGTTGGTAGGTTGTTTTAACCTCAAGTTTTTTTATCCTTAGAATCTCAGTAATAGATACACTAGTATTTCATACAGTCAGAACTTCTAAAGTGCTCAAAAATGCCCATGGATCCTTTTCAGTCATGTCTCTAGCACATTAGGATTCCTTTCCCAGAACAGCCATCCTACCCAACAGGGACAAGCAGAAATGCCAGTGCTCTTCTGAGATGAAATTGTCAGAAATGCCAAATGATTCCATGGCTTGGTCTACTCACATGCAGTCATACCCAGGCCATGTACCAACACCCTCTGAGCTGCCAATCTAGGAGTCTTGCCACTTGTACTGGGATAAAAGCAGCATCAGCTGGATATTCTTTTGAACACTGGCAGATACTTAGCCATTTCATTTGTTAAGTCAGGCTGGCCCTGACTTTTAGTCTGTTTTGTTTGTTTGGTTGGTTTTGGTTGTTTTTTTTCTTTTAATATCCAAACTGCAGTGATAGCTCCCACTGCCACACTTTTGACAATTTAACATGAATTTTTGAAGACTGATCTAAGATTTATCTCTGAAAAACAGCCTCTTTTTCTTATATTCAGTAGGATACAAACAAGACATTAGAGGTTAAAATTCCATGTATTTTGCTCTGCTTTTCAGAAAGTGAAAGCTGAGAATAAAAATAAAACCATTTATGTAAGAAATGATGTGGCTGAAATGCAGCAGGAGGAGCTATTTCTGTAGCACTCAGGTTTTCCTTTTTGCACACTGTGTTCATGTGAAAGTAAAAGATAATAGAAGCACTCTTAACTAAGCACAGAATTGAAATCAGTGTCAGATCTACAAGGAGTGATGAACTGGAAGACATGGAAGAAAGGCTAGGTAGCTGCTGTGTTCTATGCAGGAATACAAAGGAAGTTGCTGTCCATCTCCCACCTGTGTGGTCTCTGCCCACAGGCCTCAGTAAAAAGAATCTGCAGTACTCACAAATGGTAAGCAGAGAGAGGCCCAACAGTGCTGCTGACATATGTAAATGAGATGGGAGGAGAAAGATCTGTATTATCACAGCAGGGTGTAAATGCTTCATGGTTTGAGTAAACACTGCATTTGCTTTGCCAGAAAGCTCAGGCAACTGTTCCTCCAAATCAGATATTCACTCAATAAACAGTGTTTTGAAACAAAAGTGAGCAACAACTTGCATTTTCCCTTCCCCCAGAAATATACATTCCCTAGGCAGCAACTGAAAATTTGCTTTATGAAATTCCTTTGCATTTTCCCTCCTTTCATTCCCCCAAATTGTTAATAATGAGCTGCTTACTCTTTGTTGTTTGATTTCAAGTGGTTTTCTATTAACACCAGACCAGCTGTATTTTTCACATTTTACTGCTGAGTAAAGCATTTAACAAACCTTTTAAAAATAACAAGTCATAGAATCATAGAATCTTAGGGGCTGGAAGGACCTCGAGAGATCATCTAGTCCAACCCCCCTGCCAGAGCAGGGTCACCTAGAGTACATCACACAGGAACTCATCCAGGTGGGTTTTGAATGTCTCCAGTGAGGGAGACTCCACAACCTCCCTGGGCAGCCTGTTCCAGTGCTCTGTCACTCTTACAGTAAAAAAATTTTTTTCGGATATTCACCTTGAACCTCCTATGCTCCAATTTACACCCATTACCCCTTGTCCTATCACTGGTCATCACTGAGAAAAGCCTAACTCCGTCCCCCTGACACTCACCCCTTACATATTTGTAAAGTCGGGTCTCAAACTCTGTACCTCCTTGTGGTATGTTCCTCCTGTTTTCTCAAAGTATCTGCAGCTAATCAGGAAACAGTCCTAAGGACTACTTTGCCATTAGTTCTGGGAGAGTGGGTTAGGTAGTCTTAATTTCTTCCTCAGTTTTTTGCAAACTCACACTAGTGCAAGTTATAATCTATTCTGAAAGGAACAATTCTGCAACTTAGCAGATAATGGTAAACCCTGTCATTGCAGGGAATGCTATGGAATTCTTCAGCTTCTCAAGGCAGTTGAAGTTGCAAGGGTCACAGCTGCAGCAACTGGGTGATGACTCATTCTTTCTTGCTATTCCATATTTCAGCAGTTAAGAAACATCTGCTTCTGAAGCCATGAACATTCAATTAAGAGTCATACATGTGAAGTTCAGGAAAAACTATGAGAAAAGGCAACTTAAAATAATCACCAGCTCTACTCCAAAAATGAGGGAGCCAGTAGGACTCTTCTGGGCAAAGTTCTTATGACTCATGAACTAGCTGGCTCAAGCGGTTAAAATAAGCTAAACAATTTTTGAAAACTCCTGGTCAAGGAATTGTTTCTGACTAAAGTTTGAAACAGCTCAGATTTAATTTTGTTATGGGACATCTGAAATTATATTGGTTTTGTACCTCTTGTAGCTGAGGACCAAGATGACAAAAATGCTGTTACCCAAGAACGTGATGGTAGTGACTGTTTTAATAATCTCTAAATTGAAAATATTTCTTTAAATACTAAATTGAAAATACTTCAGCTAACTTAGAAAAATCTATTTCTAAACTTGAACTGTTTTTATGAGGTTTAGAAGAAGAAAGGGAGTGTGCACAGGAGAAGTCAAATGCTGTGTTAGTGTTGTTCTCTCTCACTTAGCTGAAGTTTCTTCTTATTCTGAGCAAAGCACTCTTAACAGCAGGAGCCTACTGAGAAGGCATAGAGATTGTCAACAAAAAAACAGACCCCATGCTGGCAAAGATTTTTAATTTACTTCTTTTACTGACCACATCAATTAGTGATTATTTGTATTATAAAATTTGTTTTGGTCAGCAGTGCTTGCAAAGGTGACAGTCTCTAGTGAGCTGGCTTCTGCATGATCAAGTATTTCTACCCCAAGATCAAAATACATTAAGATCTAAATACATTCAAGAATTTAAAAACCTCTCAATTGAACTGAATATGGACAAACAATTAAGTTAATCTGGTCAATGAAGAAACTGGCACAGTCTGAAATTTTGATTTTCATACTGGAAAATTTTTGAGCCAATTTTGAATGAAAAGTGGAGATTAGAAAGATGTCTGGGCAAACACAAAACTACATATTTATTCTGCAAATTACTTATTGTGAGAAGATACAGGGAGTTTATGATGAAAAAAGAAAACACAGTTCACAACATATTTAAATTTACAGTTCAGTGTAGGGAGAAAAATAGGAGCTATCAAAGATCATTTCACTAGCTGTTAGATACTGCCCCAAATACTCCATACATAGAGGCAACAAAGGGAATAGCACCACTGTTTCCACAAGAAATATTTTATATCTGTATTCAGAGTCTGCAGGGAGAAAAAGTGATATAAAATAGTTTCAGAGACTACAGACTAAAAGAATACCCAATTCACTGTGACTTGAAGGTAAAACCAGGTTATCTCACAGAGTAAAAAATCTCAACATGGGCTCATTTATCCTTAATTTAAAAAAAAAAATTAAAAAAAAAAAAAAAAAGGGAAAAAATGATCTTGACTAGATTGGCTGGTTGCAGTAATCCATCCATCTACTTATTGATGAAAAACATATTTAGAGAATTTTTCTCTTTAGTAACCTTCCATTCTCCTCCTTGCTCCTGCCTCTCCTTAAGATGAAATATTTTTTAAGTTTTTAATTTGAGGAATGGAATCACACAACTAATCAATTTGCCTTTACATCTGAGATCTCCTCATTCTGAACATTACCTCATATGAATCTCAGTGATTGTTCCTTCAGGGCTATCACTGCTTTCTAAAAAGATTACATGGACCAAAAAAACCTACTTTGTTTTGCCCTCTGGCTTTTATGTGAAACAAGTGTCATAGTGAAATGCTGACAAAATCCTCTCATATTTTCTAGCTTTTAAAAGCCACAGCACAATGCTAATGTTAGAATATATATGGGGGGGGTCAGTTTTGTTATTTTTTTTTTAAAGCTACAGTACAATACTTACTAAGGTTTGAGCAGAGAACAGCTCCCTTCTACATAGAAATAAGGATGGGGGAAGGAGAAATGGACAGTTTGTTACATTCACCCTAAATATGAAAGCACACAACAGGTTGCAGCTCTGCAGGATTGGAATTCATCCTTGTGCAGCATGAGACACTAGCATCCAGGAGACATTTTGAAAAACTAGATGGTTTTCTACACTCTATATATGTCCTACACCCTGGATTGCCAAGTGTTACAAATTATTTTCCTATGTTACACTGTATTAGAACACTATTCAAGGGAGCAAACTGCTGCCTAGATAAGCTTGCAGCAGTGCATGAGTGCTCAGTGGATGCTCTGTTTTAAACCAAGCTTTTGCCATCTGTTCCTCTGCTAATTATGAATGCTACAGATATCCACAACTACATGGCAAGGAAAAAAAGGTGATTAAAGCACTTGCATTCTTTCTACGATGCACCTTTGTTGTTTATCTCAAAAGAAAAGCAATACCACCCACCACACAACACACAAGTCTCACCGCAGGAAGACCACATAAGGGCAGATGTTTATAGCTTCTCACCTGGCAATAAGCCAGCACTGATTGCCTGGGAGTCCAAAACATATTGTGTGTAGTCAGGAAGAGAATCTTTATAACTGTGCCCAGAATCACACACGTTTCTTAAGTGGGTGGGTTACCAGGAGCTTTGTTCACAAGAACAGCCACTGCACAGGTCAGGGTCCTGCAGGATACTGCTCAGCGGGTAACTTCCAGGTAACTTCCAACCTGCTCTTTGAATTCCTTCCTGCTCTCCTCACCCTCTAACCCCAACACCATCACCAACCTACCATTTTGGAATCCACTCTGAAGCAGAACATGGCTTTCCTTATCTACCTCCTTCCTGTTCTGTTTATAAGTTCATTACATAAGTACACGGATGTATGTCATGCTCTTCATTTCCTCGTTCTGCCAGGCTTTTTCCATGAGGAGAGATCTCTGGACTTCAGAAAAGATTGTTCTAACCATGATTTCTCACCTAAAAGAGAATATCTTCATCTCCGTCATGACTCTTCTAGCTGGATCTGCTAAATTATCTAGCTCCTATTTGCTTCAGACACAGACTGTATATTTAGGGAATATTTGCTGTTTGTTTCTTGGCTGTGTTTTTTGGTGGGTTTGCTTGCACCTATAATTTCTCTTTTTAAGGAATGACTCAGAAAAACATATTTATTCCACCATTGCAGTTTCAGCTTTAAAAGCTTCAGCTTTGAAATTAGCCACAAGCAAAGGCTTCAGCTTAGTATCTCATTCTGTATCTACATATCTCCTTATTGAGTTCAAATTTCATAGACCATCCTGCATCCTTCTGCATGGAACACATCAACTGCACCATCCCTGATATATCAAGAATGGTATTTCAATAATGGATACAGGTTTCAAAATTGCTAAATTTTTTATCAGATTTTTCATTGTGAATGAAAACTACAGCCACACTGGGCACACACCACATCTCTATTTGTACATTGTCCTGCTCTAATAGAATGCTACTCGCTCTTGATGATGTAAGACCATATTCTACCACTAAACCATGGATGGAGTATCACAACAGAAACTATTGCTAGGGTTCTGCAGTTACTTTAAAAAATACTGATAGCAGAATATGGCCCATAAGAAGTCACTTGGATTTTTTTCCTTTGTGTACAGAGATGGGGCTATTTGTGATGGCAAAACTTCTTTAGAAGTAGGACTTTCGGTGTATTTTAAAATTGTTTATATTATCTTTTTATGAAAGCTCAAAAATTGTCCATTTGTACCCATTAAAGTTTCTTGTACTTACATTTATTAAGATAAGATGCATGCATAATTCACAAAGCACCTCTTCATGAGAAGAGTCAATGACTTTATATAGAGAAAAAGAGACTAGATACAAAAACGGACATTTGTGTCACATAACAAACACCATTTCAGTCCATCTTGCATCATATTCCAATGAAAATAAACCATTAAACAACTTGTTATATCCAACTTTACTTTGTTATATAACCATGAGGAGACTAATAAACTTGTGGCCACTGATCTGAATTACTGTATAGCTCCTCATGAGTAAATATATCTGGTTTAACAGTTTTCTTAATCCTGTAGAACTGTAGTTATATGCATAACTGACAGTTGTGCAGTATTTTTCCAGTGTATGTTTATTCTAATTAAATATGGCATGATTTCTTTTTGGATGCTGTTGTTCTGAGTGAACCATAAAGCAGATATTTATGGCTGTGTTTAAGGCAGAAAATGCTGTATTTAAATTACTGATTATTCCATGCCTATGGATATTCTTATTGAAGGCAGCACTCCTGGTTTCTTTAAGGGAAAACATATTTTTTTTTTGGCCGTATGAAGCAATTTTTTTAAGATTGGGAGATTGAAAACTCTAAGTCATCAGTTTCACCAGATATAGTTTGATATTAAAACAAGTTTTGCACCATATCTCTCCTTTAACAGGAAATACCCAGCCCCCTTCAGTATGATATCAAACTAGAAGTGTGCCTACCTAGCATTACATCATCACTCAAATGCTTAGCTAGCATCAAAAAGATTGGTTACCCTGACTTCACTTAGAAAAAAACAAAACAAACAAAACACATGACAAAATTTATCCCTTATATACTTTGAGTGAAGCTTATGTTATCAAACAAGAAATGAATCTGACCCAATAACCACTGCTGTCAGATACTGGCATATATATCAAAGGAAGAATACAGACCTGTTAAGCTCTGTTTTTCTGTATTCTACCACAGCACATAGCTCAGCAGCACAGCACTGTCCTGGGACTTCCTCGACATAAATTTTGTCGTCAGATCTGGCATTAGCTTGATGGATAACTCTGAACTAGCTTTATCCTCTGCTTCCACACCTATCTAATCTAGCTGTACATCCCGGTACGCCTAACCACATCGGAAGGTGCTTTGAGAAGCAGCAAAGTGTCCTGGAACGCTGAGGGCTCCTGACAGGGACCAGAGGAGCTTGCATGTGTTTGACCCTGGGCAGCTCCTCTAGGGCCAGGCTCCCGGGGTGGGTTCAGCCCTGGGCAGCTCCTCTCAGACCGAGCTCCACTCGGCAGGCCCGGGCGCGCTGCTCGTCCTGCTGCAGAGGAGCACGGTGAGCACAGCTCCCGAAAGAGCAAGGAGGACCAGTGCTTACAGTATAGGAGGAATTGATTCATACACAAATACCGAAAGACTAACAGAGTTGTCCTAGAAATAAGTGTACAAAGCACAGCAGCTTCCTGGTAACTAACAAGCAGTGACTGGCTTCTGAATTATCTAAAATTGATTGTTAGTAATATTTAGCAATCACAATAAAATTCTACCAAGTACCTCAACATCCCTAGACCACACAGAAAGAGTACTCTAAATATAAACAATGCTTTCCACTCAACAACAAGCAACAACTATATTTCTTCTTAATCACGTAACTAAACTTTTCAGCATCTCTCCCATTCTATTCTCCCAGTCTCCCAGTTCCAGTGACTCCAGTGGCCTCTACCTCGATCCTCTGTTCAGGTTCAAGCTGCCTAACTGCTGCAACTTGAAGGCAGAGAGGACAACGTACAAGCACTAGAAGACAGTGCTGAAGTGAACCTCTGGATAGGCAATGGAACTCAGGGAAGAACAAAGATCTCCAAGCTAAGATGCATGTTAAAACCATTCACAGAATATGCTGTGAAATTTCAAATGAAATTATATACACAGCTGAATTGCCTGATTAGGCAGAGCCAAAATAGCCTGCAGACAGACAAGTATCACTACCTCTATCAATCCCAGTATTAGTCAGAGTTCAGTTGTCAGCCGTAATATCTTGAAACCTTTTTTGAAAACCAATCTGAATAGAGTTATTCTAAAAGTAATTTTTAATAAAGCATTTTTCTATCTGTTCAGGAGAAAGCAATCAGTGAAGCGGATTTATGACACTAAGTTAATTAAGAGGACAGCTAAGATCACAGAACTGATTGATGCCCCTTGTACCTCTTTAATGAGAATGATTTTCTGTTACCCTGGATTACAAACCAAGTTATAGAAGTGACAGATAAAGACCAACCCTGTCAAAACCTCTCTTCAGTAGTTTAGCAATTTATCTGTAAACTAAATTTTGAATCATATCTCAGCTTTGAAGCTCATTAGACATTAGATGTTCAGTTCAAATGTGCAATTCTATTTTAGCTGCCAACTTGCAAGAGCAAATCCACCAAGGATAACTACTGGAGTTATCTACCTGATGACAGACTACTTCATGGAGTTAAGACTTAGCAGCAGTAAGACCCTGTGCAAAGCTGAAACAGGG
The DNA here is from genome assembly GCF_000747805.2 of Chaetura pelagica. Classification (NCBI taxonomy): domain Eukaryota; kingdom Metazoa; phylum Chordata; class Aves; order Apodiformes; family Apodidae; genus Chaetura; species Chaetura pelagica. The sequence continues at coordinate 1,746,129 of NW_009951919.1, forward strand.
GAGTGTTGGAAGTAGAGAAATTCACATTGAAGACAGCAGCATTACCTTAACTTCACTCTGCTTCAACTCCATGTTCTTGTTTTGAATCTATAAAATGTCTACTTTGTAGACTGTAGATACTAGATTTTCAGATGGTTTGATTCTTCCAGGGACTTCAAGTGTGCTGCTTCTATTTCTATTGGCCAGACACCTGATCTTTCAGCCTTTTCTGATTACAGAATGTCCTCCAAAAGTCAAAAAGAACTGTTTAATCTAACTGGTCTTTAATGTAGACCTGTTCTTTGTGTAGGAGAACAGGGAGATGAGGTATATGAGAATCAGACTCAGGCCTCAACTAACATCTTTGAGAATTTGTTCATCAGCTTCAACATAAAGAGGACTTCACTACAGCTTTTTTTGGATTAATCTCATTTTTTGTTAAACAAGGAAAGAAATAATCAAATAGCCTTTGAATAAACAGATGTTATCTAAAAGAAGAGATTTTGCATACCCTATATATAATATTTAATCTCTATTACCCTCATGAAATCCTGCCTCTTGTAAAAGCAGCTCTGTTGCTCTACCCCAAATTCAGCACTGACTGAAATGACATATTTCCAGCTTCCTGGTTAAAACCATATACATAGAGCAAGCAGTTAAAAATATCTGAGACAAAACAAAACAAAAGCAATAATCTTCCTGATGTTCAAAATGTAGTATCATAACTAAACTTCAACTTTTGGCACTTGAGAATCATGAGCCTGATTTTCTCAACTGTAATCTTAGACAATTTAACTGAAGTTAAACTAGTATTAATTACCTATGGATACCTGAGCTTGATGACAGTGGTTACACTAACAGACATCAGAACTAAGCCTCCTATGACTATTTTCAATCCACCCATTTTATATTACACTAACATGGTTTGACATGATGAATAGTTACTCTAGAAGCCTATAAAACATATTAGTGAATACTTCAAGTCTACAGAACTGCATGGCAGAGATATGATTTGTGACTGCAGCCTGTAGAATATTCCTGTGAGGAAAATATTCCAGATGTAATTTGAAACATACAATACAGAAACTAACACTCTATTTTCTACTGACCTATTTAGCTTTGGAGTCTTAAGCAATTCCAAGGGAAGCTGGATAAGTCAGTTAATTACAAAAAGCTGGCTCTCTGTACCTTCCAAGTTAATTATTCTGACATAAATGCCATTATATTTCCCCTTGCCCAATGCAGAAGGTAAGTATCAAGTTTCAGAAGGGCATTTTCAGTAAGCATCTCTTCTGTTTGTAAGAAGCTGATTAAGAATTACATTTGCACAGATCCAGCCCCATGATTTGCTACTTTGGGGAAGTACATCTCAGCTGTACTTTTCAACCACATTTATATTCCAGCCTTGTCCTTCTGTTGAGTAGACTGTCCAGAGAAACAACCCATGTTAGGAACGTCTGGATAGACTTAGAAAGCACATTTCAACTCTGTTGTACTTCAGTCCAGATCCATTGGGATACATATACACCATCTTCACTTTCAATTAAATCTCTAGGGGGGGCTGTAATCTCCTGGGAAGCAAGCCTGAGATGCCTGTGTCCCATTATATAACCCAGTCACTTCACTGGGTATATCCATTACCTGGCTAGTAAGTATTCTTCATGTGTGCTGCAACCGTCCTTATGATCATCTTCTCGGCAAAATAATTAGGAGGGTGTGGATGGTTTGTCCAGGAGTACTGATCACTGGATCACAGAAAAGCCTGTGCTTACATTTGAGATGAAGAAAGTAGAAAATATGATGTTTTGGTAATAAATTGTTGGCAGAAAAATACTTTGTTCTGCTTGTAGATCTAAAGACAATATAGAAAAAGAAAACATCCCAAACTAAGTAGCTTCCTGCTAGCATATAGTATATCAGGTGGTATCTTGAAATTGGTTGAGTCCTTGGTAGTGAGATCATATTGAAGGCACGTACCTGGCAGGGAAGAGATGGCTGAAAGAAACCAGCCTACACAAATGGACTGTTAGCTCAAAAATCCCAAAGGATCACAGGATTCTTGGGTACCGCAAATCAGGTTCTACCACACTAGAAGCTGTATGGACAGGGAGCAAGACAATCACTGGCTGGATGGCCATGCCCAGAGAGTTGTGGTAAACAGAGCCAAATCTAGTTGGTGACCAGTCACTATTGGTGTCCCTCAGAGCTCAGTTTTTGAACCACTCTTGTTCAATATCTTTATCAATAATCTGGATGAGGGGATAAAGTGCACCCTCTGTAAGTTTGCAGATGACACAAAATTGGGTGGAAGTGTTGCTCTGCTTGAAGGTAGAGAGGATCTACAGAGGGACCTGGACAGGCTGGATTGATGGGCCGAGGCCAATGGTATGAGGTTCAATACACCAGGTGCTGGGTCCTGCATTTCGGTCACAAGCCCAGGCAATGCTACAGGCTTGGGAAGAGCAGTTGAGTCACCATCCTTGGAATTATTCAAGAAACATACAGATGTGGCACTTCAGGGCACACTCCAGTGGCCAAGGTTGTGGGGGTTTTTGTAGGTTTGTTTTTTTGTTGTTTTTTTTTGAAGTGTTTATGGTTGTTTGTGTTTCTGGGGGTGTTTTTTGTGTTGGTTGTTGGACTTGGTGATCTCAGAGGTCCCTTCCAACCATAGACATTCTGTGATCTGCAAGGGGTTTTAAACCTAGTGAACAGGACATGTGATATAAAATTCCAAGGCCTCTAGAATCCTAAAATCCAGGTTATTTTATTACGGTTTCCTACATTGTCTTTTTTTTTTTTTTGTTAACATGTAAGCTAACAAGTTGAAACTGAAGTGTTCATTAAGATAACTCTTTAAAACATAACTATGGGTGGAGTAATAACCTTATTCCTAAATTCAGGAATAAAGTTATTTTTGTCACCAATTCTCCACCTATTTCTTTATCTCAACTTCACACAAGGCAGCTTTTGCTGAAGCAAATCTACTCTTACACAATCAGCTCTGTGTGACTAAGCTATCAGTACATTATTTTAAACCAGGCTCTTTTCCCTTTTGATGCTGGAAGGCCTTTGGCTCACCAACTCCATAAAAAATTGTCTCTCGAATTTCGTTGATCAGAAGTGCTCGCAATATAATCAAGTATTCTTTCCTACAGATTATATAATTTTATTTCTTCAACTGAATCAGAAATCTATAATTTTATGCATTCCTACAATATATTTGCTCTCCTCAGAGTAGCATTACTTTTGTTACTTAGAATAACTTTGCCAATCAATAAAAGTACATAGGTTTTCCCTCTCATCTATTTCAAGCTGAGCTGCCAGAACCCAGAATAAATTCATGTTAGCTCTCAATTCCATGACCTTCTAGTTTGTACTTTAAAATTTCATTTAATTTCTATTGCTTGAGTTCTCAAGGTCTTCCAGTTCTGCTTGCTTGGTATTCCAACCCTTCTCAATACTGGTAATGTTTTCCCACTCTCTGCTATCCAGTTTCAGTGTCACACAATCAGAGAAAGGTAAGTGCAACGAGGAGAAAAGCAGTGCAGAAGTGTGAAGGGCCAATCCAAAGTCCAAAGGTTCTTCAGTGGCAAAGCTGCAACAATACAGGTGCCCCAGTTCCTAGCCCAGTATTTGCTTTATCACCTAACGCTGTGCTTCTGATCAGGTGTGAGGAGGAGCTCATAGGCTCAGGAAGGTGATCTGCATGAATAACTGACAAAATAATCCCTTCAGTGGATTTTATCAGGTATGGGCAGTCCATGACCAACCTGGGAAATCTAATACCTAATCTAATCATATATAACTATTCGTGCTCCTCATAGTTGTATGTAACTATTTACCCACAAGAAGTCTGAGAAATGTATACACTCAGATGACAACTTTTCATGCCTTGCCTCTTAGGTCTGCACATCCTCAAAACATCTCCAGGTAACTAGTGCATGGGGGTTTTAACATGATAGCCTGAACTGAAACTCTGTAAGCAGTAAAATTTAGAGAAGCAGCTTAGTTAATGCTCAGAACGTGGTCTGGCAGCCTGCCATGCAAAAACATGCACTGAAACCAGAGTTCATGGCAAGATTCTTAGCTTTCAACTTCCTAGAAATTCCTTTTATGTTTTATACTAGATCCTCTAAGTTCATTTAACTTTTTTTCATCCTTTTTGCAGTTTAATCCATAGCTAGTTGAACTTATTACCTTTTTATATATAAACATTAATAATGTAATAGACAACTCCAAGAAGTAATAGAATTAGTCTGTTCATACAGTTTTGATTAAAGACTGGCCTAAAACTAAGAGGACACTTACTCTTCTGTGCCAAGCTTCTGTGAACACAATGAGATGCTGCAGTGTGATGTGTTACAACAATGTGTATGGCGAGTCACATAAATGCTTTCTAAGACTCATAAGAATTCACTTCACACTCAGGTGTTGAATTCAGGCTCAAGCTTCTCTTAAGCCACGGGCTATCTATGGATTTGATTGAAAGAGCAAGGCCTTCACAGTTGTTTTCATAATATCAAAAGGTCTAATTTGAGTCTTCTATCCCAGATGCCTGCTTTTCCAAGCTTCAAAACTGTACAAATGAAATAGCTGCAGCTCCTTCCCACAGACTCTGGCTTGTTTACTTTATTCTTTCTCTAAAAATAATTATATTGATTTAGATTTTATGTTTTAAATACTAAACTAGACCTAGTCAGTTACTTAAGAATGTATCAAGCCACATTCAATATATAGATTAGGTGAATAAGAAACTCCATATTACTAAAGATTCTGAGCTCTTTTCTTTCTTTTTTTCAGCTTCAACACGCAGTTAGCAGGAAAAAGAAATACTGTTATCTCCAGCTATAAAATGGGACTCAAGACAGAGCCAAGATTTTGTCGTTGGTCACACAGAAAGCCAATTGCAGACAAGGAAAAAGGAGTCGAAGACAGGAATATCAAGTTCAGATCATAAAGACAGCTTATTAATGCATCAGACATTCCACCATTATTGATACTGGACAGTTGGACAATATGCAATAGCATGTGCTTCACAACAGATCAGTCATATTGGTCTTATTATTCATTTATAGGCTGTGCTTACTTATAAAAATGGACCACTTTGCTGTTTTACAAGATGTGATCAATTAATGCAAAAATATTGCATTACGAAGTATCGTTTTAACCAGCTCCCTTGAGGCCTTTTGAAAATGTTGACAGGTAAGAATCTCACACTATTAAATTCAGTCAGACTTACAAATTTAGCTGGATTATGTGGACTTAACACAAGACTTCAAATGAGATATACTTCTGTGGTCTCTTTTCATGGAAGAGTGATGTCTGCTGGGCCATTAAATGCAACTACCAAGCTGTCTTTGCCCAAAAGAAATACGTGTAATACTAAAAAAACCCAATCAATAGCTGTCTTCTCAAATCAAGCCATATTGGACCATAACTCAACACACTGACCAACCAAATTATTTTGAAAAGAATTACTGAAAAAATCAAAAGAAGCCCAATTTAAAATTTTATATTAAATTATAAATAATCTTTTTTTAAAAACAGCCTATACTACATTATGACAGATTGATATGCACATCTGTCTGCACAGATGTTTGTGCTGCATGCAAGTATAGTTTAAAGAGGCCACATCCAGAGCAATAGAACCTCAGCTCCATATGTGCAGTTTCTCCTACTGCACATAAACACAGAGTTATGTAAATATTTGTGCAAATTTATGTAACATGACATAAAATTCAGAAAGCTACTATAAGTAATTATGATAATTATTGCAGCATAGGTTCTGCTGATTTACAGAGTAGGAACTAGGCCTTCTGCTCTGTAATATTACAGTCTAAGACCCAAGAAGGTACTAACTGAAACACCACTCCTATATTCCAGCCTTCTGAGCAAAGCCCACATCAAAAATCTCATCTAAGTAATTATGGATGTTTAGTTACAGTTGGAAACAAAGGGAAGATGTGAAGATTGTTTCCCTACAGTTCAACAATTCTGAATGACATGCTAATCTACCCCATACACAGCAGTTATTACTGTTATGCTGCATCTCACCGGGTATTTTTTTCACAGATGTTGTAACAATCTATGTCAGACAACACACCCATGAAGAACCAGGTTTCCTCCAATGCCATCTATGCATGCAGGCAGCATCCTGTCTCTACTATATCTACTGCATTGGCAGCAACTCCACCTATGTGTGTCTTCATCCTTGGACACAAGACCTCTCCCAGAAGATGATGAGACAGTAATCACTTTGGTTGAAGGTAAGCTATTAAGAACTTAACTACATACCCAAGCTTTTTATATTTTTTTTATTATTATTACTGATTTTTTTTGTAAAACACTTGGTATGAGGTGATTAGTAGTCTGTTAATTTGCCACATGAAAGGTTTCAAGGATAATCACAGACATTTGTAACATGCTAGTTCTGAAGTAATGGAATAGAACTATTTTGACAGCTTGGTAGAAAGATACATAAACTTTCCATGAACTTTATACTGTTTGCTTTTCCTTGGCAGAGTGCTGGTTAGGAGGTTTTTCCCATAAAATTATTCTACCTATGGAAGAGAGTTTTGAGGCTTTACAGTCTCTGTTAGCATTTCCAGAAAGTCTAAGAAAGCATTTTCACATGTGAGACCTTAAAACATGAAAGAAGTAATCTTCACAAATCTCTTCCACAGGAAAGAAGAATAATTTATCTGACAATTGTACTTGTGAGACTGGGGAAAGGGCATAAGAAGAAAAGTTGTAAGGACTACAGGCATCAAAAAACCCCACAAACAGCATAAAACGAGGCAAGGACATTCAGCTTAAAGTGCAGTTAACACAAGGTTGCAGTTTGGAAGGAGACTGTTGAAAGCTGTCCCTTGCTATAATTCTGTCCCTAGCTAAAAGTGGTTTTGCATTAATTTGTCAGTCCTTCATTCAATTTACCATTTTCAAACAATGCCCAATTCTCATATCAAGCTGGATGTAGAAATTAACAAGTGAAATCCTTGAGCAGTATTCCTCAGGAGAATAAACCAGATATTAACAATGATTCCCTCAGAGCCTGGTAAAAATCTGTGAATCCATATTAACTGTAGCAGCCCCTAATTAAAATAGTAGTTACAGTGCAAGCATAGGCTTTTCCAGGCACCTATCACATGAGAAGTTCAACAGTCCCAGTAGGTGGATGTCATCACAGAGACTGCACGAAAACATACATTCTGACATCATTTTACACTATTGTTAAGGCCATATTTTGTTATGTTGAGATTCAGAGCACCATGATCTCTCAGACACAGAGATGACTACAGCCACAGAAACATGAAGAGAGAATAAGCCAGGCAGACACGTCCCATTTCACTGCAATACTTTGGTTTCCTCTTTGCAAAGTAAGATACAATGTTAAGACCACAGAGACAGGCACAGAGTATCAAAGTTTAACTTGTTAGTATATTAAGAAGCACCAGGGCTTCCTAAACAGAAACAGTCTCAGAGAATAGTGCTAGCAGAACTGACAGGCAGCTCTGCTCTTCCCCTTCCTGGAGTCACAATGCAGCCACAGCTCACAAATCCTCCCCAGTGAGGGACACTTAACCTCGATGTGCTCACCCTCAACATTCACAGTAACGTTTCCCTCACCCAGCCCTGGGCAGCCAGGTTTTCTATGTGCACTTCAAGGAAGCTTGTCAGCCCACAGACAAGAGAAGCAAAAGGAGCTCAGTAAAGATAACGTTTACCATAAATGTTGCATTCCCCTTTCTCCTGTCATTGACATGCAATTATATTCAAACTAGGGGAAATGAAGAATTAATTTTAAGCTTAAGTATTTGGGTTTGTACACACACGAGTCATGACACATATTGAAGTTACCCCTGATTTCCAAACTGAAAAAACCACTGAGTTAAAGCATTACTTCTTCCCAACCTTATACCAGAGTCAAAGATCTCCATGACCAGAATTGACAATAACACGTTTTCCACCAAATCTGCAGGCGAAAACAGCTTCACTCTTTACCACCTTGTGGCATGAACTGGTAAATATTCCCTTCTTAGACACACACCATTCCATCATTTTACAGCTAACTAGCTTCTTAGGCAGCACACACAGAAACTTTGCTCCAAGTTCCTCCCCAAGGGAAAACTGCAGTTGACCCATTCAGGCAGGCTGACCCCAAGGCCAAGCTGCCCTGGCCGATGGGGCAACCCAGCATGGCAGGACTGCTTGTCCGGCTTTCAAACAGCCCTGAACACCCTTCATACAAGCAGCAACCCAAGCTGCACCTCTCGTCTACCCACGCTGAAAAGCCAGCAGCCACCCGTGGAAGGGATGTGACTGTCAAAAGAAACAAGAAGCCAGGCAGTAAATTAAGAAGTACTTACATCCCGGAATTTGTTCCAGTATTTGTCTTTATCATACTGCGAAACGGTGCTCAGCCATTTGTCGTTGTCCAGGAAATTGCCGCGATTGCCGTTAGCGGTGATGGTTTCAGGGTGCCTGCTCTCCGCTTGCAGGAAGCACCAGGCAGCGAGCACCAGCAGCCCCGACATCTGCAAGGAGAGCAGAGCAGAGGAGAGGAGAGGAGGGCAGCGCGGGGAGCGGGGGCAGCTCTGCCGGGAGAGGAAGTTTGAGGGGACCCGAGCTGGGGCTCGTTCCTCCTCGCTCCCCTGACCAACTTCTGGCCGCGGAGCTTCCCAGTCCGCTGGAACCCGCCCAGCAGGGCAGGGAGCGGCGGCAATCACGGGAAAACGGATCACCTGGGGCGGGACACGAGGCAGGAGCCGGGGCACGGCACAGCGCTCCGCAGCCCAAGTAAAGCTTCCCCG
>NW_009951919.1:1755657-1788781 GCF_000747805.2 Chaetura pelagica
GGGGCGCCAGCGAGCAGGGCTGGGTTGGGCTCTTCAGGGACATCGACCGTGAAGACACGGAATCGTAGGGTTGCTTGGGTTGGATAATCAAGTCCAACCGTTAACCCAGCCCTGCCAAGGCCATCACCAAACCGTGTCGTTCAGCACAACAACTACACGGCTTTTAGATTCCTCCAGGGGTGGGGACTCCACCCCTGCCCTGGGCAGCCTCTGCCGGGTCTTGACAACCCTTTTGGGGAATAATTTTTTCTTGTTCTCCAATCTAAACCTCCCCCAGCACAACGTGGGGCCATTTCCTCTTGCTCCATCACTTGTTACTTGGCAGAAGAGACTATTCCCCCCTCACCCCAACCTCCTTTCAGGCAGTTGCAGAGAGTGGGAAGGTCTCCCCTCAGCCTCCTTTTCTCCAGGCTGAACATCCCCAGTTCCCTCAGCTGCTCCTCCTCAGACTTGTGCTCCAGACCCCACCCCAGCTCCATTGCCCTTCTCTGGACACGCTCCAGCCCCTCCATGTCCTTGTTGTGGAACTGAACACAGGATTTGAGGTGCATGTGTACCAGGGCTAAGTACAGGTACATAAGTCTTCACTATTGCTGAAGTCTGAAGAGTTACAGAGCCATAAAACTGGCCTTAAAAACAGAAACAACCCAACAAACACCAGCTTTTATAAGCCCTGGGTAGGATATGACTAGATTGAGTCAATGGTTTCACAATTTACAGAAGTTATAACATTGCAAATGCATGGAAGTAATTCCAGGTTTCCTAATGTCTTCTGACAAGGAACTTTCCTCCCTTGGTGAACACAACCCACACTGTGAAGAGCTTTCTCTTCCCACAGCAGATAATGAAGTAGGGGGCTGCCCAAGCCCTTGAAAGGTATAGGGAAAAGTCATCTTCCATTTTTTAAAATGGGAAAATGGTAGATGAGGGGACCTTCATACTGCTGTAGAAACTTGGGTGAAAGGAGGAGACCTTTCCCAGCAAGAGAGGAGAAGGATCTCCATTGTCAACTGAGGAGGTGGGAGAAAGGGCTGGGTGATTTCCAACACCAAGATTTGGGTGGTTTTTGCTGTATCTATCCCCAAAAGTCATGAGGAAAGCACTCTTCCTCCATTTACTTCTGAGCATTTGAAATGATAGGAAGGAGGGAAGTTTCCCATCCATGATGGATTTTTAAATATGTAGGGGAGGCTCTTATTGAGGGTCTCACTCTCTGCACCTGCATTGAAGAGAGAACTCATCCCCTGCAAATCAATGTGATGCCCAAAAGTGAGGACATACAGTTTTTCCGATCGTTTTAAATACATCTATGGGTATTGTTCCATGACATTTTTCAAATACGGTTCATTAAAGTGTCTTGTAAATACTACATTTTCTCTCCAAGAACACCATAAGCAGGGTTAGTTCCACTCTGTCCAGCCACATTAGGCATTTCTTTAGTAACAAAGAAAAGGGTTACGTCTATTAATTTTTTACTGCTGTGTCTGAGTACTGAACTCAGTATACAGTCCTATTCCTAGATCTGATTTTAAATACAGTTCCTAAAATAGCACGTAACCACAGTAAAAGCCTCAGGGACTGAAAAAAACAATTAGGTTTTATTAATTTTAACAGCAGAGAACAAGCACATAGGCACGTAAGTACCTCACATTGCAGTCTCCCCTTGGTGCACGTACAATCTAATGAAAGCTACATGCCTGCAGGAGGGCAAAATATAACCCAATAAAAGCAACAAATAGAAGAAATCCAAGCAAAAGCCCTGCAGATTTGGATGTAAATCCATATCCAAATGCCTTGGCTCCACTCTCTCTCCTATATTGGACTACACCATTCATCTGTTGGTGGTCCAGGGTAAGTATCCTTTTCAAATATCTCTGTTTTACACAGACTTTCCTATAAAACTGTTAATTTCACTGACAGATACGTAACAGTGACAGGTTTATAGAACTTCCACCTGGCAGGCTGAACACAAGCTTTCTCCTTTCTTACTTAGATTAACAGACCACTGTGCAGTTGATTCTGTATGGGTCTTTTCTCTAAAGCTTTCAACAACCAAAATTTGCCTTCATTGCACAGACATTAAAGACCTTGCACCATCTTAACGCTCATGGTTAAGGAGCTTCCCCAGCAAGCTGACAGAAATCTATTGCCATTCAGTTCCATCAACAAATGGAACTATGTACAGTTCCATTTGACTCATGTGTTTCACCCCAGACATTGCTGCTTTTCAGCACCATCACACACAAACCACTACTCATCTGCTACATATTTGAGGATTTTTATGCACGAGGAACTCATCAGTGCTTACCAGTTTTGCACAGTTCCTACTTTCTTCATCCCACTGGAGGTCAGACCAACTTAATCCTTCATTGAACTTTTCTTCAACTCAGGAATTGCTGGAAAAAAGCAGCAGAACATTGTTTGCCCCAAAACTTGTGGAAGTTGAGGTATATATTTAAAGCAGCAGTGAATTCATCCCTGTGAAAAGCACTTGTTAGAGCAGTAAAACAGGCACAGCCCTTCAGAGACTTTGTACAGTTGACTTCCCTTACTAGGAAGCAGGCTGATAACCTTGCCAGTCAAAGACCTAAATGATAAATTACAGAAATATTGTGTAGAAGGAGAGTAATTACATTCTTATTTGTAGCATTTATGCCAGAGATGTGTCTTCATTTATTTAATTACTTTATAATTCCATATTCAAAACATGGCTAATCTTTCTTGATCCAGTAAAACACAGGCTTCCTGTTTAATCCTGATAGCAATCTCTCTCACTCTGCAGCTGCAGCATTTTACCTCTGCACTGTTTATCATCCATTAATAGAATTGAAACACCCTTGTTGGCTGTTTTTTGTCTCAGGACAGTGCTATAATTGCCTTTAATTCTGATCCACTAATATAATATTAGAGATCTCTATCTAGTGGATGATTCAACTCTTTGGTATTTTGGATGTAAAAATCTCTTTTGTTCCATGTTAGAAGAAGTACTGAAGAGATTAAAGCCATTTTCATCATGCTTGCAGCTGTAAAAACTGCCATAGTGTTGATTTTGGACATTATTTGATCAGAAGTTGTAATTACAACCATGACCTGCCAGCTTCTCCATGTCATAGCCCATCCAGGTTTGTTGTGAAAGCAGAACTTTCTGGTGCAGAAAGAACATTACACACACAAGAATCAAAGGCCAGATCTCAGCTCCAGCTACATTCCCCATGCAGAGTAAAGTTATAGTTGCCTTAATAGGGCACTTTGGGACTCTCAGGCAAAAGACAAGGCCAGACTTCAGCACCAGTCTTGCAGGCAACATCAGTGAAGCAGGCTAACCTCCCCTTAGACCAAACCAAGGATGCCTGGAGAAGCAAGGCAGCCACTCCTATGTAAAGCTACACTGACCTTGTCCCACATCACAACCAGTAACCAGCAGCTGTGTACCCAGTAGGTCAAGGTCAGAACCAACAGCACATAAGTGTTGTCGTGTAAAGGATTTTGCTTTCCCCCGGTTATACTTACACAGCAGCAAGACTCACTTTTTCACCTTCTTGATTGCTTCCATAGGTCTTGAGGCTGTGGCTGCAGCCTGTGTAGTAGAGCCTTGAAAATCTTCTGTGGACTTTTATTGATGGCTTTTCCCCTCCTCCTGTGAAGCAAGATTCCATTTACTTCATTTTATTTTAAACATTCACTCAGAAAAGAAGATCTTTACAGTAACAAATATTTTAAAGTGCATTTCTGTGCTTTCCTGTATACCAGAGTCCTTCCCTACTGGATTAGGAAAATTCAATTCTTGTAATTTAACTGAACTTTTAAATATACCACTAAAAAGGTACATGCAGTGGCACAGAGCTTTATTTAACAACCCTTTGTATCCTTTTAAAGGACAGGAGTTTTATTTCCTCCTGTGATTCTCAGAACTGCAGATTCAGCTTTCTTAGCTCTGCTGGGCAATTGTGCAGAAAAAAAACAACTAGTTTAACCTATGCAAGAAGTGGTTGTTGGCTGATACAAAGTCCTGAGACAGTTGTCCATGTTCCAACAGACTGCCACTCCTCTTCTTAAAAATACTACAAGTTCTGATTTGACTGCTGCTCTTGTTTTCCTCTGTAAATAAGACAGCCATCTTTTATAGCAACAGCACCTGGAACTTTGCAAGAATTTGCTAAGTGGTTGCAACCAGAAGTGCTGCATGTCACACAACAAGGAACTTATTTATTTTTAGCAGGCTAAGTAGCACCAGCCACTTTGGAGACACTGTGTTTGGTGCAATCCCCTGTCTTCTCATCCTTCTGAAGCACTTAACCCTGATGTCAGTGATTTCAGTGTGAGAGAAAACATCCATTGACCTGGAAAGATCCTATAACATGTTCTGCAATGTATTTGCTAGTGTGTGTTAGTTGTAATATCCCAGATTAAAGTGAACTGAAGTACTGGCAAGTCCTGGGCAGAGGAAAAGCTGAACAGAGCTTATGGTAGAGAGGTATATAAAACAAAGTAACTCGAACAAAAGAACAATAAGAACAATGAATTAATAAAGTGACTTATCACCTAGAGAAGTTGGAGGTGGATTTCAGGACCAAGTTTTTCCCACCTTGCAAAGCTGTCTTGCCCACAGGTGTCTAGAAGACAAAAGAGAAAAATACATTTAAAATTGAAAATACTTGTGTTCACATTAAAACATAATCAAACACAATACTACATTTAGACTGAAAAAAAGATTGAGGCAGGTATGCTCAATATTTAACTTTTGCCTTCTCAGCCTCTGTCATCTGGAATAAGAAACAAGGTCTCCTGAATGATGTTTCAGAGCAGAACTTTATCCATATCAGAACATTCTGAAGACTAAGTATTCAGTAAGAAGACAATCCCTGCATATTTGATGAATGGTTTAGCTTTCTTATCTTTTTAGTGGGTATGGTGGTCATGACAAAAGTAACTTTATGATACTTCACAACATATCTTGTAAAACGGCAACATTACTTTCTAGTGGCTTTTGTTCTTACTGGAATTTTACTAGGAATCACATCACAAAAATCAGTTAAATACAGCAGTGAAGAGCTCTCACCATTTAATGCCAGAGCTAACTCTGCCAATGCAGCCTTCATTTTCAGGTGGAAAATGTCATTACAATTAATTTTGCCTTCAGACCGTCTACTGGTATGAAGTTTTGTAGCCATGTTCAGCCTGGAAAATCTCCCAAGATTTGCCACTGTCTAGTAGTCGTAGAGTCACCTTAAGCCCTCTCTAAAATATATGAACAGAAACAGAGATTTGGAGATGGGCGAGTGGAATATCAAATGGGTTTGTTCGATATTTACCTGCTTTGGATATCCTGAGACACTACAGCACCAAACAAGAATAAATAACACCATTTATGTTGTCAGATTGCAGAAAATAGATTTGCATGGAAGATGAAGCATCATTAATGACCAAACTACAAAAATTAAATTTGCATTCAAATAAATGTTAAAGAAGTCTGAAGTGCACTTGTTCTTTCTCTATGTTACCCTTTTCTTCTGTGTAAACTTTCTCAGTTCTCCCCATTTTCACTACTTTTTTCTCTCTAACATGATTTTATGCAGTCTTTGCATTTTGATCTCTTTATGGTTCTTTATGCTGATTTCTTCTATTCTTCCCTTTCTCCTTTCATTTATTTCACTCTTCTCATCCCCCTTTACTCTTGCTCATATAAACATATACTAAGATCCTTACAAAAGCAGCAGCTTTCCTGGAGATTATGGAGCCAGGCTGGAAGCAGTGCTCCCTGATGGACAAAAAGTCCCAAAACATCTTGCAGCTTCAGAGGCCAGGCTTGGCATCAGCCCAGTTACATATGGTTAACATCAGATTTGAATTTGCTGAGTAGCATGAAAACAACAAGAACTGGGGAATTATTGCACCAAACAATCTTCTGGCTCTCACTAAACGTTCTTTTCATTAAAGAAAATAAAACAAAAGTATTGATGTCTACAGATGAGGACAATAAAGATGAGCCACAGAGGAGCTGTAATGGTTTGCATACTCATAAACCCTTCTCAGTCTTTGTGGCTGCAATGTTTTCCTGGGGAGGATCATGTTAAGAATGTGCTAGAATGCAATACTCTCTGATAATGTAGAGAAACAATTTTCTTTCTCCCTGCTGCTGCATTTTACCCATGAAGCTTAAGCTCTCTAGGGAATATGATGATTCTCTTTGCACATAACTTGAACCCTTGAAGAAAACCAAACACTGTTTCACACAGTCACCAAATCCCTTGAAGTCTGTGCGCTTAAGATGAAGAGTTTGGGTAGGGAGGCAGTTAAGTGTGGCAATAGCTGAGAGGTAAAAGGTGCAAGACAGGCTCAACTTCAGTGTCTGCTTGCACCCAAGGTAGCTGTAAGAAATGTGAGGAATGTGGACCATGTGCCCCAGGTGCCACAGGAGGCACCTGATTCTTGGAGTCAGCTTCCAGCCTTGGGACACTGAAGGTGGCTGACAAAAATTTGGCCATTGTCTCAAATCGGCTACAAGTTTATCCATCTGTATCTACTCTACCCCAGCACAGTAACTCCTCAGGCATGGCAGGGGCAGGTCCTGATCCAGCTAAGCATTCTTGCTGCTAGAAACTATCCCTTCAGCCATGTGTAACTTTAAGCAGGTCTTAACACCAGGGACAATATTCTGAGAAGGACCATGTGCTGGTCAGCAAAAGGACACGAATTAAAAATAATTTCAAACATCTTCTTCTGCTTTAAAATATTGCAGAATTGTCTATGATAACAGGGTTATAAAACCAAAGAAAAATAACACCCAAACCCTGATAATAAACTCTTAGGGGCAGGAATTCTAAAGGAGGGGAAATCCTTACTCTCAGTGAGTGTCTCTAGAAATGTGGAGGATGCCAAACTTCACCTTGTGGCAGCAAGCATGGAGACTGGCAGGAAGGAAGGCTGACAGACAGCACCCTTATTTCTCACAGTAAGTGATTCTGAAGTGCTTGATGTGTTTTCAGTTAACTGGCTGAATTTGGATCTGTATTAAAGGAATCTAAGTAGTACTTCACTCTGCATAGAAATGGAAGATGGCAAGTGTTAAGTATTTAAATGCAGAGTACAAAGACAACAGAAGAATTTGTCCACATTCTAATGCAGCTCAAGGCTTTGCAATTCCACCGTGTGTGGGAGGGACTGAATCCACCATGGGAGGAGAACAATTCGCCAGTGGGAAAAAACTCTGGCAAAGAGACTGCAGAAGACCCTAAATTCAACTCAGAGAAAACAATCAGGGTCTGCCAAGCAAAATTCATGCTACAGTGAAATTTATGGAAGGTGGGCAGTGTTTTGCTTCCACAGGGAGTAGAACTAATATTTTAAGAAAATGTGCCTGAAGCCAGGAGTATATACATAAAGAAATGTCAAAGTCCACACGAAAAGTAGGACCTGGGGTGGCTGGTGCCAATGGAAAGAAATGCCATCATGGCAAAGACTTACATAAGGTCATGTGCCTGGGAGAGCATGTACTGCATCAAAAACCTGGTAGAAAAAGTTAAAAAATTGATAACTGAGATCAATTTCATTAGCTGCTCAGAATAAGTTCTTCATAAGAGCAGTGCAGAACACTGCAGCAGAAGATGGATGGACTATCTTCTTGAGAGGAACTGAGATGTATTAGTTTAGGTTGGATTTTGGAGCACAAACCAATAGAATGCCAAATATAGTATTTTTAGGGAAAAAAAAAAATAAAGACAAGAAAGCGAAAAGCAACAGAAGAAGCTAAGTGACTGTGGCTCAGGGCATTTGAGGGTGGAGCTCACACATTCTCTTAAGAGCTTTAATCAAATCTGCAGGGACATGAATTTGAGAAAAGCTACAGATTACATTTGCTTCAAGGGAAGATAAGCCTGTTGTTTGATTCCTGCTCTTGGTGATGCCAAGTCACTGGAAAAGCAAGGAATCCAAAATTAGTAAGGAGGATATGTCAGTGTCTTCCAGGAGATAGAGGAGTTAATGCAGAACACAGAAAAATCCTGCTAGTTCAACCCCTAGGAAAGTTCTTCTCCCTTTAAGGCAGTGATTAAAAAAAAGGACAAGATGAAAAGGGACAAGATGCAATGCACATTGCTAAGGGGAGGATTGCCCTGGTATGGAAAAAAAATAGAAGCTTTGCCTTAATAATGGCCTCAAAGAAACTAATCACATACATTGGAGGTGTTTTTCATCAGGGGACAGAAGTGCTTGAACTGATACATCTTCTGTGAATCAGCAGGCTCTGAAAGGGGTCTGAAGAGAGGGGGGAAAAAAACATAATCAGACAAGATGTTTGTTTGGTTTTTTTTTTCATCCTTCCTGAGGTTATTTTTTTGCTAGAAAAAGTAACAATATTTTTAATGACATTAAGGTTATTAAGATTTTCATTGTGGGCAAAACCACAGTATCAATTTAAATCTCCAGTCAGCTCTGGAAGTAATTAGAGTTACCAAACTAACAGACCCTACAAATAAAATTAAGTAGATTCTATGCAGTATAAATAATAAATGAGAGAATGAGAGAAGATAATAGAGCCAGGAAGATCATCCATGGATGCCATAAATACATTTCTCCAATACAGAAAAAGAAAGTAAAAGGATTTCTTGAATTAATTAACTTCAAAAAGGTATTTGTGTTTAATATAACTCCTGAAACTTGGAAGATATAATGGAGATGGCATTTAACTTTCCAGGTATCATTGTTTGATTTGGACAGTTCTGGTTTTGGGTAAGAGAGCTGTATTACACATGTAAGTACAAGTTAGCCCACATGAAAACTGGTTGCTCTGTCCCATGTACTACAGGCTTCCTACACCAACATCTACAGGGCTGCCGAAGCAGGAACAGTGCTACTCTGTTTGGACCCAGTTTTGATCTCACAGATCTATCTTGACTTGCCAACCATGTCGAACTGTAACTGATTTTTAAGTCTGAAACACTGTGGTAGAGTAAACAAAGATAGTCATAGATATTTTTTCGAAGAGATGAGTCATTTATCTCACCCTACTCTGCAGGCCATTCTGTCTACAAAATGTGGCAACATGCTCAGATAGAAAAGAGATTTTTCACCTCAGTCAAAGGTTTAACATTTTTCTTAAATACTTTGGGATCCTGAAGTCAGCTCAGGCTGAGTATAGAAAATGTATTGCCATTGCCCGAGGATCTGGGAAATAACCTGTTGAGAAGCTTATTTTCCTCATCTACAAGTACAGGACTCTACGTTGCATGCACACACTCTGGAGCATTTGACAGATGTGCAATGGAGCAAAGCACAGACCTTAATTATATACCTGTTTTTCTAAATCCAGTTCACAAAACCAGCCTGTCTGACCTCAGATGAAGTATAAGCTGTTAGTTCCAAAGTTACAGCTGAGACCTCCCTGAAGAAAGAACTTAATACATTTACACAAGTCAGATCTGTGTGTTCCTGGCCCATAAATGTGTGTTTTTTTTAATGAGGTTATTAAATTGTTAAAGGGGCAAGATAGTGATCCCCCAAGGCTTCATAGAAAATTGTGTGAAGATATACACAAAGGTGACTTTAGACATTGAAAAGTCTAAGAAAAGGTCTAAAGTCTAGCCTCTAATGAAGCATTAGCTATTAAGTGTTGTCACCTAGACCAGCAGCAGAGACCACACTGAGTGAAAGAGCACATTAGGAGACAATTACCATCACATTGATGCCACATAAAAAAAGAATTGCCTGTCCTCTGCTGTCCTTTCCAATAGAAGGATTTAACATTGACTAGAAACAACTATATAATAGTTACACTATTCTCTGTCCCCCTCAGCAGCTTTCTTATAAGATGCTACAATTAAATAAACAAACTTACATCTCCATTTGTCTTTCTAGATATGTAAATAGTGACAAGCTCAATCAGTTGCTTAGTATGTGTGATTTTAAGCCATTAATCAGAAATGTGGCTTCAGACTCGGTATATTTCTTATCATTCATAGTCCAAAGGGTTGCTGGGAGAAAGTGTCAAAAGAAAAAAGAACCTATTCAGACTGGAGTTGATTCCAAACAAAAAAGTTTGAGCAAAGCAGAGGTCATCCCTTGTTGGTCTTTTGTGATACAGAAAACTGAAACCCCATTGCCTGGAGTTCAAAAACTAAATCTCCACTCATCAGAGGCACAGAGCTAACAAGTCCCAAGAAGAAGGTGTAAAGCCAGCAATCTGGTTTGGGTTCCAGATCGACCCCATACTCTAACTCAAGACTTCTCTTCTATAACTCCCAGAAAGAAGAATATAAGGACACCAAAACCCAACTCTTTCTGGCTTACTCTGATAAATCTGTTTTTCTTGTTAGGGATGAATACAAACTTCTGTGTTCCCTGTAAAATACAAAAAATATGTAAAATGAAGACCAGATGTTTGCATCCTGATTTATGTGTAATAAATGCAGAGTGACAGGGAAGAATATAAGAATAATTCAGCAAGATATTTTTCAAGGTCATATGGAAGAGCACTGAAAAAAAAAAACCAACAACCCTCCCTCTTTTAAGAAATCCAAGCCAACTTTTCAAATGGAAGGGAAGTTGTAACAGCCACACTGCCATCACAACTGTTTAGACCATGTATTGCCACAGAAAACACCATAACCTTCAGCCTTTATGAATGAAGGGGAGGAAAAAAAATGGGGTAACATATAAGGAAGAAGCAAAATTTCTGGTGACATAAAGATGTTGATACTCAGATGCCTTTCAAAAATCAAGTTCAGTTTCATCAGAGGCCTAAATTTCTCCCCACCAAATATTTAAATTTTATGCTTCTGGTTTAATTTCAATATGTGTTTTTATTAAATATTACATATATTATTTTTTCACAGAAGCTGCATAATCATTTCAGATAAATTAGTGACAACATGATGAAAAAAGGTTTTGGAAATTTATGTCGAGCTAAACAGTAATATAGTTTTTGGCAATTTTGCATTCATTAGCCTGAATGTGTCTGGTTTTGCTTAGACCTCTTCATAGAAGAATTCATTCAGTTATTTGCATGATTATTCAAGAACATTGAGAATTTTATTTTAACTCAGGATGTGTAAAAGGGCAATGAGACCAAGGTGAAAGGTTGACCGTGGAAAGGTTGGCATATCTGGAAAAGTTATTCTTAATGATTCCCAGACAGGCAAAAATATAAAGTATTTGTCAAAGTGGAGATGAATCCAAGAGCAGTACCCAGTGGGAAGGAAGCATCTTTGCATTTATATTGGATATTTTTCCTGCCCTGTTTGTGGTGGGATGTATAAACAAGTTACATCTGTAGTAGTCTTATGAGACTTGCCAGATAGAGATTAATGGTTGAAGAAAGACCAGTGAATGTGTTAGCCAAGCTTCTGAGACACTGGCTGGTGAGAAATAAATAGTAAGTAAGCAGGTACGAATGTTAGTATTGTCTTATTTAGCACTTTCATCAATTACCTGGTAAAAGGAGTATCCAGCACAGTACTGACATTTCTATAGGATACTAAATAGGAAGAGATCAGGATAATGAAATGCAGAGAAGACACAACACAAAGTTTTACACTGATGAAGGCAAATGAAAAAAATTCCTCGTGAAAAGAACGTGGAGTATTTTGGTTGATTTTACAAAACAAAACAGTATCATGGGAAAATAACACATAGCTTGTATTCCCTACTTATTTAAACAATTCATACACTTCCTAAATGTAAAGTACAGATTCTTGGAAGAGCTTTCGATTAAAACTCCTTGCATCAGTCATAGGTGTTACAACATGGATACTAGATTCTTTGACAGAGACAAATATAAGCAAAATTAATTCATGGGAGATGTCCACAAATTAATAGCTTGACTGGATCCTGTCAGGAATTCTGAATTAAAATTATATTTCAGATTTAGCAGGGGAAACTGTCTTATAGAATGAAGCATGAAATAATTTTTTAAAAAGCAAACACAATTTGGGCCGAATTTTTAGAGTTTTAAAACATCTAATAATTCCATGGGAGTGAAGAAAGGCTTGATGGTGGTAACATACCTGGACCCTCAGAAATTACTGGCAAATCCCTTCCTGTGTTCTCACACTGGTGTAGCAGGGGCTGGGGAAGGAAAGAGTTAGGAAGGACTCCAAATTTAAAAATGCAGGACAAATGTAAACAAATACTGTCTAGTACTAAGAACTAACAGACTATGCAGTGAATCCCCAAAGGAAACATTGCTTGAGACTCTTAAGAACAGGATGATTAAGGCATTGGTGAATATACTCAGGGGAGCTATCCTGAGCTGGCAGAGAAATAGCTTAGAAGACAAACCAGGTAATTTCTAGCAACTTCAAGACATGGAATTCCATCCCCAGCAGTCATTCAGAAAACTCCAGAGAGCCAAGGCTATTTCCTATGTACATAAAATTCGTGTATGGGAATCAGAAACTCCCATATTCAGCATATAAATGCACAGTTGTGTGCTCTTAATACAGAATACAAATAAACAGTGACAGAGATGCTTAAGATGTACACACAGTGGTTGACAAGGTCTTGCCCTCAATATCTGAAGGCAATGGGATATGGCTGCTCTGTATTATATTCCTTTCAGTTTCTAAGTTTTTCTCCACTCTTCAAGGGTTAAACCATTTTTCTGATGTATTTATTCTTGGTGTTAGAGAGTACCAAGGGTGAATTTACATCTGTTCCTTAATCCACATGGACTTTCTCAGCAATTAAAATGTGTTTAAAATAAAAACTTTTAATATCATAACATTCAAAACGCAACCAAATTTTTCCACTGATTACAAGTAGAGAGAGGAAATAATGTATTATTCAGGCTCCAGAGCTTGCTTAATGCAGGATCAATTTTGTTAAGTGTTGCTTAGCAATGGATTAAGAGTGCAGATCCTGAATATTAATGCAGGATGAGTATGGCAGCAATTCCTGTGAAAGAACACTCTGAGAAGGAAAGGATTTTCCTGGTGAACCACAGACAGATAAATACCTGCAGAGTTCCATAAATGAAGAGAGCTCAGATCTTCTTCACTTCTTGCATCATTAATTGGTTACTAAGCCACAGAGCAGGAATTTTCATCTTTGTTTTTGCCCAGGTAGGTACCCAAAATGCTGAGTCTGCTCCCAAACCCTGAGGCAGGCAGCACAACTTTATAATGGCACAGTATAAAGTTTTTGTAATAGTTTTCTGGAGGATGTGAAGTTTCTTCGTGATATTTTGTATCTGCAATCCAATCTATCAAGTTGTTTATATTCATGATAAACCTAAGCCTTTTATCTTCTCATAGACCGTGCTGTAGTTCTCCTTTATAATCAGAGCAAAGACCTTACTCCTTGGCATTTACCTGGTTTTAGTGTTGCTATAAAAGAAAGTAGCTATCACCTTATGCAGAAAAATCCTGAATTCCATTTTAGCCTGTATTTTATTTTTATATTGCCTGTAGAAAAGATGACAAGTGGGACAGGCTATTCTCTGAGAATGATGGACTACAGGAGAGAAACAGAAGTGCAGGAGCCACAGAGCCATGGAAGATTTGCACCTGAAATGGAAGTTCCAAGATGGGTTTGCTTGGCTTGAGATTCCTCACACAAAGTGGGCCTGCCTCATGCATATGAAAGCTCTCTGCCCTGACAGCACTCTAACAAAGCACTAACAGTGCTGCTTTGCTCTAAATATAGACCCCTTGCTATTTAAGGTTGCAGTACAGTTTGTAATGGAGACTGAAACTTTTTAACTACTGCTTTGGCAAACCCTAAAGATGGCAGAATGTCATTTTGACCTTTAACATGAGATACGTCCTCAGTTGTTTTAAAGTACTTATTTGAATGTCTTTGATTTTTTGAATGAAATTGAAACAACATAAAGATTTCCATAGCATGCCATTGTTAAAAATTCCTGCACGTTTATTCTAAACCCTGGTTTTAGTGACTAATATTCTCCCACTTCCAAGATTTGCTCATATAGGATGAGGCACACTGAGATTGTTCAGGAAACTATCCAACTTCCTAGCATCTGTCTACATGACTCTTTTGGGACTTTGATGGTCTGTCTAAGTCTGTCTTTGCTAAAGATGTGCATTTATAAGGAAGTATTTATTTGATTCTCTTTGATTATTGTCCAAACTATGTGAACATTTTCTGCTTAATGAAGTAATAGCTTTTAAAATACAGATCTTTCTAATCCTCTACTTTCCATGCAACTTGGGAAATCCTACTCACATGTTTTTCTTCCCTCAGACTCAGATTTATTTACTGCATCTCATCTTCTTCAAACGTGGCTTTAAATGAACTACAGATTTGGGTTTGTGCATCTCTTTGGGGAACCAGGGAGAAAAATGTTTATGTAGATGTGTGATGATCCTCAGGCCACTTACAACTTTCAATCACCAGGTTGTAAACTTTTCAGGACAAGGACAGCCTCCTAGTCTACATCTGTTAGAGCAATGGGATCCAGAAGCTGACTGCTACTTTCAGCCATAACATTAAAAATAGTTGCTAGTGTTTATATTATAACATCAACCAAGGATTTCAGAATTCATACATAAAATATGAGCCAGTCCTTGCCAGAGCCCTAATAGCAGAAGTTAGCTCAGCAAAATGCTTAAACACAGATATGACCTTGTGAGTAAACTTAGAGGTAACTTGTGGTTTTTTTTAATTTTCCCCCACCATTTTTGTCTTTACACCTCCCTAACTTGGCAGGGTGTTTAAGAAGGCAAAAGAGAAGAATGACAGTAAAAGAAACTCAGGATAGATAACTATCTTTGTAGTAACTGTTCCTCAGCAGGAGGGAGAATTATTTGCCTTTTTATTTTAGAAATATTTTACTGAGATAGAACATCAGAGAAGCATGATACAGTATCTTAACACAACCATTAGTGACTTCCTTCTTCGAAGTTCTGCTGCACAACTGAAGTCTTCAGTAATTGACACTCAGAAATCCAATAAAGACCCTCAGAGACAGCTTCAGAGACACCAGATTCCTCAAGATCAGGATGGTCTGATTTCTCAGGTCTCAGACAAGCAGCAAAAAACCTGCTGGCCTGTTTTTTCATCCACTTTTCTTGACTGGTAAAGCCTAGAGAGCATTTATTTTTCCTTCTATGTTTCTGAGCTTTTTTGTTTGTTTTCAGAAAGCTGACTTCACTCACTGTTACTTTTGACATCTGTTTTCCAAGGGAATTCTTGCTTAGCTTATATTTTCCTTATGGCTCATACCATAGGAAGAAACTGGAATGCAGTGTCAGTCTGTAACATGAGGGTAGAAATACTGGTAAGGAGCTACATGGATGTATCATCACAAGTAGGACTGTGCACTTATCAAAAGACCCAGTCAGGCCTAATTCTAGAATTCATGTTTACAGTGTGCAACATGATTAGTGAGAACAGCCTCCTTGAAGTCACTGTCCATACTCCTTTTAGTGAATATTGCTTAATAAATATGAATATAAGAAGAAGTTTTTAAAATGATGTGATTATTCTACTAGGTAATATTATCCTTAAAAAGTATCTAAGTCTCTGACAAACAGATCGAAGCCTCTGAAACACATCAATCTGAAAGTAGGAAAGGCTGCTATGACCTTTAACTATATGTGTCAAATTAAGACTGTGTCACATTGAATTTACACATAATGAGACTAGATTGAAGAATCTAGCCCATTATTCAGACTCTAGTCCATAACAATTATGTTAGAATTGGATCCCGGCGATGCTGGTTACTGGAAAGGCTTTTACTGAATCAGATCCACCCCTGTGTGAGTACAGGTTTGGTAGTTTACTGCTGTGTCTTGAACCTAGCAAGGGCTAATTTAAGAAGAAACTCTCTTGTACCACAAGAATGCTTCATGGTTAAAGGATAAGCTTTAGGAGAGTCTCATTACCTCTGTGCAGTGTTGCTGCTGAAGGAGAAGGTGAAGCAACAGGGCTGGATGCTTCCAGTGGGGAAAAAATAACACCTCCTATCTTGAAATGCACAAGCCATCTATTACCCTATTATTCCAGGCTGGATTGTCAGTGGCTATAAAGTACCACACATCATTCAAACCCACAGTGCTATGTTGATTTACATCTGCTAAGGATCTAGCTCTCTGCTTCAAGGATCCAACCCCAGGTGGAAGTAGGAGGTAACACTAACTTCATTAAGAGCTGACAACTGTTTTCTGAGGAAAGATAGGCAGAACTTTCCTAAAAGATGGCTCATGGCATACAGATAGACGGGGTGATAGCAAGGCTCTATTGCTCATGAGAATTTGTTTCCTTGGAAAGGAAATCAATCAAGAGGGAAAAAAGGATGAAACTTCATGACAGGCAAAATTCAGAAGAGTAAAATTCAAAAGAACAAGAGTAAATATTTTCAGTGGCTTTTGTAGTTGAATGTATGGAATAATTTTGGATGGAATAATAGTATGGAATAATTTTGTTAAGGATACTGGTAAAGATATAGAGCTTAGATGCAGAAGAGCCTCTGATAATACTCCATGTACACTCAACTGTAATTGGATTTTTCTGCCTTCCTTTAATCATATGGGAGTTTGATGTGATACAGTATTTTACTTATATTATCCTAAGCAGCGAGAGTAGTTTCTAAACTCTTGAAAGGGCATTTATCATTTTTTCCTTGGATTTTTTTTTGCAGGCCAGCACTGTGGTTAAGGTATGTGGCCCCAGAGAGGATGTGGAGACTAATATGCCTAAAGCCCATCAATCTCTCTTTGTACAGCTGCTTCATCATCATTGTTGAACAAAGAAGGATCCTTACAAGGTGAGCAGGGCACATTGTGTTGCACCAACAGAAAGTGTAAGCCTGCTAGCAGGATTCTTTCAGCAGACTTTCCAAACACTGAATTGTGTTTTTTAGAAAGTCTGAGTAATAAACCAACGGTCTGATTTTTGCTGGATGGTGCAGGTGCTGAGGAAAAGTCATTAAAAATCCAAGATTTTGTTGGTGTGAGTCCAACAGTGTCTTACCTTTCAGAGTCAGAAAAGAGAGAGATACAAATCTCACCTCATGTCTGTGGTTCCCTGCTGCTTCTCCTCAGACTGAAATCTGGAGTAGAGTGATAAAGAGTAGGATATAAAATCCCAGAAGCTCTGTAAATAAACAATTGAAATGACAAAATCATAACAGCTGTGGCAACTGCATTTTCATGATTTCATGGTGGCAAGCATGGAGTTAAATAGAAAAGACCAATTATACAGACAGATTGACAAAAGATAGAAAGAAAAAGATGTAAAACTAAAACTTGATATTGTGATAGAAGTGGTGAGATAAAAACAGGGTGAACACCTAGGTACATAAATGCAGTAGTTACTTGAAACAGAATGCTTAGAGTGCTTTATTAAAATGAAAATTTATAATAAAATTATAAAAAACAGGGGCTTATTTAATAAGTATTACTCCTAAGGACTTTAAGTGTCCTCTGCCCATGCAGCCTGCATTCCAAGGTTATCAGAAGAAGTGTTACTAGGGGCTGAACTCAATTTAGCACATGCTTTTTGTGCGGCTAGTGGACGTGAAAAGGATTCAGCAACACAATTCTGTCTGTGTTCTGAATGTGAAATGAACTTTTGTTAAAGATCTTGCAAACCTCAACTACAGCTGCACAATAGTGATTCAGCCAGGCAAGAGAGGGTGGCCTATTTGCGTCTCTCTGAACCTTGTGTTCGTTTTTTGATCACAAGCAATGGAATCTGCCCCAATACACCAAACAGAAAGGTGTAAGGATGTTACCTCTCTGAAAAATTACCTTGCTGTGCTGTTTGAATTAAGATCTTAACTTTAAGATTTTTTCTCTTATAATATCTTTTAACATCAGAAAATAATCTATGCTCAGGAGATTTTTAATCATTGTCATGATCAGGGCAAGTTTGAACACTGCAGGCAGGAGGTTGGAAAGGCCATGCATTGTAATGCAAATGTCATTGTTAGGATCCACAGAGGTAGATGTCATTTCTCTAAAGAGGAAAAGAAAG
This sequence comes from Chaetura pelagica, assembly GCF_000747805.2. Classification (NCBI taxonomy): domain Eukaryota; kingdom Metazoa; phylum Chordata; class Aves; order Apodiformes; family Apodidae; genus Chaetura; species Chaetura pelagica. The sequence goes on from NW_009951919.1 coordinate 1,773,589, forward strand.
CAGATCTCATCATTATCTGGATACATGGCACAACACAGGATCATGAATAAGACAGTTTGGGAAAAGGCCTGTCATCTGCCTACCCCGGGAGTTTGTGCCCTACAGTGTTTTTGCACAACATCAAGACAGGAGATAAAGCTGTTGTATTGCCTTATGTGCAGATTGTGCAAGAACCAGAGGTCTAAAGATGATGTTTACTGAAATGCTACAATATGGTCACCATAATCTAACAGCATCTAATGATGTTCTTGCTCCAGTTCAAATCTCTCCCCCACAGAGGAGTTCTGAGACTCAACATAAACAGCACCTTTTCAGCCAAGACATCACTATAGGAGAGACAGAACAGGATCTTTTGTATGGTCCCAATACACAAGATGCACCCTAACAAGTACTCTGCAGGCTAAAAGATACTTAGTAAAGCAAAGACAAGTTTTGATATTGCCTAGAAAGTTCTGTTAAAAAAAATACAAGTAAAAACTGAGATGTTTAAATATTTTTTGTCAGTTGCTGAGGTTTAATATTTATATTTTGAGGCATTCTCATCATAGTTTGCCCCTGTCCCCCCATACAGGTACTCTCAGAACATACACCATGTCTTTCCTTTGCCAGAAAATGCAAGAAGAAAGAGGGACATAGTTCACTTAATAAGGCAACAAAAGGCTGACAGAGGCTTTTAGCTCATCTCACAGTTCTGATGATTATTTTCTTAGCTCAGTAGGATCTGCAGCTTATTGGCATTGCAGTCTCCTATTCACCTCAGGCACACATTCTAATCAACTCTCGTTATGGTCAAGTAAGTTGCTGGAGGCAGTTTGTCCCCAAATCCATTGTTTTTAGATCAGGTTCTATATAATCAGAGCTCCTGTGTCAGCACTCACAGGAAGATTGTTTCAGCAACTTAGTTGTTATGGGGCTGATGTATTGCTTCCTGATCATGTGGCACAAATTCAGAATTACTCCAACGGGTAAGAATGTCCAGGTAGGAAAGCAAGGGCAGAGCAGAGCTTGTTTAGCTTGCTCCTTCAGCCCCAGTGATGCTCTTGGGCCTAACTCTCACACTGGGGCTATCAGGTAATTTTCTCTAGTCTTTACCTTAAACAAAAGCTTCCATTCAATTACACATAACACTTATAGGATGTCCCATATGGGATAAGCCCTGAAGAGTACAAGGTTACACACAATCCAGAGTCAACAAGGATCACCATTACAGTAGCCATGTTAAGACCTGCATATAATGAAGAAAATACAGCAAGAGCCAACTTTTTCCTTTTTCCCCACAGCAGTGGAGAGATTCTCCTCCCTGTGGGCTTTCTAACTTGATCATTTAACAGTTTTTCTGTGCCAAGTCCAATAAAACACAGCCTAGATTCACTGTAGAATGTGAGGCAAATTGTGTTCGTATGTCACTCAACAGCTCACAAGTATTTTTGTTAGCTATGGAGAGAATGTCATGTAATTACAAGGCTGTCACATTCATGATCATTAAAACTAGAGTTCTATAAAACTCTTGTTCTATATCACGTTGTGAAGATCTGTTACATTTTTGAGCATGCACCCATCTCAGAGTTAGTGTGCCTGAGGATATCTTGTGTAAGGCAGGTACATTTCAGCATTTAAATGAATAAAAAGACTCTTACATTTGCCACTTTTATCTTTTTATGCATGCAGTTGTACTGAGTTTCTCTCTCATATCCATATAACAAAGAAAGCAAAGACATTCACTGGAATTTTAAGCACTGCATTCACTAAAGTTAACTTACAGAAATCAAAATTATGCAGCACTAGGGGAAAAAATTCAAATTCTGAGAATTTCAAATCAAAAGAAAATCCCTGTATTAGGATTCAGCTGGAAGAACCCAGGTATGAGAACAGAACTAAGGAGCTCTTGCCTGAGAAAACAAGAGGCATAAAAGGAGTATTTCAGAAGATAATTCTGCCACCCAGGAGCAGACTGTCACTGGCACCAGAAGGCATGACATACACTAAGGCACAACCTAGATGCCAAGACACAAATGTCCACATGAAGTAGAAACTAGAGGGCAAGAGCTAATGAAGTGAAGGTGAGCAAGCTGAATCCCTAAGAATCAGGAAAGAGAGCAGACAATGACCCTCAGGAAGGTGCAAGCGCAGAGCTAAAGGAGGGGAGAAAGGAGTGGAGGGCCTTGGGCCCTCCCAAAAAGAGGGAGAACATAAATGAGAAGAAAGAAACCTTCCAAAAGCCTTGCAGGGAAAGAATTGATTCAAAGCATCATTTGTTTTTCAAGTAAAGAAAATGTTTTAAATGAAAATGTGATGTGGTTAGTAGGAATGAGCATCAGGGGGGCAGGTGAAAGTTTTTACATTACCTTTGTGTTTATTTTCAGGACCATTCATACCTGTGACCTGAGCATTTGATTCAGCTTTCATGGCTCTCCTGATCCACCCTTCCTGAGTCCAGCCATTCAGAGAGAGCCAGGAGTGCCAGAGGTAGACTTTGGATTTCCCTCCCAACTGAGATTGGTGACACAGTGTAGAATTTCTCTTTTTCTTCCCTTTGAGCTCAACGTCAACCCAATCACCCATGGGAACCACCAACAGTCTTGAGATCTAGTGGAGAAAGGCATCTTGCAGGACTCATTCCTGGTACAGACACCCAGCCTGCAAATTACTCAAAGGCTCTGGCTAAATTCTGCCCCTAGAAGCCACAAACTGAAATGATACAAGATGACAATCAAAGTGTGGCAGGAGATAAAGGTGGAGGACAAATGAGGATGCAAATCTGAACTAAAATGTACAGGGAAGGTGTACCCTTTAATCTCTCATCTTTGTTTTGCCTGTGTATAGCATGGAAATTATCATGTCAACGACAAGCAAAGCTACTGAGAGGATGCACGTTCTGTTCCATGGCAGCTTTCAAGATTAGACAGCTTTATTTCACAGCAAGCAGGAACAGGACCAAAGCCCTGGGAAAACTGTCATGAAAAAGACAGTGTCAAAGCATTTGGTTACTGATCAGAACCTGAACATTTCATCTCTGGACATAAATAAATGCAGTCATCCAGTAAGGACTTGTTTTTCCTGCAGGAGACTGAGTATTAAATTCCTGGCTTCTCTATTCACAGTCAATCTTTTTTCTTTTTAATCCTAGAATACACAATAATCTGTCAGAAGATGAACCCAAATCTTCTTCTTGGCATCCCACAGTGACCAAACAAGTTATTCTCAAAGTTCTTTTCCATTCTTATAGCACAGCTCTCCCTCCATTCTGTACTATTCAGGCTTTCTGTTTAGGGGGTGAATTGCCCCAGAAGGACAGGTCACTCAGCAGCTCTGTGCCCAGCCATGAGAAGCAGTGCACATACCCATTCTGTGCATGCCTCTGGAGTGTGGCACCAGAGGCAGTATATTCCTATCCACAGGGTAGCCAAAAGATGCATTGAAAGAGGAGCCACTCTCATAGGGTCACAGTTTGAGTTCACCTGTTACCTGGAAGGTAAAAAAAAACTTGGAGGGTTTTTTTTGTCTCCATTTTGGAGCAGAGGAAGGAATTAAATTCTCAATAGCACAAGAGACCCAGCTGTTTCCTCAGAAATGTCCACATCTTGATTAGGAAAATAAAAAGTTCAAACAATGCACCCACAGTTAATAGGCTCAGGCTATTTGGCAAGTTCTAAATATTCTTAGAGAGTAGTCTTTCAAAATCACACGAAGTTTTTCTTTGTGAGGATTGCAGTTGCACACATATTGCAAGGCATCAAAAAGAAAGCAGCCTGGCATGGTTTCCTAGAGCTGAATTATTTACATGAAAGGCTTGTGAAATTAGATCCTTACTCCATCATCAAAGGACTATTTACAATGGTATGGAACAAAATGCTTTCACAGAGTGTACAAGCCATTCCTGCATTTTATCTTTATACTCCATCTCCTTTAATCTCATAGCATGATGTGGACATCAGTGGAATCTACAGGTCTTTAGCTCTGCAGAGACACTGCTTGGAAAAAAATATGTTTCTGAGATGAAATGCATATTATAAGAAGAAAGAGAGATACTGATGTAGAACTCTCATCTTCCTCCAACAGTTTTCTTCCTTCCACTGTGCATGTGAACATATTTTGTCTACTTTTCCAAGCAGTGGTGTAAGATGGTACTGAAATATAACTTGAATCTTTGTAAGTTGAAGTAAGGTTAGTTTGTGATCTAGTGTTCCTTGGCATACTTCCCACACAGACTAGGTGTACAGGTGAAGGCTGCTCCTCAGCATCAGAGCAGCATCATTTTGATCATCAGTTGCCTCAATCTCTTATAGAAATGTGGTAAACAGGAAAAAATATCAAGCTAGAGTATTTGGTTTTCAAGTAACTAACATGAATGAACAGGAATCAGAGAAAGGTCCTGAGAATCAAACTTACAGTCCCTAATTCATTCCTAAGATGAGACCAGAATTTGTAGGACTTTGGATCATCCTGGTTTGCATTTTGAAATATTTTCCTCCACCCTCAGACACCTTTGTAAGCTTTCCTGTTATTTTGCAGTATTCACAGCCCTGCATAGCTCACAGGCAAACTGAATGTGAGCAAATTCAAACCATGAACTGGAAGAAGGAATTCGACCTTCTGAAGTGAAATCTGTTCAGCTGGAGTATTGGAAGCCCAGAAAATACTCATTTTCAGGGCACAGCTTACAACAGCTTAACACAGAGACAGCATGCAGATATAGAGATTCAGTGTTCAAGAAGGAGCATTTCTGAGTTCTCAGGTGATACTGTCTGTATTTCTGAGAATCTTTCATTGTTGTGCAGTACCTGAAATTTTCTTGTAAGGCTGGTCAGAACTAGAGCAGAATTATTTTCTTTTTTAACTTAACTTCACAATGCATTGAGGCTTTTTTGAATCTTTGAAGCTGTCGGAAAAACCCTTCACGCTTGGTCAAACAAAATATTTGAGGCAGAATCACAGAATAGCTAAGATGTAGAGTATGATTATGCAGAACTTTTGCTTTTATTTTAGTCTTTAGTCACTAGATCTGATCATTTAGTATAGAACATTTACTTGAGTATTAAACAGATATATTTGTTGTGACAAACAGTAAACGAAAGCTTTACTAAACTGGGACATCTCTGTGTTGGAGTGTTGTGGCTTGGGAGTTTTTAAAGCATTTTCTGAACTTCCTGAGTAGCATGAAAGTCGATTTTGTTCAGTTTCTGCACGTCTAGTTTGTACGTTTGTCGTCTTATTTATGACAACTTCAAACATTTCCTTAACATCTAATGAATCATATAGTGAGTGATGGCCCTGGTGAATTACTGAGGACCCGTGCCTATGAATATGTAAAGGGACAGGATAGAATGGCTTCTGTCTTGTGTGTTTCCAAGGGCAATTGTTCATTAGCTGCTTTCAGGTTTTGTCTGCAGGTCTTCGCATTTTCAGAACGTCAAAGGTCTTTTCAATGGGCCACCATCAGTCATCATGTCAGCTGCAGCCAGTAGGATTTTCATGCATTGTTTTGTGATAACTGGAAGGAACATTTGGGCTTGCATTTAGTTAAAATTGTATTATTTCTGAGAGGATGATGACAACTGGCTTGGATGCAGCCTGCCTAAATTTACGGTGCTCGGGATGTTATGAATTTCATTCACACTGCAATGATGGTGAGTGCTTAATAGAACAGAAGGAGGGTGCTGTATTTTCTGTCAGCAAAGGTGAGGGCACAAAGAAAACAATTTCTCTGATACAAGAGGCAGTTAGAGGTGTTCAGCCAAAGGCGATTAGAAACTTTTCCCCAAAAGTAACACTTTGATGTTGAGATATTTCTGCCCACTCATTTTCCAGTGGCTGAACTGGGCCTTTTCTAAGTAGCTGAACCATTGACTGGTTACTAACAAGGGAAAGCAATTTTCACATCCTAGCCTTTCACAATATAGGAAGTAGTACCTTAACATTTATATTAATCTTACATTTAATTTTCTTCTGTCAGAAACAGAAGCTCCACACAGTTTGAATTCGTAACATTTAATTAAACCTGTTTTGAAAAACTGTTATCACCAATTTAATGGGGTTTACTATAGAAGGCCTCTTAAAAAGGCAAAGAGAGACTATTAAAACTGAGCACAGAGTGTGTTTTTTTATTCCCCAATACTAAGATTCACTTCAGCCTCATGTTTGTGATTCCTTGATCCAGCAATTCATAAGTTGGTTCTTCTAAGAATAAAAACTACATAATTTTTATTAAGCTGCCCTTCAAGGAGAATAAAGGAATTAATTTGGACGCAGCTAAAATTTGAATTTAAAGAGTCCAATTTAGTCTTCAAAGTCTGATGACTCCAACAGGGACAATAAATCCCCAGTTGGAGGTAATTGTTAACAGCAAGTTTTTCTTACATTCTTCATAGAAATGAAAACATTCCCTTCATTCCCTTCCCATTCATGGATAATTAGATCTTATTCTGCTCCAAAATAAAAAGATTTCGCAAATCTTCATTAAATGTTGCTTACCATTCTCAGAAACCTGTAGGGTTACTGCAGAAGGAAAAGTATGTTCAGAGAGTGAGTTTGGTCACTGGGTGAGGAGGGACTTGTAACCAGGCTCAATGTCAGTTGGTGCTCAGCAGCAAAGGCCTGAGATTTAAAGATCTTCAAAGAGCATTATGGTGGGCTTATGGTGGGCTCTGTGCACTTAGGGTAGGCTTCTTGTGGTAGATAATCAGCCTGAATCAATCGACTGGAGTTCCATGGTTGCCTAGTTGGGGAGGAATCACTTGCACTGATTTAAGTTTTCACATTCCTTGCTGCATATGATGTGATGATAATAGTGGAAACAAAGAGCTATAGCTCTAATTTCCTCAGAATTCTTTTCCTTACTCTTTGTAAAACTGACTTCTGCAAGCAGAGTAATTCTGAAAGCTACAGTATGGACAGCACACTTCAAACAAGCTTTACAAGCCTGCAACTGTGATGCCTGTGGCTGAGTTAAGCACATTCTTGACAGAAGTATCAGCTCTACTCTCTCTTCCCTTTTACAATAAAAATAATTGCCTTACTGGTGGATATGTATCCAGAGATTAAACTCAAATTCCCATGTTTTCTTGAGACATTTTACTGGATTAATCATCTTCCTTTGTTAATTAACTTAGCTTAGTACCATTAAATAACTATGTGGTTTCTGTTCATCCATGGAATCAAAGCTATTTGTTACTTATTTGACTACAAAGAATCCAGCAACAACTCCTCAGGGATTTTGTATGAGATGGACCATGGAAGAACTTAATCTTAGCAGAGTGATTTACATTGGACTCTTTACCATTGTTAATTTTGAGGTCAATAAATCAAAGCAAAGAAACATTAGCTTGGACTCAGAAAACAGATTAGGAAAACAAAGATCTCTATCTGCTTTTAGACTTGAAACATTTGTTCTCTATATATAAGTAAAAAGTTTGAGTCTAGCTTAGTGGGACTCAAATATTAATGGCAAAATCTATTTCTCAGCAACATCTACAAAGACTAAATTGTGAAATATTGCTCTTCCTTCCCTGTTCCACTCCTTCTAACAAAACCAGCAAACAGGCATAATTAACCAAGTATCAGCCTTATTACACTGAACCCATTGTCATCCCTAGTAATAATTGCTCTCCTAGTAGTGGATTTTATAAATAGTAATGCATGTTACTTGGCAAAGAGAGATGTTGTCTCAGCAAGTTTATTCCAAGCAACAGGAGCCCAGGAAAGCACTGTAGGTATCAATTAGTCCAGCAAGGGGAAATGGAAAAATACATAAATGACAAACATTACCTATAGCAAGCCTTAATGCACCATCACTGCTTCATCTGAAATCCTACCAAGTTTCACCTGGAATATTCACATTCCAAAATGCCCTAAAAAATCTGTATGTGCATCAAGTTTATCAAGTAGGAGTCGAAAGTGTATGTTGGTTTTCCTTTAAAGTACACAGCTTCAGAGGAGGCAAATGGCTCAAGTCTGCATGGTTTGAACCAGCTTTCCAGAGAGCTTCTTTAGGTACAAGCTCAGGAAGACACCTTGCTTTGCATCTTCAGCAGGTCTGAGACTGGAGTACCAGAAGTCAGGCTTCAGAATGCAGAAGTTTCAATGTTCAAGTATTTCAGTCCCTTGAAAAATGGGAAAACAACCCTTGCTCTTTACTGTAAGACCTTTAGTGTTCTCAAACACAGCACTGATCACAACATCAATAGCCCTTCTGATATTTTCCCTTTCTACTGAAATACTAGGTGAAAGATTAAATTTCAACTGCAACTTCCATCAAACCAGAAAGCAAGTTTCAGTTTGTTCAGGTCTGACTTTACCAAACAGGAAAATGCAGAATCCTGATTTGGTCTGGAATTTGGTGACATCCTGCCCTTCAAGAAGAAACCATGGGATTTGCATTCAACTGTGTTGATTTGTACCTTTTTACCTTTCCATGGCAGGATTTATTACTGTTGGGTTTGTTTCTTTGTTGAAGATACATGGGTTCAGATTTTCTTCCTTTGCACATGGCTGAAATGACTAATTATTTTTAAAAGAAGCTTTTCTGCTTCACCTCTTCTAAATGGACTTTTTAGCAACAACAAAAAAAAAAAAAAAAAAAATCAGAAGGTCCAGAAGCATTCTCCAAGTATTACTGGGGATTTTGAGGGGGTACATATACAGGAAATGCCTTCCCATGCCCCAAAACACACTTCAGCAGTAGAAAAAAAAAAAAAAAAAAAAAAAAAAAAAGAAAAAAAAAAGAAAAAAAAAAGAAAGTAAAAATAAAGAGACCAAATGATGGGGATCCAGCCTGGCTCCTATTTGCCAATCTGTCTCATTTGTATAAAAGGCCAGAGAAGCCAACGTGTACTTGCATCTGGGTTCCTTCCTCCCCTGCAAAAGGAGCTGAAAACCACTGCAAAAGAAAGGAGGGGAGGAAAAAGGAATGATTGGTGAGAGATTCATTAGTCTATTTTAAGAGAGGAAGACATTTGGAACATTGAATAGTCATCAAACAAAAGACAAATTGAAGCAATTCTCTTTAGTCTCTACTTAGAAGTTTACACTAGATAATCCTCCTCAAAGACTCATTTTACTCTGTAAATACCAGAATGCTTCAGCCCTTCTCATATCAGTGGGATGCATCTACAGCTGCCAGGGCCCTGACTGCACTAGAACTTGTTCTAACAAAAATTGGGAGGCTCATTGCTGATTGTAATGGGGAAAAAGTGAAGATGGGGTTTACAGGTTCAACATTTAAAATAAATGTTTTCCTTGGTAACTTGTGTAGCCTGTTCTCAGCACAAGGGCATTAAAAGAATTGTCCCTATTGCCCTCAGGTGGGATCATTTCTGAAAATGAAGTTGATGGGACACCAAAGCCATGTGGACAGCTCTTCACAGAGAAGCAGCAGCACCCCTCTCCAAAACTGGAAAGACATAGGAAAGTCCAGGCTTAATCTCCTTCTAGAACTAGCAATCTGCTAAAATAAGAGCCAGGCAAAGCAAAGAGAGGATAAGGATGTCTGAATACTTTCATATCATTCAGAACAGGAGATATCAAAGCTTTGTGTTCAATACAACTTTACATTTCATACAGTCTATGTTGAGGTAACAACAAGGTCACTCCAATAAAGTGGAAGTCATTAACATCTTAGCACTGTAATATTTACTTAGCAAGCCAGAAAACAGCTTCAAGCACAGATTATTGGGATGAGTTGAGCTGAAATAGTGTCTTTTTTATTACCTCCACAACAGGACTTCGTGTTCTGCACAGACAGCTTTGTCAATCCCACTTGAACAGAGCTTTTCTTCCAGCTCTGCAGAAACCCATCTGCCAGGGTTATTATTCTTTTGTCACAAAGGAAATAAACATTTCTTTTCCAGGCACAGCAATGAGTAACTATTTTTTAAAGCTAGCTCCTCATTTTTAATTACAACATATTTCCTAACTTAACACCCCAGAAAGGCTGCAAGAGTAATGAAAGATAATGCAGCTTTATATGCAGTGAGTGTAAATACACATTATTCATTCAGGCTTAAGAAGCAAACAGAAGTCCAAACCACCACCTTGAAAAGCAAAAAATGGTTCTTTTTTTTAAACATATTTTTCCTTCAGCGATGAATGTTCCATTTATTAGAAAATCATAGTTCTCAAGTAAAAAAGGACATCTATGACAGTTCTATTCATTTCCCATTTTGCCTATATTATAGCCTCATAAGAAAATACTTGAATATTTTCATGGACTTACATTTTTTTTTTGCATTATGTACTTAGTTTTCAGAAAGACCATAAACCAGCATAATGGTAAAGTCAAAATGGCATCATACACCACCATCTGGAACATCAAATTACAGTATTTGAAAGCTTTGAGTAAAACCATTTGCTACCTGCTGCAATCTGCAGAAAACACCACCAAAATGATGGAGTTCCATAAAGGTCATCACACAGACCTCATTCCAGGGATGGGTAGACTATAGTTTAGAAATGCACATCTCTTGCTTCATACTAAAAAGGTCTGGAAGCTACAGGAGGATAAAATAGGAACAGCTACTCATTTGAACAAGGTTGAACTGACAAGCTTTATGAAGTATATATTTTCTTCACCACCATATAGTCTGTGATGGAAAACACAACAGGTCATTTTCCACTCTGCTTGTTTGCCTGGGTGCAACCTGCCCTGCAAGATACCTTAGAGGTACAAAGCACAGTCAGGGTCATGCTCTGAAGTTTATAGAGCTGGAGAGTCCCAAATCTGGCCCCCTCTAGTCCTTGCTTGATTTACTGCCAGAGTCTTGGTTTCCCTTCCTACCATTGACAGGAGCTAGTGAGCCTTTCCTATGGGATCCAGCCTGGAGACACAACAGGTTCACTCTGTTGCTTTGTACCACCTACATCTTTCAGTTGTCTCAACAATTAACTGAATGGTCTGACTATCAGCTTTCCCATTTCTTCCTGGGTAGCTATTTTAGACACTGCTTGTAATTGTCTCCTTGAACATAAGTGAAAAGTGTAGTTAGGTGTTGGTCCCTGAGCTGTAGCTGTGGGGGCTGTGTGTTTTCTAACATAGATCCTGGCAGGAATGGTCTCCCTGGACATTCTCTTTTATTAGTCAAATTGTCACTCCCTGCAATCTCCTGATTTCTAGAGAGGACACGTAATGCATAGAGAATCTGCTCCAAACACCTACATTGATTAACTCCCTAAGGCAAGAGTGAAGAGAAAAAAAATCTCATAGGACACTGGGAAGGAAGAAAAGCCCAGGTTATATAAAATAGGAGTGTTGCTTTTTTTAGTACACAAACAGGCAGCTATATCATACCAACTACATTTCTAGCTGTTTGAGTTTTCCATAGAGAACTTTTAAATCATAAAAACATATTAATAAAACTTCTAACTTCAAAAAAAATTCTCACGTCCTTTGGGCAGGATGAGAGAACACCATGACCTAATACTTTCTGCAGAAAGTAACCCTGCCTGCTGCTGTGTGCTGCTGGAGCACTGGCCTCATTAGACAACTGGAAATACAGGTTCAGATCCCAGCTACATGTTTGTGTGAGCACTGAGTACAACACACTACATTGTCACTCTACAAAACCCTAAAGGTATTTAAGCTTTGTGCTACATTGTGATAACTATTGTGTGTGAAACCTGTACATCTTCATATACTGCTCTTGAATATTGTGATTCAGAATTGTATTTGAAACGGAGTTTAATCAGGACACATTTGTAGCTGTGTGCTCTTCCTTATGAACTCCTTTGCAATCCCTGGCTTATCACACAAGCTGAGCTCCTTATTTTTTTAATATGCTTGAGGAGGACAGGAATTCCTCACTTCAAAAGCAAAATAAGACTGAGAAAGAGAGAGCTGGACACTAGAAATTAGGCTATTATAGTGATTAAGTTTGCAAAGAGAGAAGCCTGGTAGGGATTTTCATGAATGCTTAAGAAAATTTTAAAAATCCCACTGGACTTAAATCCATTTCTCTTGGGACATTTCAGCAGGGACTGATCTGATCTCTCTTCCCTCAGCCCAGCAAGCCACATGGTGCTGGAGGCTGGAAGCCAGGCAGCTCTGTGCTCAGTGCTCTGCCTTTGCTGAGAGCCAGGAGATATTCACTTCAGTCTCACAGCCCCAGGTCCAGCTTTGTCTGACAGTTTGGAGCAGAACCCATGTCTGGGTCTGCCTGAACCAGTAGGTCAGGTGCTCCTTAAATCCTTGTCACTGAGGCATCCTCTTACTCAGCCAGTGAACTGCTGTTCAGTCACTGCTGAAAATCCATACATTTCTTTAGGCTGCAATATGTGGAGAATAATTTGACCTTTTGAACTTCTACCTCTAGCTGCAAGACCTTCAGGTACTACAGTGTTTTAATATAAGGATTTGGTGATCTGTTAAAAACAAGGTGGTGCATTTTGTAAAACTAAAAATCACATTCAGACACAGCTCTTGGGTACTGCAACTCCTGACTTTGGGGAAGACCTCTCTTGTTAAGCAAGTCATTGATACAGCTCAGTCAGGAAAAGTGTAGAGCCTGTTGTGTCTGTGTTTAACTCTACATCATTTAGAGCAAGACCTATTCTTGTTTTTAAATCTGCAGTTTATGCTGCTGAAGCTTCCTACAGGACAATGTGATACATTCTTTGACATTATGATCCAACCTATTGAACTTGCCTGCTCAGCCTTTTCTCCGCTTGTCACATTGGGAGTATCTACAGCTAAACAGACCAAGAAGCCTCTGTTATGAGCAGGGTTACCCTTCAATTTGCTGATGGCACTGAGGATTCCAACTAAGTAACCTTTGCTCCTCGGCAAGTTTATTATGTGAAAGAAAGATTAGGCATGGTAAATTCAGTTAACAGAAAGCAAGCCTTACCACACACAAGAAGACAGTCTTTGGCAATGCACAGCTACACTTAAAAATAAATTTTAACAACTCTACTTAAAGATAAATTTTAAAAAGCTTTTAGAGATTTTGAGTACTCTGTGTAGGGAGATAAAGATATTAATTTTCTGGAGCATTTTTGGTCAAAGGAGAAGTTTTGCTTTGGTCTTGCAGAGACACTGTATCCCTCAGAGACTCTCATGCAAAAAATAAGCGTGACAAGGAGTGGAATTTTTTTATTATTATTATTTTTGTGTGTGTGCTGATGAGTCCTTCAGGGATTCAAAACACAGAATGAATTGAAAAGTGCTGAGAGCTTCCTATAAGATGCCCTAACAGAACAGTGAGGTTTTGCAGCACATTATTACTTCCCAGGAGTTCTTCTCTCTCCAGTTCACCACACTATTTTGCTACAAGCCCATCCTATTAAGTTAAGGGATTATACACACACATGTATATAGATCCCTCTGCACTGAGTGGGGAGGCTGAGGAAAGTCCTTGGATTTGTGAAAATTGCACAAACTCAAATTAATTTCTGCAACTTGTTCTGCTGGTCTCGGTTTCCTCCCACCCTAAAGGATAAAGTGGTCTTTCAGCCTTCAAAATTCCCCAGTTTTCAAGAGAAAGAGAAAAATTTAATACCATCAGCAACCACCCTGGACACAGCTGGAACTTGGGTGCCTCATCAAAACCTCTGATGGCATCTGTCACTGGTGGATGTGAAGTTACATAAAACATGTGACCAAGGATGTGTTTCAGCATTTAGTTTACCTATAGCTGTTGAAGTTCAGTCTTCTGTTTGATAATCATCTCTTCTCCTTTTCCCTGCACACATGAGTAGCTACATCACTTGTTGTTGCTTCCATATGAAACCCATCTCACATTTCAATTTTAAACAAAGGAACAGTATGTAAGGTTATTTTTTCTCAGCATGCAACAGCTTCTGTAGCCATTTCCTCAGCACTGATTTTTTTCCAATTCCTATTGCTATTGCAATGAAAACATCGCATCCAAACAATAACAGTTTGGTTCCTTTTCAAGGAAATCCACATTTTCATGCCTCAAAAAGAGATATCTGTTGACTGTGGGCATCCACAGTCACATATGTGCCTGTAAAAGGATGTCACAGAGAGAGATGAGTCAGTAGAACTCACTGCTGACCAGCAGCTGGTATCTATGAGATCAAGGCTCTTCTAAAACTTTTGGCTACTGACTTCTGAGTTCTATAAAGGCCAACTGGAAAACTAAGAAGAATAAAAGCCCAGCAGACCTCTCAGTGGGAAGAGAGCTTTGGGAGGATGAGAAACATTTACTAGAGATTATCAGTGTGAGCAGCCACTGGTTGCTAAGGCTGCAGTTTGTCTTTAGGCTGGTTTAATGTCTATTTGTTGCTGAACAGGGGGACTCCCCATTTGCAACTAGCAATTTACAAAGACCCAGGAGTTAATCTAAGGCATATTTTTGGTCTGAGAGTAAAAGCACAAGGAAGACCAGTGTCTTCAGAAACAAAAAAGAAAACTTGCAATATCTTTCAGAAAAGCAGAGTGTAGTTTTCAGATTGTCAGCTCTTGCAGCATTCCTTAGGCTTCAAAATATATTGTACTTTCCTTCAAAGTCTGGGTTCCCTAATGCCCCTGAGAATCATAGCTGTCATTTTTTTAAAAAATTCAAATTTCTGTCTTCTACATTGCTTAGATTCCCCTGGCCCCACAGCAGATACTTAGCTCAGAAAACTGAATCTTAACCCAGTTGAATCTAAAATTATTTTTTAAATCCCAAAATATCTTTCAGTTCTGAGGAGCTTCGTTCTGAAGTTACATGGGAAATTATTCTTTGCTTAAACCCTAACAAAGACAAGGAGAGAGACATTCAGAATAAGAGAAGAAGATACTGGCCCTTAAGAAGACAAGGAGCATCCCCACATTGAAAAGTCTGGATGAAGAAGCAGGGACAGTGAATGGAAATGACCTTTCTATTATACAAGAGACCAACATACACCTCATGTGAAGGACCAGGTATTTCCTTACACGAACATGAAATGTCCTTTGAATCAGCTGACAAAACTGACTTAAAATGGCATCTCCACGAGGTGCTGAACCCCCTCTGTGTGTGTGTGTGGGGGGCAGCTGCTGCAGGGGAGGAGCCGCGGCCGGAAGCGGGAGCAGGACTAGGTCCCGTCTGATTGGCTGAAAAGCCCGGAAATACAAAACTGGCCAATTGGGAGCGCCGAAAACCCCATAAGAGAGGCAGCGCGGCACGTCCCTCTCTCTCTCGCTCTCTCCTCGTGTGTTCGAGGCAGTCGTCTACACCCACAGCCTGCCGCCGCCATTTTTCCTGCTGGCCGCTGC
>NW_009951919.1:1790207-1801374 GCF_000747805.2 Chaetura pelagica
GTACCCATATATATTTAATGTGTTGTAATCACTCCTTTTGAACCTCCTGCCCCAAATTGCTTTGTTTTCCCCACAATAAACCGTGCATTTCTTTAGAAATATTAGTAAGCACTGAGCAAGTTATTCACTCGAAAAAGTCAGGGCATAAGCCTCTCTCTCCTCTGTGTGAGGCGATACCCACGTGTGGATCTCTCAGCAAATCCTGATAAGTTAATACACTCCAACAAGGAGATATAATAGGTCACGGATCGTGACACCTCATTACCAGAGTTCCTAATTCTGGTGCCCTTTTGAATCATCCATGCAACTTCCTCTAGACTACACAGGCTGGAAAAATATTTCAATAACATTCAAGGCCCTGCAGGATAAAAATCTTTTATCTTCAACCCTGTTACTCAGTGTTAATCTTCAGTGGCAAACAAATGATAAGAACTTCATGGTAACTCTGTCATTACAAATTAAAGGGCAGTGATAGGGAGATAACCCAAATATTTATTTTCTTCTCACATCAATTCCCAGTTGATGCAAATATATTAATACTGATGGAGTATACCAGAAGTATGCACCAGCTCCTTATCTTTCTTAGACCTGTAATGCCATCTCTTGGGATTTTATTTGTAAAACTTCCAGGTGGAAAGTCTTTAATGACTAACACCATGAGACTAAACCTGAGGCAGCCCAGTGCTGCCTCCAGCTGATGACTCTTCAGAAGCTGCTTCATTCAAGGCTGCTGAGGAATCCACATTGGCAAAATATCAACACCAAAAGAACTTAAAAAAACTAGGAAGAGAGGTAATAGATGTATTTCCTTTTTAAATGTTACAGTAACTTTCTATGAGGTGCAAATTTTATTCAAACTCAAACCTATTTCAAACATATTTGAAATAGTCACTTTTCAAGGCAGATCTGGCTGTAGGACAGTTTTCCACATAGGGAATTTATCTCAGCAGAAGTTGTTATGCAGGATTTGGAGATGTGGGGCTTCACTATGTATTTGAAATAATTAAATCAGTTTTCTTACTAGCACGCTGAATCAGAAGAATGCTGCAGGTCTGATTTATATGGGAAAAGAGGCTGGATTTGCTGTAGATACAAAGAGGAACTGGTCATTCTAAGCAATCAGAAAGACAACATGTGAGTGAAATACTCTGTTTCTTTTCCCATCACACACAGTTGTCAGAGACAGTGTTTCAGTGGTTCAAATTGAATATTTTAGAACAAGTCATGATATAGGTCCTACCAGATGTAAGGCTTGTGTTGTTAGTGTCCTACAACTTCTGAGGTCCCTTTTTGACTTTGGATTAAAGCATCATTCATTAAAAGCTTTGAGAAGCTGGCTTGCAGAATAGACAGCACAGAAGTGCAGAGGACCAACATATGCAACATACACTAATTTTTGGCATCCATGGTTTGTGCTAAAGAAATAATCAGTTTTCAGGCTAAGAGAGAATAATTTGGTAAGACAGTGTAAGTCTGTACAATAACAGCAGCAATATTTAAATCTCTAAATATTTGCAGAACTCCTAGCAAATATACTCTTCTGGCTACAGTGATTGCCTGCCTACTTACAATGATTACCTGCCTACTGAAATGTTTGCCTACTTGCCTATTTTTAGTATCACCCTTTGTCTTCTTAGTGTAATACAATGTTGAATCATTTTTCAGTGTAATCTTGTAAAGAACAAGTGGTGTTTGAGCTACAGCAGCTAAAACTAAGCTTAATTACAGAGAAGAAAAAAATATAAACAAAGGAAAAGTAAACTAGGACTGAACACGACATTACTCTGTGGGAGTGTTTGCCATGTTAGTGACTATCACATGGTAACTAACTTCAAGGCTTCAAGGTTGCCATCAAGGTGAGACCCTCAACATTTCCCAAAAATGGAGCATGTGAGGTGGGTCCTGCCTGCCTTTGAGTTCTCAGCATGGTCACACAAGTGAAACAGCAGATGCAGGCAGAGGGCAAAAATATCTGCTCATATGGCTTCTTTGGAGGTCTCTTTTTTCCAAAGTTCTCCAAGTGTTTGTGTTTATTTTCTCAAATTCAGCTTCAACTTCCTGCTTGTTCTCCTCCATGCACATTACAGCAGGTACCAATACAATGAGCATCCTTCAGCAACTTAGAGCTGTTGCAGAAAGGAAGAGGAGCTCTGTGGGACTTTCTTCAGTGTATTTTCGATTAGATCAGCTGTATGTAGCTTTTGAAGGGTGGATTAAATGACAGAGTCCCACTTGTCAAACCCCATTTACTTGACAGGCAGTGAATCAAAAATCTGGATTTTTGTTTCTTGGATGCAGCTCTGATAATACCTATTGGGTTTGAAATTGATGGACAGTAACATTCTGGTGACAGAACAATAGATTTTGACATTCTTGATTCTTGGAGTACATTATGCCAGATTCAACAAATAGACCATACTTGCCATTTACTGAACCTTACAAAAAGCAGATATTACAGGCCATTTTGTTTTGCCATCCAAAGGACTTGATAAAGCTGAAATGAAGAGATTTCTGCTTCCAATACTGGTGAATTAGGGGTTTTCAAGCACATTTTGTAGTGCTAGTTTTTTAATTTTATTTTTTTTTTTTTTTTCATTCTTCTTATATGTGCAAGATCCTTTAATTCTTCAGTCTACTTCTCTCATTATCACTGCTGAAATACCTTTTTCTTTAGCTTGTCAAATGCAATTTTCTGAGCACAAGGTTCTTTATCTGTTGCACCAGATGGGAAATTAGAAATTAATAATGATACACCAGTTGGAGCTTTTTTGATTAATAATTCAGCATAGATTTTTGCTCATGACCACATGCATGTCCCAAACCTCACACACTTCTAAGATGCTTGGAGGTGCAGGGCTGGAGCCATGGAATAAACGTAGAGTGAAATCCCACCAAATGATCCCGTTGCATTTAAGAAGTAACACAATGTTACCCTCATTTAAAATATGCCTTCATCTAAAACCTGCACAGAGAAAGTTTCAGTGTTATTGCCCTTACAGAAACTGTCCTTGATGGTATTTGCTGTCCATGATTTACAGCAGTTTCTGTTGCAGATGTCTTATTCAGCAGGCAGATACACCAGAACAGCAGTATCAAACAAGTTCTGAAGCAGTGATGAAATACACTCTGACTATGCATATTCTACAGCAAAATAAACAAGTTAGTAAGGAGCAGACTAGCTCCCCACTCCAAATATTTTAAATAAATTGAATTTCTGACTTGGTGGAAAAGCAGTAGAGAGACATTCTTATCAGTGAGAACAGATAGAGGGTGCAGTAAACAGAAACTGCCTACTTTGTATTTATTTGTTGTAACTTTGCTTTTTATGTTACTCTGAAGTCAAGTGTTGCAAAACAGAAGCTTAAAGTACCACAGCAGGATTCAAACACCAGAGACCATTAATTTCTTTCCCTTGCTTCCCTTTTATTGCCCTGGTCTCTCAGGGCTGTGTCTTTCTGCATAGTGAAACACCTTGTCAGGTGAGGGAATCTTGGAGGAGCAACACAACTTTACCAAAGAGCCTTTGACCAGACATGCTGAGCAGCATCAGACTGCTCTCAGAGTTTAACAGTGGTGCTTAAATTGGCCTTAAGATGAAACAGCTGGCTGAGTTTCCTTGGAGGGAGGCCAATGGGCTATTAAGGAAGGCACTGGATAGCCTGAGCAATGTCCCTGATCTAGTCCTTTCATCTAGTGTTCCATGACACAAAATGATCTGTCTGGAAGCTATCTTGCAGTTTGTGAATACATTAGAGGTGCTGGTTAAACAGCTTCTCCTCTTTCCCCTGGCTCAATAGCCTCCCTGTTTTTAAAGCAGTTAAAAAACCCACCCAGTAGCATCCACCTTGAATAAAAGCTTGTGCCCAAGACTGTGCACATAGCACATTCTCAAAGTACCTCAGTGACCTAAACACTACCATAATGCAAAAAAAAAAAGCCTCAGGTAGTTAAGAACCAGGTGTCTCAGTCCCATGGCAGGTGATGCCAGATGCCAGCACCATCTCCCACCCAATTTACTCATAAGTTGCATCACAACTGGGTCGTTTGGTCTGCATTTCCTTCAACAATAAAATCCACAAGTACAGAACAAAGTCAGGAAGTAAAATACTTCCATTTTGTTGGAGCAAAATGTAGAAATGCATGAGTATTTGTTCAGAAATTTTGACCTTTTCTTCAGATTGGGTATAAAATCCCATTTCAGATGATTGCAGCCTCTAATGAGACAGAACTGCTGTTCTCTCTTCACAGCTCCCTGCAGCTGATTTAACAAGACTTTATGTGTGATGACAACAATTTTTAAAAAGGCAGGTTGAAATGCTGTGATACTTCTCACCAAGTTGAAATCATTCATTATTTAAAAAAAAATAAAACTAAATTTGTTTAACAACCTCTGTAGGTTAGTGTTTGTTAAAATCTAGAGATCAGTGGGTTTTGTTAGTATGCAATGCCTCTGGGTATCATCTACCATCATAAACCAGAAGAATTCCCACAGGCTGTGTGCTTGATACTCAGATGAAAATTTTAACCTTTCAGGAGAAAGAAAATACCCCCGTGTCCCACATCCTGGCTTCCCTCAAGAATCCACTTAATCATATTTTGAAATCTAATAGGTTTTAGGAGTGATAACAGTAGTTTGGATTGCAGCAATAGAAAGGAATGGATTATTCTAACCTTTAACAAGAGCAAATATGAAAGGTGATTTGTGAGGCTTTCTGAGGTTGAAGATTAAATCCTACCTCCCTTCAAGTCTGTAGTTTCAGCTTCTATTGAGATGGCACCGTAATCTCCAGCTCCTCTTTTACTTCTTACAATAAACAAGTTACAGCAAAGCTAAAAAAGCTGCCCCCACACCCAGAAAGGAAATTTATGGTCATATGATACATCTCCAATAGGAGGGGACAGCTTATCACAGAAACAGGAGAAAGTTTCTGTCCCAAGTCTTGCAGCACGTCAGAGTAGATTATCACCATGGTTCTCCTGCTTTTAGACTAACCCATGAACAGAGGAATCTACTCACATGAGAATCCCTAGAGGGTTGGAGTACAAGCACTATTGAGTTCCTGTAACAGCAGAACAAATAACATGCAAATAACCTCTTTGAAAACATAGTGCCAATACCTGGTTTTCTTCCCACCAAAAAGCACTTCTCAGTAGAGGCTTTGATCAAGCAGACTTTGATGATGACTTTGAGTATTCTATTTCTTAGTAAATTGTTCTGTTGTTGGCAGTAAGGGGAAATTGCCTGTACTCTCTTGGCTGTAAACTTTCCCTCACTTCAGTGCATGCATTAAACACCATCAATCATATGAACTGGGAAGAGAAACAGGAGGGAAAGGACTGGGGAGATTTGGTGTGGAGCAGAGGGATGGCTTGTTGTGTTCTTTTTGGGCTTGGGTCTCAGAGACAGAGGAAGGCATTGAGTTACAAAAAACTCAAGTCACTCAAGCACCATTAATTTTCAGGAATTGAATTTAGAGTGTAATTTTTAGCACTCTGAGTTATTTTCTGATATGTTGTTGACTATATTGTTTGTAATTCTCTTCTACGTAGCACAATTATGCAAGAAAGTTCTGATATTTTTCCCATCCAAGTCACTAGAAATTCATGACTGACATAAAAAGCAACAAGAGCAATCCCTTTGTTATAGATATACAAAAATGTCACCTGTTACAAAGACTGAGATAGCTCCTGGAATGGAAGTATTTGTCTTTCTCTGGTTTCAGATGTATCTTGAACCTTCACATTTCATTTTGATCCTCCTGAATACATCTGGATTGAAGCACTGCTGAAGCTACTTTGAATGAGATCCTTTAAAACCCAGAATTGTCAGAATTTTTTTATAAATTGGGAAGAAAAAAATGATGATATATCAAAAGGAGTTTAAAAGCTTGGAAACATTTCCTTTAAAGCCCTAAAGCAAAAGGAAGCTAGCTTGCAAGAAAATGCTTTGATGCTTCTGGGGAGAAATGCTAGTGATGGACAGTATCAAATCAGCACAGATATATTTTCTCTCTGAAACTCACATGGCACTGCAATCAATTTATAGACATTTTACTAGCAAACTGCATATCAGTTATCCCCATGTAAGCATAGTCATTGTTATCAGAGAGGCATTTTAGGTAGTTTCTTAGACTTTTTTCTCTGTAAAGCTGACTGTGTTTAAGAGTTTAAGATTATCATGTACCACGTTAAAAAAACAAATATATGTTTCATTTTCTAATTTAACTTTCTGGTAACATGAAAAAGTTCAAAATCTAATGAATACAGCTGCAATTCTTTTTTTTTTTTTCAGGACAGTAGCTCTGTAGTTTCTAGACCTAATCCCCTATAGAACAGGAAATGTCACAGCAGATTGAAACAGTTTGGGGCTTTTTTTTTTACTCTGCGAACAGCAATAATGATCAAAGCACCACAGGGTGAAAGGATGCAAATAGGCCAAAATCCCATCTTGCTTGATACCTCTCATTTTTCTAGGTTTTTGCTTGGGTTAACTCAGCTCAAGGTCTCGTCTGGGAAGCATCAAGCCTTGGGACTGAAATTCGGCTTCCTTAGCTTCCCTTTGGGAGTGACCTAACATGACCTCTCTCTCCTATGGCTTTCACATAGGTTTGCAAAATGATTCTGCAAGAGAGCACAAAAAAGCCATGTAGGTGTGGTGTGTTGTGGCCACAGCCCAAAGAAAGTACTGTTGGCTCAATAATTCTTAGCATTTAACGCTGCTCTCTTTAATATTCCCTTTTCCAGCTTGTTTTCCCTGGAACACTGCTGCTCTCTAGCTTTCAAAAGCTTCTTGTACCCTCCACCTTTCTCTCACAAATGCTTTTTTCCCCCCACACATCACTGATTTCCTACCCAAATTAAACTGGAAACATACCATCTATGTCCAAGCCAAAGATGTTTGGACATCACATTTCTCTTGCATGTTTTTAAAATGCAGTAGCAGAAATGACCCATCTCTGCAAAGAAGGCTATCAAAACCAACCTGTCTCCCAGGAACAAAGATACAGGTGAGTCACAAATATTTACAGCACCTGGGAAACAGCTCATACAGACACAGAGCACTGCACTGAAGAGTCAGAAGAGCATATCAACAGGTAAAAATCATGGATGGAGTCACACATGCTCACTGTTTTTCCTGCTCACTGGAACAACAGCAACTATCAGCTGTGCTGAAATGGGCTCCCTGCACACCTCATTTGCCCAACCAGCAGCATGAAATCTGATTGGCAATTGTTTCATAAGTATTCTCAAGGCTCCAAACATAAGGTGTCTCCCAAAACAGGCCCTTCCCTGGCTACCCAGCACTATGCAGCTTTTGTCAGCAGCCTGACCAATTTATGCTGTACAACTTCCAGGGTTACTGAACATCAGGTCTGATACTGGTTTCCCTCCATGGCTTTGGAATTTTAGAAAATGTAAAGGTCCTTTAGAGGTAAAAGATTCATACAGCACCATAAGTAAGCAAGAGAAGGGCTGATCTGCTATGAACTGTGATTTGTTTACAGTTTATGTACCTTCCTCTTATGGAAACAGAAAAGACTGAAGAAACAAAAAAGTGAAGGTATTTATCCTGCTTTTGAAGATGTTGTCATACAGAAGTAATGGCTCTGCTACATCTGGACAGCCTTAGGAATGAATCTGCAGCTGCATGTGGGAGGTGCTGGAGGGGAAGGGCACTGCAGCAAGACCCCCAGAGAGAGCTGGGACTGTGGGAGCAACATGTGGGCTGCACCCAGATTTACCTGGTACTGGAGATGCTCTTGGCATTCACATCAGAGCTGACAGGACGAACGCAGCACTAGGAAAAGTCAGTGATTTCAGAACAAGTGAGGTTTGTAGGAGAAATCTGCCATGGCTAAACACTCTTCCTAATTTCCTGAGCAGGGGTTGGACTTTTTGTAACAAGCTAAAGTCTCTGGTAAATGACTCTACTTATGTGAGAAAAGTCTGCAGCTTGAACAGCTCATAAAAGGAACATTTCAAAACCTAGTGCAGGGCTCAGGTTATGACACTTGTTGCCCTACTGAGATGGATTCACTTCTCTCCCCCTGGCAAACCTAAGGAAACACTTCCCCATTACAACTCTGCCTGCTCTAAGTTATGGTGCTAACTTGTAAATCACTGGGATCTAAAGGCATTTGATCACTGAACTGACTTTCATTTCACAGATCTAAAGACAACTTCAGAAGCCTGAACTTTGGAGACCAGAGGTTGGACTTTATACAACCAAATTTGTCAGCAAGGGAGAGCTCTTTGATCTGCATCTCTTTGCAAAGGCTTCTCCTGACCTTTCCTTCCCCACAGGCATCTCTGGGGACACAGATCCAGCAGAGGCTTTGAATTCATCTTCCTAGACCTTGTTGTGAGTTCATCCTCTACTGAAATGATTAAGCTGACAGAAAATTTGCTTACAACCCTCCTGTGAGAAGACAAGCTCAATTTTGTTTATGCTTAGTGTGGATTCCTTTAAACCCAGCGTTATTTGTAAACACAATTATCAAACGTGGGAACTGCATCATGCAACTCTCAATTTGCTAGTGTTTGAGTGTCCATCAACCCGAGTTAGGGCAGCCAGGGACAAGACTCCTGGACAAAGTAGGAGGGAAATCCTGGGTGAGCTCTTTCCTCAGTAAACAGACCTTTGACATCCATCCCTGGCTGAGTTCTGTAGCACTCAATGTGTTACCAAAAGGCCATGAACACTTGAATGAATCATTCCAGTCACGTGTAAATGCTTCTGAGCAAAGGCTCCCAGAGCTCCCACCAGCCAAACGCAACCAGGGTCTCTTGGTAGCTTTCAGACTCAGACAGAAACGAAAGGAAAACGCTACTTGCAGCATAATGCAACCAACAGTGCCCTCTTCGGGGTTCTTGCTGAATTTCTTCCAGTAAGACGCTTTTTAACCCTGGTGGCTGTACCCTGTGTCGATGTGTATTTTGCAGTTACTTTGTCACTCATCAGCTGGTTGAAAAGAACTGGGTGCAACTCTAAGTAGGAGCCGGGAAAGGAAACCATGCTTAAGTCGTATTTCAAATTGTTCCTTTCAATATTAGGTACTGGCTATTAGACAGCCTGTCTGGATCCAAACTCAATCTCCATTACACTGTGAACTCACTGCATGCTAGTTTGGATGCCAAATACTAAAGTACTTGGGTCTAGGTTCATTCTCTGGGCTTCGTTAGTCTGAAAATGCCATTCTGCTCCTCTTTGTGGGGTGCAGTGTCCCTAACACAGGGGCAACAGCTTCAACCCCACTGGAACACCCTCCTCTCCCCTCCCAGAAAAGCTCCTTCACCACTGCCCAGAAAAGTATCTCAAGAGCCCTGAAGCCCTTCTGAAATTTATATCCCTTGAAATATGGTTTAAGTGCCCTAAGCTGGATCTCTATACTTTGAATTGCTCCTGCTTCTATTCTTCTTTGCAGAAGGAAGTGCAGAGACCTTCTCTAAGTCTTTCTGAACAATGCTGCAAAATTCATTTGAGGTTCACCTTCATGGTTAAACTCCAGCTGTCCTAGAACCTCTATAAATGCTCAAGCCTGTAAAACAGATCTCAGTTCTTCAAGTTTTCAAGGCTTAATTAGTCACAGCAGCAACAAACAGCCTTTGTACAAATGATCCGGCAACTCTATCAATCCTACACATGCACTCAACATAATTGAAAGAAAAGCAAAATAACTTGTGAGCAGTGACAAAACAGCTGCTAACACTGAGTAATAATCAAAGAGACAACCCACAGCTATGGAGGAAAAAACAAAATTGCCTGGGCACAACTGAAATTTAGGGATAAATAATCACAAATTCAGACTCCTTTGTGCAAATGCAACACCCTTGTGGCAATAGTAACAGTTTCTGGCCTACAGACAGTTCTGACTACAGACAGTTCTGCAAGAATCATTCTGAGGGAGGGCAGAAAGCTCATAAGAGGAAAGGAGGAAACATCTGAGCAGGTAAGATTGCTTGAGTTATAAAAATTAGGGGGGTTGGTTGTGTTTTTCTTCAGATTTTTAAGAACAAGCTCTCCTTGTGTGGAGAGGGGAAAACAAAACAGAATATCAAGGATTACTGATTGATCTGTAATAAAGCATTTTAGTGCTGGATGTTTAGCTGTTCTAAGGGGCACAGAAACATTGTGTAATGCAGCTGAAGTACTTAATCTATGAAGAATCAGAGTAAAGGCATTTTTATTTTAAAGACTCTGCTGCCGCAGCTCAAACAAGCTGAACACAATATCACCAGCACAGGTGGCTGTGGCAGCTCCAGTGCTCACAGACATGAAGTCACTGTCTACAAGCAGGGGAGTGGCAGAGCAGTTATAATAAATACCTCCTGGACACTTGCTGCTCTGCATTGTGCAGATGTCCCTGGATGTTCTGCTTCAAAAAAGAGAGTTAATTGCCTTGTTTGTTGTAATTTCTGTGATGGCTTATGCAGATACATCATGCCTGGGAGCTGGGGAGGAAACTGCTTTGGCTCCCGAGGAAGGTGACAAGAAATTAGCTGAAAGTTCACATGTTGACAGAGACAGTGACTGTGCTGGTTTTCTGTTCAATATTCTCGTTTCCTAAAGTTCTGTGAAAAAGAATATTTTACTGTTCGCACTGAACTGTTGTTCATTGCCAAGAACAAACAAAGCAGGTCACAAAACCAAAAAAACCCAAATCAAACAACAAAACTATTACCTGTTTACCAACTCATGATAACAGATTATGGAGATCTCTTGTGGTTGGCTTTGCTTTAAAAGGCCAAATCCAGCCAGTGTCTGCAAAGAAGAAGAGATGAGGCAATGCCAGGGTGCTCTTTCCACCCCTCTGAAGCCCAGCTTTTGTCTCAGAAAACACAAAATCTCAGACATCTCAGGGAAGGAAAGTGAAGTTCAGCAATAAAGAAATTTTACAACCACAAATGCTTCCAGGATTTTCAGCATTGTGTAAATCCTTTTCACCTTCATCTCTTTGAAAACTCCAAGTGCAAACACATCCAGGATGCTCCCAGCACAAGAATGAAGAGTTCAGCTTACACCTGACCAAAAGTATTTCCTCCACAGTGCCTAGTCCTTGAACATAACATGGTATGTCTTCTTCTCTACTGCTTTTAATCCAGATGTTACACCCCCAAAGGAAATACACAAATATAAACACTCTTCACTCCCCCCCCCCAAAACCCC
>NW_009951919.1:1801704-1827851 GCF_000747805.2 Chaetura pelagica
TTCAGGTAACTATGTAATTTCTGTAAATGTTTTACAAATGTTTCTGTAAATGTTTTAGTGTAGGGATTTTTTTAAGCTCCTGTAAAGAACTAGAAGAATAAAGCATGCAAAGTAAGCAGTGTGTATGGAACCAAAGAACATCTGGCCAAAGTACTCAGTCTCCTGGTCACCACTGGGCAGGATTTTGTGGGATGAAATGCTGGTGACAGACCTGACATAGAACATTATTGCATCTAGTGACTATAAAAGTTCAATCATGGTGATGTTTTCTGCAGGTAAAAGGGGGAATGTTGTTTTTAGCTCCAGGTGTTCTACAGAGACATTAAATGCTGATTTTAGAAGGGGCAGCATGTGATTAGCTAAAAGCCAGACACAAGTGTTCTTGTAACGACAGCCTTTGTACTACGTGTCACCTGCAAATGGAAGTCTGGCTAAAAATATACAGCAATGGGATAAAAATATACTGTGCAAAAATTCCAGAGCTAGGGGAAACAAAAAAAAAAACCTATGGTAAGACACTAGTTTTCTGCAGCAGCAGAGTTACCTTAGACAGAATTCAACAGAATTAAAATATAACTTATTGGAGAACATCAGAGGAGCCCAGTTTTGCTAAATCTTTCCTCAGCAATCAGGGACATATTCTGTGCCAGGTTAGTGTGTAACTCTTCCATGGGATTTAGCCAGGGAAAACTGTTTCCAAGCAAGTCTCTAGGAAGTGGGCAGAGCAGCAGAGGGCACCAGCATCCCATGCAGCCAAACAAAATCAGGAGCAGAAATCCTTCTGATGTGATTTTCAGTAGGCAGAGAGGAAGATATTGCAAAACGAATAGCAATTTAAAAAATATATATATATATAATTGCAGCTCATCTGGCAAGAAAAACTCTTGATTTACACATGCTCAACCCCCATCCAGCTGTCAGGGCCCTGGGGATGTGTTGTTTCAGTGATGGAAGATTCACAAGTCCTTAAAAATCAAGGGGTGTTTTTAAAGTGGTGCTGCCTACTGATTCTCTTGGCTGTTTCAGTATTTTTGAGCAGGACAATAATTGCCCCAATTCTAAAAGGTTTTCAGAACTAACACAGTGGAAAAGAACAGTTACAGCAATGGATATTTAATCAAACTAGTCTTCTAGCACCTGAAGAGTGGAGCAGCAAGGAATCTCTCACTGCTTGCTTCTACTTCAACACCCCAGCTTTGCCTGGTCCTAAGCTTCCTCAACACAATAATTCACCAGGTCTGACCATTTCTTGCAGCAGAGATGACTTTAAAAAGCCAAACCAGGCTGCTGCTTGGTACCTTGTTCTTCCCTGATAGGAAAAAACTGGGCAAGTCCATACGAGTTAAAGTCATGTACTCAGCTGTTAGCAGTGTCAGTGACAATGATCCTATTAGATCATGACCTTTTGGAGCAGAGCATTCCCTCGAGAGGCAAAGCAGATAGTCTCTGCCCATCACTCCACTAACAAGGCCCCCCCTGTTCCCAGGGAGAAAGGTGCAGGTGCTGGTTAACAGTGGCTGTCACCGTGTGATCCTCCCCAGGGATCACAGCCACCACTTCTAAGCCTTTGCTGCCAGGGCTGGTGACAGTCCCAGCCATTAATTCTGGAGCATGGCAGATTTCAGAGCAGGGTACTGTGATGCTATTCCCACTGCTTTCTAAATATTCAATTCATTCAGTGAAGTTCTAGAGTCTAAAGTGCAGGAATCACCTCAGATTAAGGTGCTGCACAGTTATTTGCCCTTAAGACATGCACTTTTTGCAGCCTCTTTCCATAGGCAACATCTTCCTACATCTTCCTTGTCTGCCAGTGACTCCAAGAATACATTCCTTAAAGAGGAGATGATGCAGAGGGTTTTGCAGAAGTGTTAGGCACTTTGCAGCTGTAAGAATAAGATGTTTTATAGGGGGGGAAAAATAGAGGTGCAATAATTATCCACGTCTGAAAATACACACAGACAATAGGTCACACATTGATTTCAGTTATTTGGTGAGGAATCAAATTAATTGATGCACTTTTGTTAATCCAAAGAAAGATTTTAAATGTGTTTAAAACAATATCTTGTTGACAGTTTGCACAGAAACCGCTAAAAATAGATGATGCTGCCACCTGGAAGAGAGGGCAGAGACAGTGACCTTTACCTAATTAAATTGTTTTGAAATATGTGAAAGTAAATGGTAAGAAACTCAGTTCTAATCGGAAGTGTTGTTCTTCCATCTGTTCATTCAATATTCAACCTCAGCACCAAATACAATTAATATTCTCGTGCTGAATTATAGAATTTTTAATAATGCATTAAATTATTCCTTTGGGTTCACTGAAACCTCATTGCATTTACAAGGGTTTTTCTTCAATGCTCATTTACACAAAGCAGCACATTGATTACCCAGGCAGTGTCTGACCAACTTCACATCTTTACAATTTAAATTCTTGCACTTCATGGTCAACAGTCCCACTGTGACCTTAATTGTAGTGGTCAGTGCATATTAGTCTGGAGCATCTTCATTGAATGAAGTCAAGATGGCTCTCCAAAGCGTTGAGATGTTTTTAGAAAATTAATTCAATATAACATCCATCTAAAAGGCTTTTTCTTTCCCTTTATGAAGGGGTGGGTGAGGGTGCTGCAATCCTGCATATGCACCAAATGCCCCCTGGGTCGCACTGTTACTCTGCAGTGTGACCTCCACTTCAAACACCGAAACCTCTTTTCAAGTTGTACAAAAACTGATGAACAAAAAACCTCTTCACCTGCCTATGGCTTTACTGCAATGAAGAAAAATCCAGTGAACGCATGTAAAGCATTAATAATGATTTTATTTTCCACAGCTATGCTAAAGACTGAAGTTTCAGCTGGGTATGAATACTGGGTAAGTGGGCTCCTGGCAGAGCATCCCTGAATCACTTGTGCTGTATCTCAGTGCTTCTGACACACACTAACACTGCTACCCAGTGAGTCTTTCAATTTCTGGACATGATTGCCATTCCTGTCTCAGGCCTGAAAGCAACAGTGACAAAGTGTGGCAGATACTTTAGCTAATTGTTTCTTTTTGCCAGTGAATATGGAAATGCTGGTTCCACAATTATTATTAAAGGAAATCATTGAGCCAAGACATGTGCCTGCTTCCCCCCCACACACACCTCTTCTTTGTCCTGTTTTCAGAAGGAGACCTGACCACAGCAGTATTTTATTGCCTCTTCCAGAGCACTTAGTAGCAAAACACCCTCTGCCATTTTCAGTGCAGGACCTTCTATTCAGGAAATAAAAAGTCTTTGCAGTTTCAGATCAGGAGCAGATAAATAGTACTCAGAGTGTCTAGTTCTGCTGTATGAAGGCAGAAGTTATTTGGGATCTTTTTATTCAGGTCAGAGGCTGTATGGATATCACAGCACAATGAGACCAGCAGGGAGCCCAGGGCCACAAAACTTCTAGGTTTAACTAGAGCAATTTGGGGACAGTGATTTCTGCAGCACAGAACCTCTGGAGTTCCACTTGGTGCAGTTCTCTGAGACAAGGACACAAATCAGCTCTAAAGTCCCTGAGACGGAGACACAGATCACCTCCTAGTGCTCTCCAAGGCTGTCTGGGACAGAGCTGCTTGGGAGATGCAGAGCTGTGTGAGAAGGAAGCCTTCTATTTGCTGAGGGAGAAATAGTGCCTGGAGAGAGGCAGGACCAGCACACCCTGCACACCTCCAGTACTGCCCTTGTACACATAAATGGGTCTCTCTAACATGTGCCAGCCTGGAAACACACAGTTCTACTTTATTTCTGCAATATTTTAGCTACATTACACAGAAATTTTACCATATTTGCAGATGCACTAGAGCTGGCAATAAGGGAAAGTTACAGCTGAACCTTTTCTTGGGTTTCTTGAAAGGCAGACAGCAAAGCTATTTATATCCCAGCTCTAAGCCTGCCTATACACACTTGCAGAATCTTTCAAATTTCATTCCAGCTTTGAGCTGCTCTTTAATATCTTGTCGTTCTTTTATCCTCATGGGATTGCTCAGATTTACTGGATTGTCATGGATGTTTGCTTTTGCTCAGTTGTGCTGATTGCCTCTCCTATATATAGTACAGGTGGCTGGATCTCTGCTGTGCCAGCCACTCTAAAATGGAGCAAGCAGCTTGTTTATAAGACACACTGTGAGGATGTGACATTAAGGTGAATTCTAGGTTTAACAACAGAGCCAGAACAAAGTATTAACCTTATGAACTAAGATTAGCTGTGCCACCGTATACTGTAGACCTGGGAAAGATGAGCAATTCTTAGTTCTAAGGGGTATTATCCATTAAAGTGAAAGCACATAGAAACTTGCAGATAACAGATTAAGGTTTTAACTGTATGATCTTCAACCATCCTTTCCTGGGTTTCAGAAAGTTACACACAAGCTGCTGGACAGATATTACCATTCTTGCTATAATATTATTCTAGAGTATTAATATTAAATCAGAAACCTTTCCATTTTTACATTTGTTGTTTACTTCTCAATGAGCTTTTGCTTCTTGAAATGAAATAATGCATTTTGCTGCCTGCAAGTGACCTGCAAGGACTGTCCCTTCCTCACTGTAAACAGGGGAGAGCATGTTTCTGCTTCACTGGACACCCTGAGTTGTTCCTCAAATTCCTATCTGGCAGGGAAAAGTATTCAGGGTAAGATGTCAAAAAAAGTGAGAGAATTTGATACATTCACCCCAGGGAGTGAATACACTTGACTTACTCTTTTTTTACCTTATATCTCAGTGCAGAGCTTGCAAACCAGGCTGGGCTTTTATTAGGTTTCACAGCATTAAGCAGTCAGGTTTCATAACCGATTTCAGATTCAAAGGGTTGTTTTAATTCCTAAGAAGCAAAAGCATATCATGGATCATGAGGAGCAGGGGACCTGTCAAACAGCTCAATATTCCTTGGTACCAAGAAGTCACAGGAATCTCCAGGACTTTCCTCCTGTAGTAGGCATAGAGGTGTCTGAGGACATGCTTACTGCTTTTGGTTCATTAGACACTCTTACACTCTGAAGCTTTGAATAGCATCTACATTTTCTGACAGGATACTCATTACCCAAAACAGAGAGACAGTTGTAGATTCATCATGTGAGTAGAAATTAGCAGGGAACCTGAAGGGAAAGATGAGAAACTTTGCAAATGCTCATATCACATCCCTGCCCTTTCATCAAACTTTTGGTCTGGAGAACTGCCAGAGTATTGAAAGGGAACTAGGAGACATGTAAAGAGTGAGGGGAGAAAGGTAATTAACACAAAACTAATTGTATTTGGTTTCCACAAGAAGAATCACTGCCTTACCAGACATGCTGGCAGAATGTGCACCAAGAGAAGCAGGAAACTTGACCTCACATTTCACCCCACTCCAGGATATAGATGCCTGTCTCCAGAAGAATGAAATAGCTGGTTTTCCTTTAAAAAACCATATTCCTCTAAAGTCACAGAAAACAAGGGGTGGAAATGACCTTGGAAATGTCTTGTCCAATTCACCACTGCAAGGCAGGGTCAGGTCTCCTGCACCACTCCTGGTAGAGCTCAGAGAGACCCCAGGTAGGGGATCTTGGCACAGAGCTCTGCTCAGCCACAGAATACCTTCCATAACCACAATTACACTTTGCCATATCCCAAACTCCTTATTTCCATAACTGTGAATTTCTTGTCTCAGGAGAAACTCCCCTAAGCTGGAATTGACTTATGGCTCCAGCTGCCTAAAATCAGACACCTCCTGAAGCCCCGCGCTGAGTCTGGGTTCAAATTAATTCCTATATCTCAGTCTTCAGCCTCCACTCGCTGCTGTCTTCAAATGACTGTGACAGCAGTGACCTCTGAGTACACACTATGTGTGACATT
The DNA here is from genome assembly GCF_000747805.2 of Chaetura pelagica. Lineage (NCBI taxonomy): Eukaryota > Metazoa > Chordata > Aves > Apodiformes > Apodidae > Chaetura > Chaetura pelagica. The sequence goes on from NW_009951919.1 coordinate 1,807,559, forward strand.
TTGATGGAATATAAAGCCTACTGGTCAAGTAGTACAAATTAAATTAATTTCATTAGTAGATTTTAATTTACTTCCTACAGGGTGATTTGTTGCATCCCAGCAAGTGGACACCCTGGTCGGTAACGACTGTCACCATCATCTCAACCTTTTGGTTCAGTTTCCTGAATCACAGCTGCAAATCAAATCAATTATTGCCATGAAATGCTTGTTTTAGTTATTTGATTAGCTTCTTATAAAGGCACTGCCATCCCCTGCCACAGAATTGCAACTAAAACTCATTAAACTGAAACTTAACTCTAAGAGCTGCTGGGGTAGAGGCTTTCTATTGCTGTGCAACCCATGACTCCATCTGAGCCCCAACCTGAGCTTGGTGCCTCCATCCTTCAGGTCATCAAAGTGCTCTTGACCAAGAACATTGGGGTACCTGAGGACACCCATCCTCCATGGTCATCCCTGTTCTGGGCTACTCCTGGCTGGTTTACAAGCTATTGGAACTGCTAAGCTCTGCACATTACTACAGGAAAGCAGATCCTCAGGCAACATGTTGTGGGTGCTAAATGCAGACTTGGAATAGACCCCATGCCAGGGAGGGCTTACAATGCCAGGGTGCTCTAGTAGAACCTTTGTTCTCACAGGCTGGATTTCTTTCCTCTCTTCATGAGTGACACCCACCCAGACCCTGAATGGAAAGCTGCACCCAACTCTGTTCACCCCAGTCCTGGCTGAGCTCCAGCATGGGCTCAAGCCAAGGGGTGTCTTGTTGATGTGGATGATCTAGAGAAAATGAAACGTTTTTAGAGGAACTGTGGTGTTTGAATGATAAATACAGCCAAAAAAACATTATCAGTGATTTTCCTGCAAATCATACATACAGCTGTCACTCAGCAAAATAAAACCCAATTTTATCCCTTCTTTAAAGTGTTCAAACAAGTCTTTTCCCAGTTGAGATATTCTGCCTATAGAAGCACAGTAGGAATCCCTCATCTTGAATCACCCTAACTTCAGCCTTCTGACATCTCCAGGTCTCATGGCAAATATAAATTATATTCAAGGTCTGTACACTTTGTTCTCTGGTACAAAGACATTTGCTGGCATGGAAACCTCTTCTCTCTTCCTCTGCATTCTTTACCAGGCAGCACACCATTACTGTGTTTCAATTCACAAAATGTTTCAGCACGTAAAATTGATTTCTGTTCAAGTTTCCTTAAAACCCAAGAAAGTACATTGCCAGGTTGCAATGGAGCCATTTCAGATTCCCAGCTCTGGCTGCCAGTTGGTTTTAAAACCTTTGGAACAGTTTAAATAGGGCAGCAGCAAAGGAAAGGTCCTTTGTACCAAACCAAGATGATATGCATGAGAAAGAGAATATTAAAAGCTAATCTGGGCATCACTAGAGGGACTTAATCTGTGGTTTAGTAAGAACATCCATTGTTCTGTACAAAGCAACCTGAATTTTCTTATAGTTAGTCCTTTCTACCAATACAATAAAGTAACTAAACAACACAACAGTCCCACTTTCCCCTACATCATAGAAAGTAGAAAAAGCAGCCAGGAAACATCAGAGCACATTTATGTTACAGGGTAATGTCCTGGACACGCTGCCTTTTGCCAAAGTGGCTAAAGTTGTGTCCTTGAATTGGAAATAGGTAGTAAGTTCTTTAGTTTAGGGGTGTTGCATCTTTTCACCTTTCCTGCATATTATGAAGCACACATTGAATTTAAAAGCTCTACAGTGTGATTATAAAGATGACAAATGTCATTGTCATGATTTTGCTTTTAATCTTATAAGGAATGTCTACAAATTGCAACCCTTACAATGCTGCTTCTTTCATCATGCATTCACCTTGGTAGACCTTACAGCTACATCTACAGGGGTGCCAACCAGATCATCATAGGTTTTTACTTTTCTTTTTGGCAGGCAAAAACATTCTGCTTTAGGGAGATTAAGCAACTTCATTACATTGTTCATTTTCAGAGCTCGATGTGTAAAAACACAAGTCCCAGAACTCAGCTGCATTTAGCTAAAACATTTTCTAAGGTTTTGAACTTTCCAAGGAATCCGGGTCTGATTTACAGTTTCTCATAAAAGTCAAGGAGCCTTTCAAGATTCCACGTGCATGTGCCATGGTGAAATGATTCCATTTGCTTCCTCTTGGTCACCTTTGAAACTTGATTATAAAAATATCTGTTTGCATTGACTAGTCCTACTAGAAACACATTGAACATTTCACCCAAAACTCTCTGCAGCTTCATACTTTTCATTTAATGTTCTGTAACCTACAGCACATGCATCATACCTTTCTTCTATGACCTCTCTATGTCAGCCAGACACAAGACTCTCACTCTACCAGTAAAATCCAGAGCCCTTTCTCCCCACACCCCCATTCCCAGGGGACCAGATTTCCTCAGCATTTAACAGACAGCAGGTTAACACTGCTGACTCCACTGCAAGTACTGCCAAACTGCACTGATGTTGCAAAAATCAAGATCAGAATCAATATTTATTTGTATTTCTCCTTTTGGTTTTGCTAAATCTATCCTAGACTTTATATCTCCTTCACAACATACTTGGTATCCTTCAAAACTGATTAGTGGAGGCATTAATTTCCCTTCACCTTGATCTTAATAGATGTCTAACTATCAAAATATGAACCTATTTTAATGCAAAGTTGGATCAAGCTCATGATCTTGTAAAACTGAGATACTTTGACCACTACCCTGGCATCATTTTTCTGCAATGAACACAACCCACGTGCTGCAGCAGGACACGTAGCCAGGAACACAAAAATATGGTGGAGTTTTTTCAAAATACCACACAACTAGTTTTCAAATATTTCAGCATTTCAAATTTTCTATATTAAAAAATTTCAGAAGTCCTCCTGACATCTTTCTCCCTAAGAGATCTCATCAACATTTCTATAACTGAGAGAGATTTTTTTAAAATCAAAACTATTTTTCACAATGAAACATCCCCAACTCCAATAGTGAGCTGTTCAGCTTTATAAATTGCATTCTCTGCATCTAGATTCTGATATCCAATAGGTCCCAGGTACAATATTAAATTGAGAAAATAAATCATACTAATAAAGCTCTTAGTTTTAATGTTTTGGGTTTTCTCCCAGCTTTGATACTTCCTAATAAACCATTCTGTAGGAAAACCATGTCCTGAAAGAAATTAACATGTGTAATATAGAGAAATCTCAATCTGTCCTATCATGTATTTCTTTCTTAATACAGAAAAAAATTATGGCTGTGTGACAAATGCAAGAGGTTGAGGAACATAAACCAAGTAAAGCAGCACTTTCCGTAGGAAACAAATGGTGCAGACTGCAGGCAATTCTATTTCTACATTCATTTGTGCATCCCAATAACTTGAAGTTTTAATTAATTGCTTGTATTAGAAAATTGCTTTTTTAAAAATTGAGAACTGGATGCTGAATAAATGGAGTGTGTAAAGCTTGCAATTACATTGCTTAGCTAATTCCATTAAGCTGAAATAACTCTGTATATGTTCTTTTAGAGTGACTTGCTAAAATAATTGTATTAAACAATATAACCTTAGTTTTAAACACTCCCAGTACCCAATTCAAAGCAGCATGTTAGGGCCCTGGGATAAAACTCTAGTGTGTTCCTTCTGATACCACTCCAGCAGGAAGACTAGGGTGGAGCAGGTAAAGATGTTCTGCTCACCAATCCTCACCTGAGCTCAAGGGCTGGGAGAGTCTGACCAGTGCATGTTGCTCAAGGCCATCTCATGTCCTCAGTTAAGTACACTCATCTGGTAAACTAGTGTATTTTAACAACTGGTTTTTGATTAAGTAACTGGAGCTTTCACTAAAGCACAAATTTCAGAAAGACTCCTAATGCTGGTGACAAAACCCTGATTAAAAAAATATTGCTACCCTCAGCACGTTGTTCCAGTGGTTAATCATGCACCCTGCTAAAGGCATCCTTCACAGCTCCAGTGCTTGGTTTCAGGTTCCAGACAAGATTCTTCTCAGCCTTTTCTCCTAGATTACAGAGTACTGATGGAGCAATATCTTCGTGGGTAATTATGTCCTCTCTCAACTGAATGGAGAGAGCATTTGTGAAGTTTTCTCTCCAAGATCACACAGATCCTGCAGCTTTTTGCTCTATACTCTTCAGGTATTGAACATCTTGTTTACAACACAGACAACAGGATTGCAAATGCAGCAGTCAAAATCTGCCTTTATTAATACAGTTTTTACACTAAAAGTCTCTTGACTTATACTTAAATGTTTTGTCCTAATCAAATGTATCCATGATTTTCCAGTGCCATAGAAATCAATATTTGTTTAACCTTGGAAGTACATACAACACTGAGGCTTGTCTAAGTTTTCCCCTCTTGATTATGAACACGTTTCTATTATCACCATTACCACCAATTTCCTTAAGTTTTCCCCTCTTCATTATAAACACATGTTTCTATTATCACCATTACCACCAATTTCCTTTGCTGGGAAAAGTTCATTTTTTGCTTATCCTAATAAGGAAGCCTAAATTTTTCCTGCTGCTGTTCCTTTACTGTGTTAGAAAACATTCAAGCTTTGCATTTAGAATAGCCATTAACCATATTTTACTGGTGAAAGTAGATTATTCCCACTATACCACACAGGAGCAGTATGTGTTTCCACACTAGAAATGCAAATCCTAGAATATTTATCCCTGGCTGTTACACAGGGAATTCCTGCAGTGTGGTTGGGAATGCAGAGCAGGGAGAGAGGAGGAGCAGAGACAGGCAGGTGATGGCTGGAGGCCACCTGGCTCTGAGCTGGGTTTTAATGACAGCTCCAGCAACACAAACACTGAGCAGGGAGCACCCAGACCCTCTTTGCATTTACAAATGCAATGGGCCAAATTCTGCTGATGGTCAGAGAGACCTTATAATTATCCTCCAAAGTATAATTAAAATTATTCTCTGGATTTTACCCCAATATATCTAACAGTCAGACCCCCAATTTCAAAGCAAAGGGTCCAAACCATGAAGATACATTCTCAATAAGTACATTAACAGGTACACATAAGAGCTAGAGAGTGAGTTTCACTGCAAGAGAGGAAGAAATTGTAAATGATGTTTTGGTAAAATATTCTAAGTCTTTCCTTCATTTCAAAAGTGATGCCAGAGAGGCAGAAAATGAATTCTGACACTAACTGGAAGCTGCTCTGGCATGTTACAGGAGTTGTACAAACAGCTGCTGTGTAAATATTCAACATATGCTTAAGAGCAACAAGCAAGACTGCCAAATGTATTAACAAATCCTGAGTGCAGCACTATGCTGTGTGGTGAGATTAATGACCTGGGACACAATAATATCTTCCTGAGGAAGTGAAGCAGCACTGAAGTATGATGCAAAAGAAACTTATCATTTGCATAAATCCTGCTCAGGCTCCAAATTACTCTGGTTCAAGGTTTCAGTAGTTTGCAAGCACCTACAGATGCTGATCCTCTGTTTATTCCTCCTCCTTTCATCTCAGTAAAGTCTGACCCTTCATTCAAAGTTTGCAGAACAATTCTTGAAACTATTGCAAAATACACAAACAAGCTCAGACAATAACTATCCAGAAATAAATGTTGTAACTACTGCTGTAAACTTCATTCTAGTGTCCATAATATAATCCTTACATTCATGTTTTCCTAAGTGAGAGCACCAAAAACACAAGCACATGCACTGAACTTAGCTGTAAATGTTTTTTTTTTTTTAGTCAAGTTATTGTAACATTTATTCTAGGAGATGGCAACTCAGCAACCATCTGTGAATGGCTGCAGGTAACTGTAGATCCAAATGTTTATGGATCACACTAAATCTAACAATAATACACACAAGCCTTCATCATATCACACTTTATGGCAAAGCAGCTGGCTTTAACTGCAAAACCCAAACAATGGGATGATGTAGTAGCCAAGACGAAAGGAAGAGTTGGGAACCTGGGCATTTTCAGTCCCAGCAGGCTGCTCTGTGCAATACATCATATGAGATTCAGCTGGTGCAGAGGAACCACATGCATCACAAGTTACTCAAAACATTCAGTAATTTGTTGTTGCTTATGACACACATTATTTCTTCCTCTATAACACCACTTAGAGTGGTCAGTGTGATGCTCCCAAGCAGTAACAACCAGTGTCAGAAGGTTCACACTGCAGATGCAGCCTGTCCTTCCCAGCTGCCCAGCTAGATAACTGCTGCCAGTAGAACACTAATTCCTTGAAAAAAAATAGTTGAGGCTAAAACAAATCACAAAATGACAAAATCATGAGAAGCAGTGGTACATACACCTAGATACAGCATATGTCTATTACTTTACTTACAGAAGAAAACCAAATAACAAAGCCCTTATCAGAGGAGGACTCCTAGACTTCTCCAACTGCCCAGCCCAGTTATCTGCAGTGATGATGGTAGAGAGAAAGGTAGTCACCAAAAGAGATCAGGGTCCAACTAATTATGCAACATCAATGTTGTAGGGTCTATGAAGAAATGCTTATCCCTTATTTTTTGGCACATTCTCACATCCTTCCTGTCACCCTGTCTCTTTGGACTGACATCTCTGGGTTTGTTCCGTCACTGCTAGAGAAAATGAACATGGAATAAAACTTCTAATCCAAATATTTCCCTAAACATGAAGAAAATTCAAGTCTGGATTGAAATCTGCTACCTCAGGCTCTTCATTAAATGCAAATTATTCTCCTTAAAAGTAGTATAACTGAAGGCTGATCCCCAGACATACGACTGACTTGATCAAGCCTCCTGCTGAATAAAGCTATAAATATTACTATAAATATTCATGAAGTTCATGTAAATAAAATCTCCCACAGTGCTGCTTCTGCTACACAGGTGAAGTGCCTAAGAAATTTACTTTCTTAGGGAGGAGGTCAAATTCTCTATTACAGAGGAAGAAGAAAGTAATGAAGAAATACAAGGAGTATCTGGAAGTGAGTTACCAGCAAGGCCAAAACCCTCATGTAGTGAGAGTAACTTGATCCTGTCCAGCCCATATGGCTTAGTTTCAAGTGAGAAGAGCTTGCCACCCTACCCATAGCAGAACCCTGGTTTAGATGCTGCTTCACATGACTAATTTAACACCAGAGACCCCCTTGGAAGCAGCAGGTGATTTATTTTGCAGTGGTACCTGGTGTACACACCTGCAAGGTTTCTCTCCAGGAAGGGTTGTGCTAGAACCAGCAGCAACAAATGAGCTGGTGTTCAGACAGCCATGGTGCCATGGGGAGAGGATGAGGTGGCTCCTCACTACTGCCTGAGCTTGGCTGTAGAAATGAGTGAGACATCCTTGTGTCCTCACATATCTACCAAAAACAACTCCCTCAACCCTACACACACCCCTGGAAAAACTGTTTTGGCACAAATAGATCCAGAGTTAGGTAGATGGTCAAAAGCACCTTTCTCTTTCCAATCCAACCAGGCTTTTTTGTTGCCCCATGGCGATGCCAAGGTCATAGAGGACAATAAGTTTCTTCCCCAAGGTGTGTCACCTGAGCTGCTCTGTGCCAGGATGGCATCCATGGGCAGCTGGCACAGTCCCAGGGTTATCTCATGAAACCATGATGAACTGCAGGTCAAGCAAGTGACAGAACTCAGTGGCAAGAAACTTAATGCAGAGTGAAGGGTACCTAGAGGTTTTCCAGAACACTGAGTTCAGCACAATTAAGATCTCTAAAAGACAAGACACAGGCCAGACAGCTCTTACTCCATTTCCTACTTCTTGAGCAGCTGTTACTGGGAAGCTTTTCAAGTCATCAGTTTTTCATATGGTTTTGGGGAGAACTTCGTAGAGTAGGGATGATGATGGCTGGACTTGCTGATCCCAAAGGTCTTTTCCAACCTGAAAAGTTCTATGACTCTATGATCTTTCTGATCTGCTCCATGTTGAAGGAGCAAATTCCCACATGCCCCCAATCCAGCCCCTGCTAGGGTGGTCACTGAAGTCACACTGCACCTGCCCACACCAGTTGTGCCACATGACTGAGAGTGTTCCTGGGTTATTAGCCCTGTGATTTTTAATTATTTTTGCAATTGTACTTTGTCCTGTTTCACAGGGCTCAGGCTTAGAATTAACTCTTTCTAGGAATGAAGGAGGAGGGAATTTGAAGAGAAAGCCTCATCAATAGCTCATGCTGATAAAACTGCTCAGAATCACACTCGCCAAGGGAGAGTAATGGCTACAAAAACTTCACTCCTTAGTTTTCTATTAAAGTTTGAGACTAAAAAAAAACCTCAACAGTAGGGGAGGAATGTTTAGGGTGGTTTTATACAGTGAGTTTTGATTTTCTGTTTAGAAATAATAGAAAAATTTTTAAAAGTTGTCTGCCTTATTTGCATTCCAGTTTTGCTCTGCAGGGCAGCAATTTTTGGAATCCAGAGCTCTTCCTATCCTCCCCACACATGACAAGTTTCCTTAGTGATCAACAGGCAGAATATATATGTGAGTGACTTGCAAATATTGAGCTAGAACTCATTAGTGAGCTGCACTTTTTCATTTCCAAATTACCTTCTAAATATTCAGGAGCCTGATGTAGAATAAGCCTTGGCTACATGCCTCCTATTCACATCATTGAGGTGTCTTATTTTGAGACTTTGGAAATGTGTATATACACAGGAAAGAAATGAATAATTAGCATGATGATTGCCAAGAAATCAGAAGCAAAGCTCCTGAATGATAGCTGAGATACACAATGAGCTGAAGTGTCAGCTCAAAGCATGGAGAACAAGTGGCAGCAATCACAGCTCATCAGTGGTGGCTCAGCTTTCCATAGCCTTTGGTCAGGATATCCCCACTGGAAGATGGGCTGAGGAAACATTCTGTCCACTTAGAAAATCTTTAGGTCCCATTTATCTCACACAAGGAAAGGAAAAGATTTCTTGACCCAAAACTGAGTAGTTGCTCCTGGCATGGTGGGGATGCAGCTTGCAAGGGGAGTGCTCTGGTACTGTCACATTTGGTGTGAGCTTGTCCTTTTGGCTGTGGGGATCCCCAGCAAGAGGACAAACCTCTCTACTCACAGCTCTTGTGCAGTGGACTGGCACAGGATCAGAGAAGCTTGTGGTGATGGCTTTTCTCCATTTTTTAATTTGTAGAGGTGCTGCTTTTATCCTTCTCCTTGCTGTGACCAGGGGGATGGTTTCTGCTACCCCGCTGCCACAGTACAGGGTCAGAACAGGCTTGGCTCTTGCTACCTATTAGCAGACTTTGGGTTCATTTATTTTCTGGAATTTGGAAAGAGCAAATGGAGGTGGCAGCCAGGACTGATTTTTGAAACCTCCATTCTTCCTCTTGATCAGAGCTTCAAATGTGGCTGTGCCTGATCACTTACAACACAGACACCCCCATGCCTGAGCAGCCAGAGCCATTTCCCCCTTTTCTGCTCAGCTCTCACCCCCCACAGCCTCTTAGATGAACCTGTCTTCACACTTTTTCAATAGCACAGTGAGTACTTAGTTGGATGCTTTTGAGACCTCTTACCAGAAACTGCCAAACCCATTTTCTACCTTCCTAGATGGATTCCTTGAGTAAAAAACAAGCATTTCTTTCAGGGAGAGAGGCTCTGCCTTCTGTGACAGGTTGACTCAGTGCCAGTCTAGAAATGAAGTGCTTCAGAGGAGAAGTAAGAAGATTTGAAAAAGCTGAAGTGAATGTTACTGCTAAATCATAACTAGCTGAGGTTCAGGTATTTAAAGGGGTTTTAATTCAGAAAGCAAATCAAAGGAAAATATCTAGTAAAAGTACAAAAAAAAACCCCTGTTGTAGGAGAATTATCTGAAAGTACTGATCACATTCAGCACAAATTACAATTATGGACAGGAATAAAGGCTGAAAAAAAAAAGCATCAGGAGAGAAATACAGCACAGAAAACAGAGATGTTAGTTTTGCACTTGCCCCTTTGCATAGACCTTTATTTGGTAATTTAATATTACATAGATAAAATGGGCTATGTAAAAGCTAAAAATATTAGTTATAGGCATAGTGTGCCTATAACAAATAACTACAAAATAATTGCATGAATCTGAGAGTGAATAATTGCAGATTTAAACAGCAATACCAGACCACATGCTAAACATGGTGTGGTACAGAATCACATCTGTAAACACCCTGCTCATGCTTCTGTCCTCAGCTACAGAATTGCAACAAACTGGGAAATATTTTGGTCCAGCTTCTCTTCTTACAATACTTCTCTAACTTCACACAGCATTTAACCAATGGTATCACATGCTGTAGATCTGGCCCCCACTGAAGTTAAATCTCAGAGCAGCTCAGCACTTAAGCACCCAATTAGCTTTAAATATCTGAACACTTGAAATGGATTAAAAAAATCACATGTAGCTCCTGAACAAATCAAATGTACAATCACTTTTCAATTGTCTATTTACAAAGAAATTGTACCTGCTACCCCAGAGGGAATAATCCCAGTAAATCCATCAATCTGAATGTAAAAAGGGATAAAACACCATATAGGAAAGGCACGTTAGCAATATCACTCCTAAGTTGGACTAAAGGGCTCTCACTAGTGTCAGCCCAAGATGCTACCTCACAAGGCAGAGCCAGCATCCCTTTCAAGCACCACTCATCAACCACAAGTCAAAGAGCACAAAATATCCAGGTCCAGTGATACCACCTTTACATGGAGGGAAAATGTGGAAGCCTTTCCTTCTGAATGGCTAGCATCCCTAAGCAGAAATTAAGGCATAAAGAAGAAACTCAGCAGTGAATTACATTTTACTTAAGAGCTGTTCCTCAGGGAGCCTTCCAGGAGAACAGGCTACCATGGGTTGGCAGGTGATCCAACTGACTTGTGGTCTTCTCAGTTGCATCCCCTTTCATTGTTGCAGTGTGGGTAGGGCTTAAAGATGAAAAAGTGGTAGAACATTTTTGTTTATTTTTGGTTCAGGTTTGTGGTTTTTTTGGTGTGAGGTGTTGTTTTTCATTGGTTTGGTTTTTGCCTTTTTATAAAAAAACAAACAACAAACCTGTTCAAGGTGGCAGGCACTTGTCTTTCTGTACTTCCTGTATTGCTCTCCTGGCTCTACTGCACTGCACATTAAAAGCCAATTCCTTCCAACTTCTATAAGCAATGGGCTCATTTCTTTACTCTGCTCTCTAATGCAGGGGAATTTGTATGAGAGAATGTTCTTTCACCCAGGCATTTTCTCCTGACTGTAACACTCTTGGCACCAATGTTTTTAGGCCAGCAGAGAAGATGAAATCATTACCCACATGCCCAGGGGTGCTCTCTGTACCCTGGTCCCCATGGCCACATTCTGCTTGTGCGGGAAGTGGGACCCTCACGTGCTGGCAGGAAGGTGGTGGCAGTGCTCCAGAAGTCCTGGGTCTGGATGACACATAGGATTTACACTGAGGCTTACCTCAAGGCTGGTACTTGCCTAAGGAGCCAATCAGCAAAACACACGTGCCCCTCAGAGCAGAACCCTCTTCCCCTTGGCCAGTTGGTTATGTGCAGGGCCCCACAGAAGTCCATAAGGAGTTGGCCCTGCACCAACCCAGAGTAGCAGGCTGCACAAACAGCACTCTGGGCTGGGCCTTTAGGTTTCTTTGTCTCACTCCAGCAAAAAAAAAGCCAATCTCACTCATTCTTACCACCAGCAAAAGACTCCAGATTGACAGTCTGTGGTGCTTTGTATGTTCAGTGCAAAGAGTCTCCTGCTAGAGGGAACAAACTATGTAATGGGATTTGAGTGGCTTAATCTGTTTCAGAGAAGCTTTTCTCTGTTATGACTATGGATATTGTCAGCAGGAGGAAATCCAAGCTGGGAGGAGGCTTGTAAGTCAGTGATTCTATCACACAGGGAAGAGGAAGATACACTGACATGGAGTAAGAGGAAATATTCCCTCATTCTCCAGCACTCTCCGAAGGGTGCAAGTGCAAACCTGGCTGCTTCACAGCTTCATGAGCAGTTCTCACAACCATACAAGTGTATCTTTGGAAAGAGCACCAGGGCAAGGCAAGGGGTAAGAGCTGCCAAAGTCGGTTTGGTCAGCACAGGCTTTGGCTGTAAAACCCCAGCACTGAAATGGAGCCTCCTGGCACACCAAACCTTCTACTTCTTGTCTACAAGAAATCATTAAATACACTTTGCATGCACATATAAGGATGTGATTAATGCATGCAGCTCACTGAAGACCTTTAAGATCAAGCAAAACAGCAAGCAATTAATTTGGAGCAAAATGAGAGGACCAGCATTCCCATCTTGTTCTGAAGGGATACGTTGACACCAGTTTAATGGGACATTAATGAGTTTTATGTAGACTTTACAGAGCAAAACTCCCTGTGGTGCCTGTGGCAGCTAAGCTGATTGCCAGAGCAATCTCTCCTAAATGAGCTCCAAAGTCCAATACCATCACAGGTAAGGTACACAGCACAGAACCACAAGTCCAGTTGATTAACTTTTCAATTTAGGCTAAATAAATTTCCTAGTCATGATGTGCAAAATATTCTGCAAGGTGTTGAGAGGGCACCACTCAATTTCAAACTTGGATTCCCCCATCTGAGATAACGAGATCACCTTGTTTGACACTGATTAGTGTCTAAAAGACTCCACAGTGCTGAGAAAAACTGTTGGAGAGTTATACAGACATTTCAGCTTAATGTGTATTTGTGTGCATTTTTCTTCAAATTCAGGCCTAAGTCATAGTCTACAAATCACTTGTCCTGCTTGGATCCACAGGTCCCTGCTCTGGAGGGAATCTACAAAGCCTGGGGAGTTGGCTGGGACGTTGCAGCAATGCCAAGTCAAATCCTGCAGCCTTGGGTCAGCAAAACAAGAACATCAGAGCACTGGGGCCATAATGAGTTCACTTGACAATGGCAAAGACAGAATAAATGCTGTTATCTTTCCAGTGCCATTATTACATTTCATGTTTGACAAAGAAATAGAACTTTGGCTCCTGTGTTATACTTGGAAACACAATGCCACAGTGAGGAAAATCACTGTCCACAGAAGTTAAAAATGAAGAAGGAGAGAGAGATTACATTGGGACCATGGGCAACAGGAAGAGATGGTTTAAGCACATATACTGCTATAGATTTTATGTATATATATCACAGAGCTTAAGCACTAGAGTTATATGAATTATTCCTTCACATTTTCATAGTAAAATGAAACATGGAACTGAGGTTGCTTTCACAATAGCCTGGGCCACTCCTACTGTGGCCAAACAGTACAGGTGGAAAAAATACAAAGGCTTGTGGTAGAAGGAGAAAAGGAAAGCAGGCACAAGAAAAAAAGTCCTTGTAGCAAGCTATAAGCTTTCTACCCTGACAACTTCCCAAAGCAGACAACCACAATCTGTATTAAAACCCTCTGAGCTCACAAGGTTCAGAGATGTTTAACCTCAACCTTCAGGTCTGGATCAGAGTTTTGCAGGTGGAAAATACCAGTAACTCAGCCAAGTAAAACTCTTCATGTTCTCCTCTCCTGTGGAAATGATGGTAATAAACATGGTAACTGTTCCTGTATTATTTTCTGTAATAAGTACCTGCAGATTGATGTGTTTCTTCAGAGGAAAACACCTCCTGCCCAAGTTATCACATGAGACACATTCTGCCCTCCTGTTCTAATACACCTCGACACAGTCTGAATCACTGAGGATGAATTTTTACTACTAAAATCTTCAGTGATAGTCAAAGCTTGTTTCAGTAAAATGTATCACATGGAGCTCATAAACATTCAGCCTGTGAAACAAACCTGAACTAATACAATAGGTGGTGTTTGCAAGAGGAATGCAAACTGTGACAGCTTGCTTCACAGGTTAGAAAATGAGGTTCTGTTTTATTCCACAGAGCAGCTGTTGCAGAAGCAGATGTAGTTTAACTAGTGGAATAACCCAGGCTGAGGACACAGCTCAGTTCCATGTCAGGAGCAGAGTTATGATCTCTGACCTGCCTTTGCCTGAAGCACTTTATTACCTGTGCCCAAACATTACAGCACAAATGAGACCCCAACCTTCTGTGCTGCACACCCCACCTGGGAGGCCAGTCTCTAAAGCTTCAATTCCACCTTATGCAGACCCAGAGAATATTTGTTTTTTTACTTCCAAGTGAAAGGACCAACTAGCTATAGCACAGAGCTGCCTGGGGACCATCACACAGGGAGAAGAAAATTCAAGTTGCATCCTGTCAGAGAAGCAGTGACTTAGACTTAGCTTTACTATGAGCAAGTAATCATGAATAGTTAAACAACCATGAGAGTTATAATGCTTTGAATACATTTCAGGTATTATTCTTCCACTCCAGCATCTTAAGCTGCCCTTTGTTTAACCAGCTAGAACACCACTGCACATGCTACAGTGGTTTATGTTGTACAGTTTATTATTGTTGTGAATGTTTGCTCAGTTAGCATGTTACATTGGGTGGTGTAAAGCTGAAGGAAGGTTCTGAACTCCTGCTAGATTGTTCTAGTGAGAGATGTTTACAGAACTGGAACTCATACATATAATTGGTATCATTCTCTCTCTACTGAACAGATGAAAAATTTAATAATTTCTCTATAAGAGCTCTCACAGATCTTGCTTATCATCATAAAGACAAATATTCTACTATATTAAGGGAAAAATGCCCACAATATAATCTTATTAAAAGTTTGTCCTTACTCTATTATTCTGATAATTGTATTTTAATTATTTTTCATATGCCTTTTTACAGCTTTTCATTTGTTCCCTGATAAAGCAATGTGATTATATTGAAATGGTTTTGTACAGGAAGATCAGAACAACTAGTGTACTAAAGATATTCTGAAGCTTTACCCAAAACTGAATCCCTCCTTTGACATGACAAACTGCACCCCCTCCAGGTTTGGCTGAGATGCCAAAGGAACCAGCTAGACCAGACAAGGAATTGATAACCCTCAATGCTGGCAGGAGGGGGTTGGAGGTGACAGTTTCCACTCCAGTAGAGGTGGGGAGGACAAACATGAGCAGGGCATTATGTCCTTGGGACATATGGACATTTGTCACCCTTGTCTCCCAGCTGCAGGCAACCAACACAGAGTCTTCAAGCCAGGAAGCAGCTGGATGCTCTCCTGGGTGGGAGAAACCCAAAAATAATTCTTGAAGTCATCTCAACTAACCCCTCCTGAGCTGCTCCAAGCACCAAATGCCTTTTCTTCAGCATGATGTATTGTAGGGTTAAAAATAAGAGAAAACCTCCTATTTCTCACTCACCTAGAATTATGAAATTAACTCTGAAATTACATTTACCTTGATGATGTGATGTAAGAAGGACTGCATAATAAAAATACAAAATAGACTACGCCTACTAGACAATTAATAACGTATACAGTGCTTGCAACATTCATACAACTATAGATTTATTATTCTGCTTCAAAGAGAGGAACAAGGATAACATTAATTTTAATTACTGAGTGAAGAGAAAAATTACTTGGAGGTGTTTGCTCCAGTACTCTTGGCTTGCTGAAGTTTGAATTATACCAAAGGGGCAAGCTTTAAATCAAAATACTTCTTGGGAATAAGGTATTTCAAAGTCATGGAGTTTTTCCTAGCCAGAGAGCAAAAATTGTACATTCTTTCTGAATTTTCCTCTGAGTTATGTTGCCTGTTACTTGTAACAACTGGAAACTGCCATGACCAAGACCTGGGCCAGCAGCACCACAAGTTTCCCAGGAATAGGGGTAGTTGAATAGACCTATTTACCCCCAAAGCTGCATATGTGCATTTTTTTATGAGTGGGAACAGAAGTTGAGCTGTTGTAGGACACTTTTTCCCCTAGAGGTTTGTCTAAGTGCTCCTGAACTCTCTTTTGACTATGTGATCTGTTTGTTTTTATGAAGAATATAAACAAAAGGTTAAAGCCTTAGAAATTACCCAGCTTCTCTCTGGCTAACTCCAGCCACCTGGGGAGGTGGCCACACAGGTACCTGTTACAGTCCATTGAGAATTTGCACCAAAGACAGGACTCAGCTGGGACAGAATAAAATCAAGGAACCACAACTCTCATTCTGTCAGTCCTTCATCCTCCACCTTCCCCTCCATCCATCTTTCTTCCTACACCACCTTATGCTTCATTAATAACTTCTCTGCAAAGGAGATTCCCCCCTCAGTATCCAAAGGAAGCAGAAAAAGATCTGTGACCAGCAGCAGTAGCAGGTCACCTCCCTGCCTCCAAGCCCATCTGCCTCTGACAGCACCGGCTGCACTGAGCCATCACGAGTGCCAGTGTAAGGTTAAAACAACCCCAGCAGGGACAATTTCAGGCCATGGAGCTAACTTCTGATCATGTGCCTCCCACTAATGTCAGAAGAAATCACATGGCCAAAACCCTGTGAGCTGTTTTGAATATCTGAAAGTTAATTTTACAGTTATGCTGGAGCAAAGAATCAGGAGTGCCCACTGGCACACACAGTGACTAACAGAGACTGGCAGGACAAGAGATTAGAGACTGAAAACCACATCCCACTCCATTATCCCTCCCTGAAGGGTAACATTGTTTTTGGCATCTCATACATCACTGTCACTCCCAGCACACAGGGGCCTTACACACTCCAGCCCTGCTCCCCTCTAGGGCAAGACACTGATGCAGGATCATTGCAAGGACTTCAATACCCAAAGCTTTGCCTCCAACCTCCCTGGCCAGCTTGTTACCAGGCTGAGCTACTGCCTGCAACAGCAGCCTCTGACTTCCTGAGCTAGTTGCCAAGGACAGAGGCATCACCAGGCATCTTGGTATCCCCAGAAAAGGCCCTGCCACAGCTCCTCTTTCTCTCCATCACCCAAAATAACCCCCCTGGCTGGGTGAATGTTGTCGGTGGCACTGGGCACCTCTCCATTTCTGGGAAGAGCAGGGAATGGAAGTATCACAGAATTCATTGCGTTTCTAAGAATCCTTTCAATTCCATCACCCTCAACATTTTAGCTCCAAGCAAGATGATACTGGAGTGTTTGAAATTTAGATTTGACACATTTTTATTTCTGACCACTATAAATCTGAGCTGGATCTTTCTGATATGACACTGAACATTCATATTAAATACTACAATTTTCTTTACCTAGAAAGAAATGACTGTCCCTGGAAATATTACCAGCAGTGTGGCACATATTGGCACAGAGCTAGATAACAAGGACACTGTCATTTTAAGGAGCCATGTTCATTAACCCAACCTGTAATGGACTCGATAAAAATAAAATTACACTCAACTGCTGCTTCTATATTTCAAAAGTAGTTTGCAAACAGGAGCTTCTTTGCCATTGACTATTACCTAAAATTAAAGAGAGTCTCCTAGAAAGCAGCCAAATTCCTTTCCACTTCAGACAACCAGAAAACAACATTCAAAAAGCATCCAAATATAAAGCCACATTGCCTTAAGGACATGCAGACATAAAGATGTTGATGCTCACAGGGGAAAAAGCTCAGAAAATTCAAGTAACTAAGATTAATGGGCAGGAAAATAAGTCTTGGAATTGTCCTCACTGGATTAACTCATTTGCAAGTGGTACAATGAACAAAACACCAGTGAACTGCAGAAACATTGTGACAGCCACTACAAGGCTGCCTTTAGGAAGCAACTACTTCTGGTCTCTGAGAAATGAAAAGTCTAAGGAAGATTAGAGACTTGAAATTGTTAATTATCCTTTGTGAGCAGGCAAGGAAGACTAACACTTCCAGACTTCAGCTTCCACACATTTCTTATGGTCACAGAAAACATTACCTTACTTTGGAAAATACATTTAGCAGAAAAGTGGTTTAATACTGACCTGTTATTTGTTAAAGTCCCAATTTTGCTATATCTTAGGAATGAACATGCACCTTTAGATATCATTAATAGAAAAGCATTTTCATATGTACAGTGAGAAAACAACCACAAGGTGCCTGCTCTGATATTTACTTTAAAATCACCACTGTAAGCAGGAATATTTTTTCATTCTGATCTCTCTCAGTATTTGGGTCATACTATATTTCTGGTATAAATTACTGGGGTTTTTTTCAAGTTAAGGATAACAAGATCCTTATGGGCAGAGTCTTCCCAAGAGAGGTAAATGCCCTAAAGTCCCCAACCATTCCCACCAAGATAGATGTCTCCAGACTGGCATATTGTGCAGCTACCAGGATCCCTACAAGAGCTGAGCTTTTCACATATCCTGGTTTTCTTTCAGCAGAAGGCAAGATGTTTTTAATGAGATATGTCAGGTGCCAAAACCAGGTGATTACAGGTTATAAAACTAATAGCCTGGAAAAGTCTTTGTGTAGCTTGTTGTTAAATGACTCACTTTGAAAGCATTGTTCATCATCATATACAGTCTGTTACATGAAACAAAGCTTAGACTTTTAGTATTTAACAAGGATGAACCCATCCTATCAAATCATGAGCATTTTAATTTGAGGCACTTGACTATGTGGCTTTTGTTTTTCAAGCCTCTCACATAACACAATGGAAACCCCTGTATCTGGGGGTGATTTTCTACTAACATACACCTCTGAATAAAGTGGAAGATGGATCTCTTTGCTCTGATATATTAACATCTCAGTACTGGACTGAAAAAGCTTATCAGAGCCCTTCTGCCAGTACCATGAATTATTTAGCTCCTGGGGTGTGACACATTAGATTGTTCTTGGTTTGTTTTTGCCCAAACGAAGCTGTTTGTCATGACCACCTCTGCATTAGCACAAAGTTCATAGCACTGAAGTACTTAAAGAAAACTGCTTCTGTTCTGAGCTGCTGCTCTTCTGCTTTGATCTACTGGTTCCTGAAGCATTAAGAACTCAACAGTCCCATCAGCTGCTAGGATCCACAGTAGTAATAAATGCTGCATTAAATTCTGTCAGAGAGCACTGATGAGTCCATGTGACAACAGAGTTCCTGTGCAACTTCCAGAGTTACATTTCCAATACAGAAACCAAAGTCAGCAACAGTTGCTCAGGTAATTTCTGTTCAGAATTCACTGCTGGTCCAAAGTAAATGGATTCAGCTACAAAGCAGGTCACTAGTGAGCTCTGAACACTTAGAGGATTGTGAGAGCAGCAAGCTCATGTTGGTTGAGACTGAAAATAACAGATGCTCAGGACACTCACTGGATCAAAGAGTCCTTTTCCTTAGGCATCATCTGAGCTTGGCAGCTTGTGAACCAGCAGGAAAACTGCCATTTTGTCTTCATCTTTATGGCAGGGAATGTATGGTCATGTATTGAATACATGCAGGAACTTTGAGGATCAGAAAAACAGATACAAGAGCTGTGAAGAAGCCTCCATTTTACTTTTCTGCTGCACTATTTTAAAGGGTAAAGTGAGCAGACAATTCAGACAATTACAGCATGTTACTTGCTCCTATACCAGAATGTTTATTCTCTTTTCACATTTAATATGCTGAAATAGATGTACAATCATGCTGAGCAAGGTAATTGAAAATTAAAGAGACAGAATTACAACAGCAATATTTTAAACTCAAATAAGTTGGATACCATATGGAGTTTATGACCCAGTCTAGCAAAACGTTTTGCAGTTGCTCATGTGAAGCAGCTGCTCTTTCCATACTGCTGGATCTGCACCTGTATTGTCTGAGCACAACTCAAGCTGCTGCTGCCCCAGGGACTGAGCTGACCAAACTGATTTCATATCAAAATACTGCATCACTAGCCTCATCCCCTT
This sequence comes from Chaetura pelagica, assembly GCF_000747805.2. Taxonomy (NCBI): domain Eukaryota; kingdom Metazoa; phylum Chordata; class Aves; order Apodiformes; family Apodidae; genus Chaetura; species Chaetura pelagica. The sequence continues at coordinate 1,827,201 of NW_009951919.1, forward strand.
GAAAGGCTCCCCTGCATCTTAGATGATTAAAAATGTTAAACTACCCTCTTATAGGAAAGCTGACAACCCCCAAGCAAATTGTTCTCTGGATTTGTAGGGCAGCAGCAGCAAAGTTACCTGCACACGCACTATTCAGGCATTAAGGTCAAGCAGGAGAGAGGCAGATGCACCTCAAGACCAACTGGCATCACACCATCAGCCCAATTTTATTTTTTCTTTCAGGGTACAACACCATTTGGGCATTTCTGAGGGTAACAACTGTTATCTTACAGCTAAAGTGTTACCTCCAAATACCAAGCAGACAAGGTACCTCCATGGTCTAATGGATGTGCTGAAGTTGGAGCAGTGTGTTCTTCTAGCCTGCAGTTTCTGGAGGTGACTTGGATGAACCTCTTCCAGCTCCTGATGCAGGGACCCAGCCCGGCTGTTGCAAACATCTTGCTCACAGACATCACTAAGGGAAGGGTCCTGGGACATCCCCATCTCATTCAGTGAGTACTAAGCTGATTTCTCAGATATGAGATGGGCTGGAAGCTGCCCCTGCAGAGCAACCCACAACAGGGAGCTGGTCTTATTAGGGGCTATAACCACCTCAAAGGAGACACTCAGAGAAACAAATCTTACATAACTCCTTATTTCATGCCTTTTCCT
>NW_009951919.1:1827863-1846188 GCF_000747805.2 Chaetura pelagica
ATGTCAATTGCAGAAGCAGAGTTAACACAAACTAATGTGTTTTGTCAGTAATTAATCTTTCCTTATTTGAATGCTTCAATACATCTCCCATGTGTTCACTCCAGAGATTATTCATACACAATACATGTAATTCAGATGCTAAACACATATGCACACCTTACGTGTTTTAAAGAAGGTACTGGTAAAAAACTTCCACATATGTATCTAAGGATCACTTACAGCTGTGTTGGAGTAGACAGGAGAGATGCCTACTATATTTTGAGAGGCTTGCCAGAGACTGTACTGAAATAGTTACCAAATCTTTTCCTGTGTTTCCCAGAGTAGGGTGCCAGAGACTGTACTGAAAGTTACCAAATCTTTTCCTGTGTTTCCCAGAGTGTGGATGCTCTGCTCTGATGACTAATTTCACTGTGCATTCACAGTAACAACCAGGATTGCTGGGGAAAGACTCATGATTTTTAGTTTCTGGGATTTCATGGGCATGAGGGAATGGAAGTGAAAAATGTTAAATACTTTAATGACATTTTCCCTCTGTCATTCCTCACTGTCTTTTTCCAATGCTGTTTGATCTATTTGTGGGAAGCTCTCTAGCAGCAATGCTCCTTGGCTGGGAAACAATGAGATGTAGAGTAGAAAACTGATGCTCTTCATTACAGTAATTTTCAACCTGTCTGACAGCAATAGGAATTCAATTACAGTCCTCCAGTGGCAATAAGCTCTGTGCACTAGATCTTAATTGTTCAACCATTAGTTTGCAATTTGCATTTGTACTGTAGTGACAGCTGACTGTTTCCATCAGTAGCAGACATTTATATTCACAGAAAAAACAAATCTATCAGTACATCTAGCTAAGCAAGGAAACTTTCTGCAACGATAAAACCAGCTTGCTTAAATTATTGCAATAGCTTGCAGCTCTGGAGTCTGAAATCCAGCTTTTCTGGTGTCTTACATAGCAGAGGCACAGCTGCACGTTGTGAGAATTATATTTAGTATTCAAGTTGCTTGGGTTTTGATTTTCTCCCCCCTAAAGAAATCAAATTGAATAGGAAAAGATTTCCAAGTAAATATGGGTATAATCTAAGGACGACACTTTAGAAGTATGCATGTTATAAATTTGCACACGTATAAACACACACTGTGAGAGTGTAAACAAACCCTTTATCTTTTGTATGTGTCCAGGGGTAGCTCCCCAATGCAAGTCAGGTCAGCACAGGTGTCTGGGAAACCTCCCCCAGTACAAAGCCTTTCTAGGACAACTGAGCTTAGTCTCTTTTTGTACACACAGATTTGTAAGTCTGGTTTTCTAAGTGTGATATTCCTCCACAGCAGTAAAGAGTCCATGCTTTCCTTCAGAAAAAACAAAACAAGCCAGAAGACCCTAACCACCCATTCCTGACCCCAGCCAGGGTGAGGTGGGTCTTTGCAGATCAATGCAGTCAGAAACTCCTCCCAAGACAAGGCATTGGCAAGAACATATTAATTCAATAGCTTGTGGCTTTCATCCCCTTCCAGGTATTTGCTAACACTGATTTACAATCACTGTCAAAAAAATGGGGTGAGAGAGCATGGTTGTGTTACCAGGGCATGCAAAGGAGACAGGTCCAGCACAGATAGGAGCTGGTGTCAGAATAACCTGAGTACAATAAGGGAAATTCAGGTCTGGAAAAGCAAAAGGTCAGGACTAAAATTCAGCAGCTGAACAGCATGGGGGATATTAGGCAAAATACCTGCTCATCCATCACCTTGATTTGGCAACTTGCATCAATCTTCACCATTTTTAAAAAACTTATTAAGAGCTGGGGAAAACAATGATGACTTGAGACTGTGTCCTGCAGGCAGCTGCCTCACCCTGATGAATTGCTGCCGCCTCTCACTCCACACATCACTTCAAGGCATGCTGAGCAAGACCATTTTTGGAGGAAATATCAGAATTTTCTGTCCAGACTTAAAATCCTTTTCCTTCCATGCATAACATAACCTGAGACTAACAATCTCAGATGTTAATCAGCACAAATCTCTCAGTTTAAAGAAGCTTTGCCTGTCTCTAAGGAGCAATTCTGGCAGTGTCTATATCTGTGTTCAGGATTTAGCCTGTTCATGACAGTCCTCTGGAAGAAAGTTTCCAATTTACTATAGTTTTCCCTATTGTGGGCACTGCTTGGTCCTTGGTGCTGGTGGCAGGTATGTTTTCTGGCATCCTAAATCTAAATAGCAATTTGGTGGTACCAGTTGCCATCTGATGGAAAATAACCTACATTCAAGAGTAGGAAAAGAGCACCAGAAAATTTTAGAACCCTGTTTGAGCTGCCCCATGCAAACCTCCCCTGTTGGAGCTGCCCCACCACGCTCCCCAGGGGCGACTCCATCTCCATACCTGGTTGGCTGCTGTGCACTCCCTGGTTCACACTGGGGCTTAAGTGGGGAATGGGGGTCCCTGAGCTCAGAAATCCCCCTGTACAGAATGATTGAACCCCAGTATGTTGTCCAGAAGGGGGGAAAAGAACCACTGGTATTCACATGGCTGCAGGATAAATAGTCACCCAGTGAACTGGTTTAGATTGCAGACCACACTGGCAAAACAGTCTTGACAGTACTAACGATATTATCACCACCACCCCCCCCCCATCATTCCTCCCCTACAAAACCAGCACAGATGAAGAACTTGGACTGGAACAAGCAGCCTCAGAGATGAGCAGTATGATACTCTCTAACCCTTCTATCAGAGCACTGCGAGACGGTTCAGAACGGTGAAGAGCTTTTTTTGATCTACATGGTCACGTTGAAGAGGGTGAATCTCCATCACCCTGAGGTGTGCAACATGTCAGATGTTATTGCCAGCTCTTAGCTGCCTGCTCTGAGTCTGATGATATCAAGGAGTTGTAATGAGTGTGCTGGCAGAAATATTACAAGCAATAAGCTCTAAAAATCAATGGAGCATGTACCCTTAGAGCCAGTCTGGTGAAGTAACAGCAAGTGTTATTTCAAGTGTTACTACAGCTTTGTATGCAACATTTAAGCTGATTTTGTAAGACAAGCTTTTTAAGCAACTCACCCAACCCCCCTAAAAATACACAATCAGTATTATTGAACATAAAAACAAGCCCTTTGGGATTTGCTTTGTGTTCCTTAGGAGTCAAAACTCTTATCTTCCCTCCTGCTTTAAAAACAAAAACCTCTAAATTCAGTGACTATTTAAGACAGGAAGACTTGTATCTGTATTTTTTTCTTTGCATAAACATAACTCTGCTTGACTATGCACAAAATATTTATCTCAGGGAGCTTTGGCTGTAGAAGACACTACCATGATTCATCACATATGTATGTTTATTAAATTTTATAAATAGTCAAAAATAGACCATAAATGTTGCATTATGATTTAAATCACTGTTTTGTCTAGCCAAAAATGTCTCTGGAACAGTGGTACTAAAAATTCAGATCATGAAAATTAAACAGGCATGTGCTTTCCCTTTATACAAACTTACACTGATGGGACAGGAAATCTTAAGTGATTTGAGTACAAAAAAAAAAGAGTAAGAAGATGGAAACTGCAGGAGAAGAGCCAGGTTTCACAGTCTTTGTCCTGAGCCAAGCTCTTCTATGCAGAGCAGCACTCAGAGGCACACCATCTGCCTTCCCAGACAAGCAGGAGCAAGAAGAGCTCAGCTAGAATCTGCCTTATTTAAATGGACCATCATTCAACAGTAAAATATTTTGAAGCACAAATTCAGCTTCAGCTGCAGCATTGCAATGCCAGCACCAGGCACTGCTTGTCACAGCAGCTGTGATCTTCCTCCAGGCATGGCCCCTGTCCAGCAAGGAGGCTGCAGATGGATGGACAGGCAGCTGCCTGCTTCTCCCCATCAGGGCTCTGCTAAGGCAGGAGCAGACAGCACCAGCCTGCAAGAAGATGCTCAGGTTGGACTCACATCTCCCTTATAAATATGGACAAATCCCCAGACCTTCACTGTAAACAGTGAGAGTTCAGAGGGAGATATCAGGATTTTTCAACAATCAGGTAGTTTTTAATCTTTTCCCTGAGCTTTTTTTCACATGTGGATTGGGTGGATTTGGCAGTGCTGGGCCAATGGTTGAACTTAAAGGTCTTTTCCAACCTAAAGAATTATGATTGCAGAGCCCTCTGCTGCCTATGCCCTCTCAGGGTGCTGTGAGATACCTGGAGGCAGCAGCAGCAGCTGAGGGAACCACCACAATGTAGGCACTCACCATGTGCCATGTCAGTAAACTCTGTGGCTGCAAGCCAGAAGTAATGTAACAAGCCACCCTCCTTCTTGGATGTCAGAGCTTTGCTGTCAGTGGGCACATTTACATCCCTGAACAACAGCCAGTAATTCCTGTTTGAGTGAACAAGATGTTCAGACAAGCAGACCTGCTAGGTAAGCTCAGGATCCTTTGAGACAAAAAGGGAAAGCTTGGATTGCTTTTGACTGTAGTTTGCCCCCATGAAAACTTCAACTCAGGCCCAAGAACTGCAAGGTTTCATATTTTCTTGGTGTCTTTTACCAAGATTAAACTTCAGAATAGAGCAAGACACATCTGAATGCACAAATTCTCACACACTGAGGCAGGGAACACAATTCCCAGTCTTCAGTGACTGGGTAGCAAAGATACAGGAGATGTGGTGAGGGAAGATGAAATCAACAACTGCTTAGTGGAGGCAAGAGTCATGAGGAAGTGTGGGGAAAGCTGAAGAATGCCAAGATTGTTTTGCTCTCAAGGTAGGTTACAAGTGATGACTGCTGCTTGGCTAAGACAAAGGGCTAACAGGGATGGTTCTCTGGTACAGATGGTTCCTTTATATGCACTGCAGCCTCCTGTGGTTTTAATTAGAATTCTCTTACAGCTTCAGTTTTTAATGTAATAAATTATTCCTGCATGCAATGTTTCTTCCTTATACAAGTGAAGTCATTTGAGTCTTATAAAATATGCTATGGCACATAGAGTGAAGTAATACACACAGAAAGAAGGTGACTTAATGAACTCCTGGATATTGATGGTAAGTAGCCTGCCAAAGTCCAAAAGACAGACCAGCTAAGATGTAACTAAACAGTATCACTAAAACATTGCCAGTGGCAAACAGAAAGCCACCTCTCTTATGGAGAATAACTCTCCTAGAGAAGTAAAACAAAGACTCTAAGCACAGGCACAAAGATGTCAGCACCAAGGGCTATAACAACCTGGCTTTCCTTCATGGCTGGCTTGCCATTAAATTATCAAGTTAAATGTAATCTCAGTCCTTATCTTGCAGCTGGCTTCAGGACCTGGGCCTAGAGTACATAAAAAAGACTGCATAATTCTGCAAGAGAGACCTGCTACTCAGTCATAGCCCAATTTCAGCCATCAAAGCAAATCCCATCTCTGAAGAGCTGAGCTTTCTCATCAATGCTCCACAGGCAGCAGAGCAAGTCCCACAAGAGCAAATGGCTGCTGGGTGCCTTCCCCACCACCTCCTACTCTGCAGCAGCAGAACCAACTTGCTGCAGTAGAGCAGGTTGATCAATTTTAAACTATATAACACTCTAAGAAGAAAAATTCAGTATAACATGGGGGGGTTTGCCACATTTAGATTAGGAAGAGGACCAACAACCAAGGTCTGCCATGAATAATCAGTTCTATCTCAGATGTAGTGCAACCAAGTACATATTTTGCTGTTGATAAGCTCCTCCATTTGTACACTCTTCTCACCTCACACATAGCAAAGGATCATGTCAGCAGTCAGGGAGGAATTAGCCTCGTTCCCAAGAGTGTTGGAAGTAGCTCAGCTCATTGGCAGGAGATAGACAAAGTGGGTAAGTTCAGAGAGCAACAAAAATTGAGGCAGATGGAAGGGGACTGACTTAGAGAAGATTAAAAGAGCTAAATCTGTGTCACTTGGTTCAGTGACAGTGTCAAGGGAGCACAGACAAGGTTTTTAGGGCAGAAAAATGGAAAACAGACTTTAGATTACATGAAGAATGTCTGAAACTAGAACAAGTGAAAGGGAAAAACAGACTCAAGAAGTCACTCCATCAGCTTAGAGCTAGTTTGTACAAAACAAGGTTTGCATCTACTGCCCAGATCTTTACCAATTACTGCACATTACAGGAATGAACTTGGCCTTCAGAAAAGTTACAGTGAAAAATAATTTTAACCCTGCATTAAAAGCTTTTCTGTTACTTGTTAAAACAGAAGCTGAGCATGAAAATACAGGTCTCTCCTCTAGGTAAACAGGACATTACATTTGCCATTGGGCATCCTACCTAAAGCAATTCCTGGTGGTCTGACAAACTCAACATCTTACCTCTCACCTGAGGTTTGGTTTAGTGCCTTCCTATCTACACATTTTTCTTATTTCAGTGCATTCTGACCATCAAAAAAAAAATCATAAGTGCTCCATTCAAGCATTTTTCATGCAATTTAGAAAGGTTTAGATCAAAGCACTTTGAAAGAAAGGAAAAACTTGTGTTACTTTGAGTTAGGCTCTAAGGCTATTTCTTATGGATAATGCAACAAGCTGGAGGTGACTGCCAGAGTCATTTACCAGCCTTTTTTTTTTATCCTGCAGGTCAGGGCAACTCTACTTTTAACATTCAAATCTCAGATAAATGATTCTGAAATGATTACAAGGAGCCAGCCTTCTGAACATATCTCAAATTCATGGCAAGCCTGCATAATCAAATATTCACTTTAAGTGCATCTGTTACATTAAAGGACACTACTGCCACCAGTTTGTTGGTCTTTACCACAGAAAGGTTGTGCTTTGCTTTTCCATTTATAAACTGAGACCATTTATTGAGCTTTTAGCAGAATTCTGGCAGTAAAACACCCCAGCCTATATCATATCATAAAATGTGTGATCAAAGGAGAGTAGCTCCTACTAAGGTTTTTCTTCTAATCTTCCCTCCTCAGGCAAAAACCTGCATGAATAGATAAGTTGGTCTCATGAGATGGATGAAACTTCTATAACAAAGCTTATGCTGCTTACACTGATACTCATTCAGGTTTTCTAAATTCCATGTATACAAAGTGATTAAAGAAACAAGGCTTTACTTTCTTCCAGAAGCCAAATATATTTTGTTCACAAAATAAAGGCAAGATTATGTCCTGTAGGTTTTGTGGTTCTTTTTAATGTAGGAAAAACTCCCACTATCTCCTGTAACAGTTTACAAGGGAAAAATGTAGAGGTAGGAAAAGTCTTGTTTTAGTCTGTGTACAAAGATAAGGGAATAAAATAGAGCAAGGCAGCCCAGGATAGCAGATTTAATGTATTTGCATAAGTAGCTAAAAACCAATGAAACTCAGTTCACAAAGATCTGATGTGCTTCAATAACACATCTACCTGGGTGGCTTCATTGCAGTTTGCCAAGTAATAGGAAGATGAACATTTTAGGTACCTCTTTGCATCCTTCTTGTCCTAAGAGACCTGAAAACTAGTCCAGAAACTTATGAATCATTTGAGAGGCAGCCAGAGGATTTAATGTTATTTTAAAAATGGAGACACAGGGGACAGACTAATTGTACTTAAACTCCCTGCCAGCAGTTTTAATTAATAAATACATGTTTTTTGGCTGCTACCATACCAACCTGAGCTGAGAGTGGTATCCTTTCATTCTGCATAGACATGAAGAAAATCCCCATCTACTGAAAATAACTAAAATAACTTCCTACTAACTAGGTGAAAATATCTACAAATTATCTCAAATTGTATGAAGTTTTGCTTGAGAAGAAAAGCCATAAAGTTGGGAGTTTGGCTCTTTTGCTTGTGGGGTTTAAGGAGTTTATCTAGAAAGATTTTTGGTCAGACTGTTTTCTGACAGTGGAAAGGCCAGGAAGGAGCCTCAGGTGTCCTACACCTCAGCTCTCTGCTGGCTCATGCCCAACCTCCAGACTGCAACCACCACTCAAAGCAAAATAAACAGCTAAACTAGAAGGTAAAAAACCCCAACCTGCTGTATGTGACAGAACATTCAGTTCCACCTTTGGTACAGTTCAAAGAGCTCACCTCACTAATTTCAATATCCTCAGGCCGGTAGACTTACAGAAGCTCATTTGAACTACCAAGTGGTGCACTCAAGGGACATACACCTTTGCAATCCAAAAATCTATAAGCATTATAAAAAGGTATTTGTATATCTATATACATACACATTAACTGCACTACCTAAGCAGCTCCTTGAACAGAACAACCTCTGCTTGTCTCTGCATACTCCAAGCTCCACAGGTTGCCCTGTGTTCCACTGGGAGAGAGCAGATTTCTGCCCATGTTTCTCACAGCTTTCTGGCTCAGCAGTTTAATTCTTTGAAGTTTCAGCTATCTCTCAGCATTCTCTGCTGCACATCACCAGGCAGGTAGAGATTTCTTTTGCCAGCATGAAAGGTTTGGCCTTAGCACAGACCCCTGCAAATTTTTGTTTTTTACAGTGGCAGGTCTAAGTCTTGGCACAAGCTGCAGAGTCCAGCTCTAGTCAGGTATTTCAGACCCTGGTCAGTTTATAAGATGAAATAATTCTTATGAGGAGAAAAAAAGTGCAACACCTGGGTATGCATACCCAGGGCTTAGGTAGCTGCTGGATATTGCCAACATCAGCTAAACCTGGATCCAGCAGCTCCTTCATCCTGGGGCTACTACCTTGTGAAAACAAAAAACAAATCACTTTTTCCAGGCTCTGAAATCTGGGTATAATCTTTGGAATACCTGGTTGCAAGGAGAGCTGCCATTTTAACTTATGTCATTGGTGCAAATTCTGTTATCATATAAAACAATATTTAGAAAATAGAACTGAAAGCCAGAAGGTTAATATGCACACTGATTCTGAGCCTCTCCCTGTCCTGAATTCCAGGTAGAAAAATGCAGTTGGGATGTGCAGTAAGGATGCAAGCCACAATGACTTTACAGAAATGATTACCAGCTCATCCCCAGGCAGCAGCTGTAAAGGAACACTCCCAACATACATTCACTTTAAACTGCTGTACTCTGCAAGCACCTTTTATTCCCATACACCATTTACAGACCCTTGTGTTTCTCAGTTCAGTGAACATACACTAACTACTGAAAATAGTTTAAGCATAGCCCATGATTTAGTAGAAATTCAACTTGTCCAGATCCAGATCAGTGCATCCCACAGCAGAAACTCACATTGCTCTAGTGGCAGAGTTTGGCCATTTGTGACTTTGTAGCTGTGTAACTGAGACATCCCTGAGAAGAAGCTGCATCCCTGAGAGAACATGTAGGGTCAGGAAATGTGATAAAAGCCTTCTCCTCTTACAGCAGGCTGAGAAAAGTCATTTAGCCACAGCATCAAAAGAAAAAATGCCTCTTCTCTTCCATCAGGGGTTTGGGATGCAAGCAGAGAGGCAGGCTTAACTGCTCTAAATCCACAGGTCTCCCTCTCATACCAGGAGCAAAACAAGAATTGGTTTAAACAACATGCTTAGATTTCTTTTCAAATGCACCCAAAACCTGAAATAGCAGTGAGAAATCAAGATCTCCAATTTCCAACAAAAGCAAACTTACTGAACTACTACAAAATGATGAAATAACCTCATATGTGCTTAGCTTGTGCTCCTACACACCTTGAAAAATTAGAAATATATTGTGATAGTTAAATTAAAATGTGCAATAAAATCAGGAAACTCCTGTGAAACCTCCTGCTTTCACCAAGACTCCTTTCAGAAATAAGAATAGTCTCATCAGAAATTTTAAATAAATTTGGCAAGTACCACCTAGGCTGTTTGTACATAACCTTGGATGAACATCCTGCTTCCCCCATACAGGAGTATTTTCCCCTCCCTTCTCTACCTAAGGAGCAGCAGGACCAATTATGGAAATACTGATTCTACTGAAAGCAAATGAGTTTTGCCATCCAAACATGCAGGGGACACTCTGGGCTTACAGAGTTGGTTTTCCCACCAGGTCCTTCCCAGAGGCAAGGTTTGTGGAGTAATACTTTTGTTTCAGGGATCCACTCCCTTTCCAACATTAAGGAAAAGATAATATTCCACCAAGGCACAGATGAACACCCGTGTTGTTCAGGGAGGCATTGGGAAAGTTTCTCCACTTCCTCTTGTTTCACTTTGTCTCTAAGTCATTCATGAGTAATTACAGTGTCCACAGGAATAAAAGCTCCTTGGAGAATGTTCCTTAAGGATTAAGAGAGAGGGGGAGACAAATGAGTACAAAAGGCACTCAGCTGCTTTGCAACCCCAGATGGCCATTATGTCAGGTTCATTGCTTCAAGTATAAAGAAAAGGTGCAATAGAAAACATCAAATTATGCCAAAAGAAACTGCATCCCACCTTGGGTTCTCCATTGACTCATAGCACTCTAAGGCCACATAATCTCAGCCTAAGGGGATCTCTGACTGCCAAGCTGTGTCTGCATGAGGAATTCTTACACCCAGAACAGATCTAAAAGTCAGGGAAATATGCAAACAAAAGCAGAGTCCCTGTCCTGGAGGGACAGTGAAAAACAAGCATTATTTAGGATGGATTGCAAAATGTACTGCCATTTTAATCTTGTTTTGAAACATGTTCCATGTCATAAAATTTAAACCAAGCTGGAAAGACATCATGTAACCATAAAACTTAGCAGAAAAGCAGAGGAGCAGAGGTCAAACAAGGCAGATGTTTTCTGAACTTGGCCAGTTCTGCTTTTGCAGCTAGAAGCCACCAGACAGCTCAATGAAGAGAACCCCTGCCTGAGCATGCTGGTTTCAGACTTTCAAGGCATAACATTTATTCTACAGGAAGAAAAGAAATGAAAGGCACATGAAAACCATAACCCAAGGCATAACATTTATTCTACAGGAAGAAATGAAAGGCACATGAAAACCATAACCCCAACATACCTACTCACCATGGTTGCTCTGCTATGAACTTGTAACAAAATGCAGCTTCACAAACATGTCCTTAATATCATCAACTCCCATTTCAAACATCTGTACACAGAACCTTGATAAAGAGCCCATTTCAGGAGGTATATGGAGAGAACTAAAACCTTTGAGAATGTGTTTCCTACCAGAAGTTTTTCTGACCAAACATATGCAAGTGCTTCTATGCAATTTGCCCTTGTAATCTAGCAAGAATTTGGGTTTGAATGACCAGCAAGGAAAATTCTATAATGTAGGTGTGGCAACTTTCCTTCAATATCAGGAAAACTTCATATCCAACAAGCAAGCAATGAAAAGCACATTCCTTAAAGCCATGTTTATATTACAGCAATATCTATCAGCAGTATTGAAGAATGTGGTTTTGAACCTCAGAGCCCCTAACAAAGCCAAGATTGTGACAGGAAAACAGAATCAGTTTTATCACAAAGGAAAACCCAGGAGAGACAAGATGAAGGAGAGAGGCACAAAAGGGATAGGTTTGCTGATAGTGCTTGAATAACTAAGATCCTGCCTCACTTGGCTGCATGGAAAGAGACAGGGAGCTTATAAACACTAAGTGAGAAGAAGACTACAAATTTACCTTCAGGAGTTACAGTAGAGCCTGCATGGACTTGGATCCATTGTAAAATAAGAAAAAAATGTAAAGGAAAAGGAAAAAATTGAACCAAAATACTTCCTGATGTCAGTCTGTTCAACTGGTAAATAGGTGGCAGCTGTGGTCCTTAGGCTGTTTTTCATAAAACAAAAAGCAGGGCAGAAAAATACCTTGCACCAATAGCAGAAAAGAGACATTCCTCAACCAAAATGTCCTGTAACCAGCCCTGCTTTTCTTGTCCTGGCTACAAGAGATTTACAACATTTTTCTGGAAAAAAAATAATAATACACATATATATAACAATTGCACTAAAACCTGATACTTGCCTGAGAGAGGCTTGTTAACCTCACAAAAGCAAGTTTTGCTCATATTTTCTCTTTTCTAGCCAGACAAGCCCCTGCACTTATAATGAATATTTTTCTTCAAAGTGTGCTTTATTGATTAACCACTTTACTCAAGAACATCATCAGAAACTCATCTACTTATTAATTTCAGTTTTTAAGTTATCTTAACACTGTCCCCTAGACACTAGAGCTTCCTCAGGCACATTTGTCATTCCTGTCAAGAGTGCTTCCAATTAATTGGCAAGAGAACTTGGGAAGTACTGACATTGTGCAAAAATGACATTGATATGGATTTATGAGATGTGGCAGATACACCTAAAATAATGAACAGCAAACCAGAGGTAAATTGGTGCTCCTGACACCAGGCTGAGTCAGCATGGACAGGGTCTACAAGAAATTCAATGCAACACTAAAAGAAAGTATGGGAAGGAAACAGCACAGTACATGGTGCAGAATTAGACTGAAGGACTCACATCATGCCAGCAAGGGCAGAACTTTAGAAAGATTGCAAGCATTAGGCAATAGCAGCTACGTGGAGGAAAAACACCAGGGTTCATCTGATCTGGGAACAGACACTTTTGTTTCATCTGTTCTACACAGTTGAAATGAGCAGAATGAGTAGTTGTTGGGGTTTTATTATTATAATACACAGAGCTACAGAGATTTGTTCAAATATGCATCCAAACTGTACTGGACAGGCAACCAGGTCAGTGTGTTACACTTGGCATTTACCAGAGTCCTTAAGACTGAAGTTAGAGCTGACAAGCCAAGGTTCAACACTTATCTCAGTATGCCAGCTCTGTGAACATGAGGCAGAGCCACAAAACTGTGCAGATTGTGTTGGCACACACATCATCTCAACCACCTGGGAGCAGGTTCCTCCACTTCTCCCTTGCAGCTCAGCCCCAACAGATCCCACAGCAGCAGAGACCCAGCACACCCCAGGAAAGCAGCAGCAGAGAGGCAGGGGATGCAGTGGCAACAGCCTTTAACAGTAGGTTACATTGCACTCTTATTTTCAGCCTGACTCAGGCTCCTGCAGCTGATTCATGTTTGAAAATGCCACTTGGACTCCTGGTAATACATTAAAAATGCCAGAGCAGAGATCAGCCCTTCTCCTGCTGTCTCAGCTCTGCTCCATCACCCTGCTTGGCAAGGGGCAGAGGGCAACTCAGCACAGCTTTGCAGACAAAGCAATATCCTATTTCTGATACTATTTTTCATCTTAAAACATGAATGCAAGTTACCACTACCTCATGAATATTTTACTATCAAGGAACTCACTAAATTCAACAAACATTTGGCAGGTCTCAGACAGTATGGCTGTTACACTTCACATATTAAAGCCTCCAAATGCTTAAATACAGCTAAGAGGGCCCCTGAGAGTCATTGAAAATTAGCTTGGGACTCTATTCAATGATTCTTATTAATGCATTTGAAGATTGATTAAACATCACATGCTATGAGAGATAAAGCAAGCTTTTTGAGTCTTTAGAGTGAGATTTACTCAGATATCTAGATTAATGTTAAACCACTGAAGGTATTATTTTAATGAAATTAGATATTCATAGTTAAAAGTATGTGGGTGTTTTTTTAAGAGCTAAGCTTTGAGGAAATAAAGCTATTAACACTTTAATGACAACCAATCTAAAAAGAAACATACTTCAACTATTTGTGTTCTTACTCTTAACTATTAATAATCTACTACTAGAAAGGAAGGAGCTACCAGCTCCTCTGCAGAGCTATTGCTGCACATGCACACCTGATTTATTGCAAGAACTGTGGTAAAACCAAAAACAAGAAACAAACAGCAAAAATGAATGGTAGAACTGGAGTACTCAGGGGAAGGTCAAAGCTAGGAAGTGCCTTTCAGTGTGTATCTGTGTACCTTGAATAGAAAGATCTTTTGAATTTTCTAGTTTTCAAGATCACACTGGGGGGGTAGCAAAGATTTTTTTGGCGTACAGATAATTTATATTTGCATAAAATGGACCTAGGACACCACAGGCTTAAGTTGCAGCAGCATAGGAAGGTGGCCCTCTAGAACACTTGATGGGTAAAAACATGCAAGACAGTTGACAGCTGGATAACAATCTTCTTGTGCAGCATCATTGTACCATCACCAGCTGCTTTGTGAAGTAGCTTTTAGAACAGGCTGTGCACTGCAAATGTTGTAACGCTTAGACTGTTAACTCTCTGATTTACTTTCTCAACTGAGCATCATCAGTGAATGCTGGAACATACTGCTTTGAGAATTCAATAAGCTAATCTATAATTATGAATAATGCCCTCACTGAACCCAAAAGTTAACAAAAAAAGCAAAAAATACCTGTTGTAATGCTCCTTTTACAGGAGCCCTTTTAACACAGGCAAATAGAGAAATGTAATTCTAATTAGTTTTATCAGATTTGCTGCTGGTTTCAGCAGCTCTCATATGCTCCCTGAACCTGAGAAAAACCATGTGGGAACACAGGGCTGAGAGCTGCCTCCCAGGCCTTGGGGTTGAGGCAACTTGTGTTATTACTTCCATAAATTAAGCTTACGTTAGACTTCCTGCTGGGGAGCCCAATCCAAGAACCTCATTCTGCAAGACCTGCTTCTTTCAGAAACCCAAGTCACAGTTAATTGATCAAGAAGAAGATGGGTGGCTGCAGCAGCCCCACGAAGGATCCTGTGCCCACCCAGGGGAGCCCAGCAGCATCCTGCTCCCCACACCAGCCCTGGTCTTCAATCAAGTCAAAGACAATTCTGCATTTGAGCCACCAAACCTTTGTTTGTTCAGCACCAGCTTCCAATTATTTAACCACGGAAGTAGCAGGTATGCAGAAGACCTCACTGCCTTTTTCTTCTCTAACACACCTCTTTGCTTCTTTAAAAGTACATTTTGAGTAAAGACAATGCAATGAACACCTGAAATTAAGCCAGTTTCCAGGTTCTTCATTCACTCCCTTGAGAAACCCACACATCCAGACTAAATATAACAAACAAGCACCTGGTGAATCTCTTTTTTTAACTACTGACCAACATTCCTGGTTACCACTAAACACATACTCCCACCTTGGAAAGACACAAGAAACTGGTAACAATTTTCAGCAACATTGGCATTTCCAAAAAAAAAAAAAAAAAAGAGAAAAGCAACTCTTGCTCCAGTTGGTACTTGCAGCAAGCCAGGAAGACTGAACAACACACAATACATTAACACCCACAAAAACCAACAGAGCTAAAAAAACTTTGCATCTAGTTTGAAACTTTTTTTCAGATTACAGTATCACATTACTTCCTCATTCTTTGTTTAAAAGCAACACTCACTCAGCCATTATTTCCTAATGGGAGAAGACCCCAGGCTAGCACTTTGGAAAAGGCACTCCTGGCTCTGCAGCCAGCTCCCTGCAAGGATCAAAGTGTTTTCAGACTAATCTGGGGCTTTCTTAGAATACAAATCAGGATAATTCACTTTTTAAGCAGAGAAACTCAAGAGCATCTAAATCAGGAGAAAAAGAGTTTCCAAGCAAAAGGAGCCTGCTCACCTGGTCCATGCAAGCAGGTCTGTGTCTCCAAGCTTGAGGAGGTGCTGAACATCCACAGGAGCCCTGAGCCCAGTCCAATCCTGCTCTACCCAAAACCAAACCCTTCCCCAGAAGAGCCCTTTTAAAACAGTGCAGCTGGCAGCACCTAGAAAAAAATACCCACAAGCCCTCCCCAGGACAGCTGCCTTGCTAACATTAATCACAGGTGTCTTGTGTTAGGCTGGACTTGATGACCTTAAAGGTCTTTTCCAGCCTTAGTAATTCTGTGATTCTCCACAGCTGAAGGAGAATTATTAGGCTCTTCACCATCTACCCCCCACACACACTTTTAATTTGTGTGTGTGTATCTTTTTTTCCCTTTAAAATCTCAGATTTAGAATATCCAAAAGCATGTCTCAACAATTTGCTTTCTGCAATATACATGTTGGATTATTTTTTTTCTTCTGGATGAGCTGAACTTTCATAGATTTTTTCTTACTAGTTGAAGTTAAAGGAAATACTAAAAGCTGTGTGTCCTCCTAAGCATAATGTGCTCAAAGAAGTGTTGACAAGTGTCTTGGGAACCATTATTGAAGCAACGTCTTGGCAGTGCCTATGCTGTATGTGAAGGATATTGCTTGTCTAGCAGACGCTTAAGGCAATGTAGTTATTTTGAAAAAGAAATGTACTCTTTCAAAGGAAAAAGAATCCCCCAAACTATTGATCATCAGCTAGTTCAGTCCTCCTGCTTCTGGGTACTGAAGCTGCAAGGTGGTTAAGGAACACAGGGCTGCCCATGGTACAGCTAGAAGAGCTTAACTAGACACCCACTCATCTGCAGAAGTGCTGGTGCTTTGAAGGAAAAGTTACAATATAGGTTACAACGTGTGATTTGTATAGATGATACAATTTAACTTTGAAAACTGTGTGGCACAACATTCAAAATAGCAACGTGCTACAATATTGCAACTGGCTGTTCTCAAACTGAACTGCTACACTATTCCTGCTCTTCCAACAAGGCAAGTAATTTTACACTTACTAGAGGAAAGAGAGCCCTGGGGCAGGAGAAGCTTTTTGGAGGCTGGAATGTGAGATGAAGGAGTTTTCGAAGCTGTTCAGCAGCTGCCACTGGCAGGGAATGGAGCCCTGATGTGCTCCAGGTAACCAGTGCAGCAGCTTGGCTGGGGACTGCTCACCTGGCTGGAGAGAAGGAGAGCTGGAAATTAGACTGGAAAGTGACATTCTGCTTCATGGCCTAACTCAACAAAGCATTTAAAAATATATTTCAAACTCAATACTTAATCTTTTAATTAAGCATGTGCTTGAGTATTCTGTTGTCCTTTATAATCCTTTATAATTCAATAACAGCTGTAAAAGGCAGTTTGGATGTGAGGGATTCTTATACAGGTTCAGGTTTGTGGCATTTTGCTCTCTTTTGTTTTCTAGGGCAGGAGAGTTTGATGGAGAGAACAGGAGGAGAACAAGAAGCTGCAATAAAAGCATATAAATGAATAATTGAATTAAGCTTTCCATACCTTGTGGGAAAACATCAGAAAGGTTTTCCCACTGAGTTTACTGCAGGTTTAGAGACTGTAATACTGCCTTCCCCTTCCCTAAATAGTGGAGCAAAGCAGGATATTCAGTTCTGGGCTTTTTCACATTGTGTCCTTCCAGTATTGCTAATGCAGTAAAGCTCCATGGCACAGGGAGCACACAAAGCCCAAGCCCAACTGGCAGGCACTGGGATCCTGTAGGACTGGTATTTTCCTGATGAACAATTAGAGGCAGCAGGCTGGAAACAGATGGTTACACCATGGGAAAATTACTAGAATAAGATGTAAACAGTTTTCATCCAAGCTCTGTTTTGCTTCTGCTTGCAGAGGCAAGAGGAGAAACTGGAATACAGCCTGAACCAGGCTTGTTTACAAGGATTTCAAGAATTTTCTCCACTACAAGTGCCCCCAGGCTATCATCCAGTGCAGATTTTAGGATGGAAAGGGTGACATTTAGCCAGAGGCAACTGCAAGTAAGAAAAGCAGTCCTGGTTCTGGGTGGGGTAGGGACTTTTGCTCCTAAATGAGAAACTACTCTGAGCTGAGAGTGCCATCAGTTTTGTTTTTCTCACATTGCCTTTATGATGAATTCAACCAGACTGATAGTTTTAGTAACAAAACTGTCAAGCTATTACCAAGAAAGGTAGAAGGTGGAGAAATGTGATTCTTATTTATTCTCTTGACCCAGATTCACCATGCCAATACATTTGTCTAATTTGTAATGGAGTATAAAGTACATGATACTAACTTATCAGCTTAAATACTATTCTCTGTCTGATCAAACAGGAGCTACAACAAGAAAGAAAACATATGAAATACCCCAGCATACAGGAATGTCATCTATGGCAAACATGACTGACTGCATTTTGAAAAGCTTTCAACTTGGTCAGCCTCTGATTGCTGCTTCTTGAATTGCCTTAATTGGGCTCTTTCCCCTGGTGCTTATTGGTGTCTTTCCCAGCTGCCAGGGAAAGTAAAGCTTGTCATCTTCCTGTGAACAAATGTTTACTTTGTGCTGCCCCAGAGCACATTGGGTTTGTCTAATTCTCATTCTCCTTTTAATTTTTTTTTTCCTTTGGTGATGAATCTCCATGTCCTTGATCATTTTGTGCTTTCAGTTGCTACATGAGGTACAGTGGATGGTAACATGCCAGGTTCTAGCTCTTAGTAATACAATTATGGAAGAAAATCCACTCTAATTAATGCAAAAGGTCCAAAATACCCTTTAGACAAACACCACTTCTTTTAATTTTATTTTTATTTTTATTTAAATAAAGACTGGTCTTGAATATAAGAGAGAACTAGCCTGGCAGTTGTTACAGCTAAGAACATTTCAAAATTAGTCTTTTTTTTTTCCCCTCTCTCCATATTTTGCTACCTTTTTCTATTCTATAATATATTTTTTCCTGGATAAAAATCTTCCTCCTCCAGCCTGTATAA
>NW_009951919.1:1846261-1848198 GCF_000747805.2 Chaetura pelagica
TGATGAGTTAGAAACACTGCTGTGTCCTGAGGAGCAAAGAGCCCAAAGAGCAGATAAAATTGGAGTGGTTTGCAGAAGGGAGGGGGATGTCTCACTTGTGCAATAAGCTCTGCAGATCTGCACAGGTCTCAAGCTCATCAGTCCCCTTTTGTCCTCCACCTACCTCACCTCAGAGGCACCCATCCACCTCCTGCTACTCCTGTTCCCACCCTGATCTGCTGCTAGTAATGGTTCCTGGCACACCTGAGCCACCCAAGGATCCAGTGACAGGGACCAAATTCCAGCATTCCCTTACAGACAGAAATGGGAAGCTGGGGATTCTGGAGCCTTTACTCATCCCTTGTGTCTGCAGGAGATTTCTTAGCAACCCAGACCTTGAAAATCACCTTTTGCAGGAAATATCTGGCTTAAGTAGTCATTTATTTTTCTCCCCTCCCAGAAGCAAACTTACTTCCCCAGAAATAGAACCTTCCTCCTGCAGAGATTTTCCTGAGTTCCATAAGCATAGTTCAGTCAGCTGCACTGGCTTTGAAACAGGCAGCTGGTACCCAACATTGTGCTTTTCCTCACTTTTCAGAAACTGTTAGAACATTATTTTTACATAAATATTTAGTGAGTTTAATAGTTTAAAAAAGGCAAGTATGCTTGCCCATTACTGCTACTCTTCTCCTTCCTGCTTTTGTCTGGTGCTTGCCCAGCCAAGCCTTTCACCAAGCAGAGCCTTGGGAATCAGACCTTGTGATGGATCACCCTGTCTTACAAGACTCGAAAGCTCTTCTGCACCATTAAATCAAGCTGATGGTCCAGATTTTCTGATACATTGTTCTGTGCTTCAGCTGAAAAGAGGTGAAGCCAATAAAGTTGTCCTAGTCTTGCAGCACAAGTGAAGGTGACATGCTGGAGATGGAACCAAGGAGCTTGTCAGGGTGCTCTGGAAGCATCTGGGCTATAACACAAGCCGTTTGCAAGGAGACAGCAAAGTTTTCTCTCGGGGCTTGGTGAGGAGGGGTGAGATGCTTATCTGCAGCACTCAGAGGAGAGAAAGCAATTAGTGATACAAATCAGAGTGGCCTGAAAAGCCCGTCAGTCTGTGGTGAAAGCTGCTCCTCAAAAGCAGAATTTGCTGGGGTGCCTCGTGCCTTTGCTGCTGCTCCATGATTCAAGACCATGTTGCAGGGAAACATCAACTCTGCCATTTTCTATTTGCATTAAATTAAATAAAGTTAGACCTAATGAGTAGCTGGGACTTAATTCACTCTAAAATTAATCTCTGCGCTGGTCGATTCTATTATTTCTTTTATGGTACATCTTTAAATGTCACCATGGAAAACACATGGCTGCTGGGATTGCTGAGAGGATGGTTTTCAAGAGCTAAGAGAGATGGGCAGGTGAAGGAATTATCTAAGAAAATATGACTCCTGAAGGTGAATAAACTAATTAAAAATCTGAGGAGTTACTTCAGCTGAAGGGTTGGTGTTTGGGTTGTTTGTTTTGTGTTTTTTTTCCAGAGAAACAAGCATTCTCTTCAGAAAACTGGTAATGAGCTATAAAAAAGAAATACAGCTCATCTTGTTTTGTGATGTTTTTATTTCTAGTGTGGTCCCTTCCAAGTAATTTTCAGCTTTTACATTTTATGGAACAAAGACATAATTTGGAAACGGGCAAATGGGGATGAGGTTTCTTTATGATTTTGATATATACGTGACAGGCACACAATAAATATCCCTCATTTCTGAGCAGGCTGTTCTTCAGGAGCACACCAGCCTATTCTTCCATGTATTTCTCTCTCCCAGGCAGGAATTTGTGCTGGCAGTATGTGACTAAAATAAATGACACCAAATCTATAGTGCTTCCAGCTTTTTGCTATTTAAATAACTGAATTTCCTCAAGTTTCACTTTACACACATGGGAAAATGGAAAGCAGAAAGTCTGGAGCG
>NW_009951919.1:1848229-1851989 GCF_000747805.2 Chaetura pelagica
AGGAGCAGGGTCTTGTTTACATGCACTGGGCAATGACTACAAGAATATTGATCTTATGGGTCTTCAGTGGTACAATTTCTTTCCTCACGAGTTCCCACTGTGCTTCCTCAGTAACTACCATGGGGTGACATGAGCCTTCCTTAGGCTATCCTAAAATGGGCAACTTTCTGCATGGTTTGCTATAGCTGACAAAGAGAACTTGACCCCTTAATGCTTATAGCAGAGCATCTTTCAACATCATATTAATGATGCTCTGAGTTTCACAAGAGAAGTTCCTTATCTAGGACAGAAAAAGCCTCACAGGAGGATGGTGCTGAATTGAAGCTGTTCCTTTCGGAAGAACATCCTGTGCTGCACAAAAGGCCAAACAGCAGCAAAGGAGAAGAAGTGAAAATATTCTCCTTTTCTCTCACGGTATTTCATCTGCTTGTAATGGACAGTCCCTGTGTATGGGCTCTTTGATCATCTACATTGGTGGTTTCAAACTGGTAGGGTCAAAATATATCTGACGCAGAAAGACTTGATGCTAAGAAATTAATTGAGGCTTTGTCTTATCTGAAGCTGCTGAATCTTGATGAGACTTAACAGAGTGTTTTTTTTTTTTTTAATATGACACAACTGTAGATGAAATAATCTGCTTTCTCCTTTCACGCTGATTATAGCAAGAAAAATGCAGCTTGTGACACACTTTTGTAGGAGCTTGCCACCAGCTGATTGACAGGACTAGTCACTGGAAACAGAAATTACATACTGAAAATGAGGTTTTGCCTGGCTTTACATATCACAAGGGCAGTTATTCACTGATTTTTTTTTAAAAAGAGAAGTCATATTGTATGGGTATTGAGACACAGAAGAAATTGAAAACAAAAATCTTGGTGAAGCATCATCAGAAAGACAAAGAGCCTTGAAAATAGATTGGTAAAATCCATTACTTTTTTTTTTTTTTTTTTTTTTTTTTTTCCATCTGAGCTCTGTATAACTTCCTTAGAGTAATCACTGATATACAAACCATCACAACAACAATACATCTCTGTTGTACCTTAAATGAGGAAGTGTGAGTTTTTAAGACAAACACAATACAACACAATTGCGATTATTCTCCTTTGATATTATTTTATGTCTAAATAGAGTAACAGGAAAAAATTACTGCTATTTTCCTAAAAAAAGATAAGACTAAAGAAGGGAATGAAAAACACAAGCTTAGTTAGTTGATGAGCACATGATTGGGAATAGGAGCTGAAGTTCTCATGCTGGTTTTGAGTTTGTGTTTGACACAGCAGGGATCCACAGGGGATTCAGCTGTTCCACAGCCAAGTCATTCCTTTCAGGAGAAAAACCAGAAAATTGTTAAAAGTTATTGCATAGTATTACTTCAGATTATTTTATAGCTTCTTTAAAGGACTAAAAGACTGCTTGTTAAGTGAGGCCAGTGATGGGCAATAAGCAACATTTGCATTGGCCACAGATGTGCACATGCACAGTAACCTGACAGTTCCCAAGGGAACAGATACCAAGGTCATTTCTGCTATTTCTGAAAAATACAAGTGGAGAAATATTTACTAGTAGGATAAATAAAGTTTTTGAAAATATATTTATTTTTCTTATACCACTTTTGTTTGTTTGGGTTTGGTTTTGGTTTTGCTGAAGGACCAACAAGCAACTTATACAATAAGTATGTGTGTGGATGAATAAGTGTGTTTTGTTTCTTCTCCTGATCCCTCAAAGTGTGTTTTCAGCTTTAACATATTAATGGTAATATTGTTTGTTTGCTTTTCTAAGTTTTTTTTTCCTTTGGTTTGCAGAGGATTTTAGAGACTGTTAATGAATGGCTAAAACATGTCCATGACAAGTGTTTGTCACTAGAGGTGACCTACTGTGTGCTCTGGTTCCTAAGCAGGAAAAAACAAGTGTCAACTGATGCAAACATCTCTGTCTTTGACGTTATTCTGAATGTTGCAAACTTCTTGCATTTTATTTGTCAGGCATGGCTAAGTTAATAGAAAGTATTATCACTGGTAAACTGCAAATATAAGCTCTTCAGCTCTAGATACAGGAGTTCCTGGATGGTCTGTCTGCGACTTCGGATGATTCAGTCTGGGACTTTTTGGGTGGCATTGTTAGACCCTAGTACCAACAGCAGAGAGCTCACTTTGGCAAATCTTTAATCTGAGAACTCTGATGTAGTGTCTGAATGGCAGTGACTGAATTCCAGTGACTGAATGAGACTCAGACTATGGCTCAGCTGACACAGACCCCTGTGTGTTCATCAGCTCAGCCCAGGGCCATGATTGCCCTGTTAAACACACACTACTCTTGCCAGTGAGGTACTCCTCTGATAATCTCTGTTCTTTACCTGCATTAGAGAATTAATCAGAGGTCCTTTGTGCTCATGAATTAAATTTATGTGACTCTTTTGTTCTCTTCTCACTGACTTTCAGTCATGTGGCAATTTTTCTTCTTCCCTTTATCCTGCCTTGCTTGGCCACCTACTTCCCACTCTCTCTGGAGTTTCTGGGCATAGTTTTGCCTTTATCTCCCTCCTTTTCTTTTACTCTCATTCATTGTATGGTGCTGACTGTACTTCATTAATAAATATTCCACACAATATCCTCCTTTCTAGTCTCTTCCCACAATATAAAATTACTATTAATCAGTCTGTCTGTGATTCTCATTAGTCAGAAGCAGATGCACACCACAGCACTGAGAACAGACTATCTATCTTACTTAAGACTATCTTAGCTCTTAAATAAAAGAGAAGTAACAATGCAACACACCCAGGGCTTCAGCAAACAAGAGAAAGAGAGGAAAAATGGATTATGAAAAGTACTGGGAATTTTCCATTCAGGTGCCTCATCCCAATGTTGACAGTCAAGAACATGCAATGGTCAGAGAACTGGAAAACAAATGATTTCCTATTCCTTTCTCTTGTTCCAATATTCAGGACCATTCACTTTGAACTTTATTTTCCATTCCTTCAGCTGTCTTGAAGCAGAGTGAAGATCAACACTGTCACATTATTGTGCAGAAAGAGACACAACTATTGTACCCACAGAAAATGAGATGAAGGCTTCTTATAAACTGTGTACCAGGAGTTAATTTTCTCAGTTTTCATTTGTTTTCTCTGTTTCACCTGAGTAGATCTTTACTTATGTAAATAGTTACAGAATTTACACAGAGAATCTTCATATATCTCACTGTATAAAAATTATGCTACAGAGTTGTTACTCCTTGGGTTCTGTAGAACCTGGGCTCTACAGAAGTAGTGGGGAAATGATTATTCATTCAGAATTGAACTTTCACAATCAGAAAAAGAAAATTTCTTAAGGGCAAATTCAGGATAAAGGCTTTAGTATTGATTTTGCTCTATGAATTTAATTTCCTTTTAACAAAGGGTCTACACCTACATTTAACTCTGCTTGTCTTCAAAGACTTTACAAAAGTCCCCTAGAATTAGGGGCCAGCTGTAGTATTTTAAAATTTTAGTGCACATGTGTTTGAACCATAAAACCTATTCTTAGTAAACAATCTCAAAATGTAAATGTAAATCACCTGCCTCAAGAAGGGGTGCAGGGATTGGTAGCCTTGGTGTACAGAGCCCTGATAAGCCTTGATCTTCCAGGCTGCCCAGGTGGTGGAGATGGGGGCTGAGGCTGAGGCTGAGGCTGAGGCTGAGGCTGAGGCTGAGGCTGAGGCTTCCTTGCAGGCTGTTCCTCTTCTAGAGCC
Source organism: Chaetura pelagica (assembly GCF_000747805.2). Classification (NCBI taxonomy): domain Eukaryota; kingdom Metazoa; phylum Chordata; class Aves; order Apodiformes; family Apodidae; genus Chaetura; species Chaetura pelagica. The sequence continues at coordinate 1,851,953 of NW_009951919.1, forward strand.
ACCAAGGGAGGAGGTGGGGTAAGATCACCCTCAGGTA
>NW_009951919.1:1852737-1884529 GCF_000747805.2 Chaetura pelagica
CTGTCGGCCTGGTTGTGCTCCCCGGTCGGGGGGAGGCCGCGCTGGCGGAGGCTGAGGCTGAGGCTGAGGCTGAGGCTGAGGCTGAGGCTGAGGCTGAGGCTTCCTTGCAGGCTGTTCCTCTTCTAGAGCCACCAAGGGAGGAGTTGGTGTAAGATCACCCTCAGGTAATGATCTCACCTGTGAATCTTTGTTTTTGCGAGTTGTAGGATGGTTTGGCCTGTGTGTGAAGGTTGGTAAACAGTATTGACCATTGAAGGGTGATATGTAGGACTTCAGGAATAGTGTTATTTGCTCCAAGGTTGTTTATTGTTAAATGTGAATGAAGGCTGAGTTCCAGTAACTGAATTAACTTGTCTGTTTGAAATACATCTGTTTTAATTAAAAGAGGTGGCATATGTAGGGCTTCTTATTTTACTGAAGTGATGGATGGAAAAAGGAAAATCTTACAGTAAAGTGGATTAGTCTGAAGTTCTAATCTTTGCATATGTGCAGACACTAATTGAATAACAAGCAAAATTGTGTTTAACTCGGTGAGTTGCATGATCTTTTTAATGGGGGAAAAGAGTGTTTGCTAATGATAGCCCTGAATAATCAATGCTGAAAATTGAGAAAACTTTATAACCAAATTAATCTACTTTATTACCTCCCTGTCTTTGCTTAGTTACTGTAAAATACTTCATTACACTTCATTACGAGTCCTCCTTGACTGAAGTAATTACAAAAAAAAGGCAAGGTAGTGCTGGAAAACTCCACAGGACTTAATATGATGCCTTTTTCAATCTTTGGTTATAAACTTGACTTCACATAAAACTTTGTACTTTGTGTATGAAAAAAAATCTGACTTCTGCATTGTCCTTACTGCTCATCTGGTAAATGATGATCATTGTTCCTCATTAATTATGAGCTCCATGTGTCATTGTTCTGCTAGACAACCTGATGATCAGATTAATTTCTGGCAGTTATTAATCAATTATTATGTCTTGCAAGTCCTTAACATCTTTGAATAAGGAAAAATCCATTGCCATTCTTGGAGTAATTTACTCTGATAAATGCAATGAATTTTCAAAAACTTCATTTGTGGTGAGGCATTTCTCATCAAAGACCAGAGGTTTTCATCCCCATTTCCTTCTTCCTGCTCAATTATCATCTGGATTTTTGCTGTCTGAATCAACGCTGCTGTTGCTGGGTTGTCCTCTTGCAGAAAGACTTTTCCAACTGATGCAATAAAATCCCAGGGTCTGATGTAACCTTCATCTTTTTTGTGGAAACATTTATTTATTTATTTATTTAAAAAGCTTGAAAAAACCAGAAGTTTTCCAGGGTCTAATGTAACCTTCATCTTTTTTGTGGCAACATTTATTTATTTTTTTAAAAAGCTTGAAAAAACCAGAAGTTTTCTTTTCCCTGCAGTATTTGGCTTTCTGGTATTTGTCTTGATTTCTCTTTGTTAGGAAAAGTGCTGCACAATTATACAGGTTGTCTTCATGGGTAAAGTTATGGATCCTTTACTCTTCATGGCATGTTCTCCCCATTTTTTATTTTTTTAAATAAGGTATTATAACTTCCTTGTCACTCCCAATAATCTGTCCTCTCCAAAATAAACTTGCTAGAGTGTATCATCCAGGTACTGGTATGTAATTCTCACCTTATTTCTGCTGCAAGATTGCATAAATCCATGAAATGAAAGAATTTTCTCTTTTCCTTGTAAAATAACTGTTATAGTTTCTTCTGTACCTAAAAATAGCAATGTAAGTTTTGTTACTAGATTTAATCAAGTGATAATAGCTTATTTCTAAGAGTGTGGTTCTATAGCAAGTCACAGGGCTTCCATCCCTGGCAATTACACACTCATTTCTTACCCTGCTTCACCAGATTGTAGTCTTCAAAGCCAAAAAGGTGTACTAGAAACACCTTTGATCTGCCAGGACAATAAAAAAGAAACTGAATTAGATGGAGCTCAGGCAGAATTTTATGGGGCTTTTATTTTTTTGTCCAGGAAATTTTCAGCCAGACTCTGTGCTTTGACATAACATTCACTACTTGCTTAACTAAAATTAAGAAATACACAGCTGATTAACCCACCTTAGGACTTCATAACAGGAGGAAAATGAAAAAAAAAAAAAAAAAAAAAAAAAAAAAGAAGAAAAAAAGACTGAATAGGAATGTTCCTCTGTATGAAGCAGAGAAATTAGCTACATTTCATGTTGAAAATATATTTTCTCAGTGTTTCTTGCACATATATTACTAAACGTGAAACTGAATGTATATGTGTGTTTTATATTTGAAGAGAAGGGAGCAGGCTCAGGAAAAATGTCAAATTGTTCCCCTGAAATAACTTCCAAGCTGTCTTTGGATGTCCTAAATGTTTCCCATGGAGGGGATTGCTGGGGCCTGGGGAGCCCTGGCAGTGGGTGGGAGCAGGGGGCAGCACCCAATGGGCCCCTTGTGCAGTGCCAGAGCTGACCTGCTCAGCACCCTGAGTCAGAGCCAAGAGATGTGAGTGGAGAGAAGTGAATTGAAATGTCAAATCACTCAGAGCCCTGTGGAGCTCCTGCAGAAGAGACTTTTGTAGCAGAAGATTGTTTTGATGCAGGAGTCCTGCTGTGTGAAATTTGTAGCTGTGCCTTGTGATGAGTAACCAGGTATAAGATCCAGCAAAATTCATCTCACTGCTCAGATCATGAGACATCAGTGGGGATTATTGCTCTGAAGCCAAACACAAACTACAAGTGTGTTCTTAAATTAACATATTAATATGAAAATATTGGCCTGTTTTCTAAGTGTTGAAGTCCATTCAGGAAAGAGGGCCACGTTCCTGAACTCAATACAAAATCCAAATGCACAATGAAGTAACACAGCCTGCAGAAGCCAGGGGCATTATATGCAGCAGAAAAAACCAAACTGAGCTGATGTCCCTATGGGATCTGTGATGCAGTTAATAAAACTGGAGATCTGGTAATATGCTGTGTCTGATTTCTAAAGAAGTAATTAAATCATTTGCTACCATGAATTTACAGCAGTGACCCTGAATAGTGCAATCAATGGGGAGTCTGATCTTCCAGCTGAATCTACATTTTGCAGTGAATTTTACAACTTGTTTTCTTGGCTTCTTTTGAAATAAAAAAAAAATGGAAGCAATCTTGACATTGATCAAGTAAGAAATACAAACATGCATATGGATTTTCCTGCATGGTGGCTGATTGAGATTTGGAGGCAGGAAATATCTGCACTGAGAAGTTGGAATCACACTTAGCATTCATCTTTGGTTTGCAAAAAAAAAAAAAAAAGTGATGAACTCAGTACTTCATGGAGAGAAGGGTAAATGAACACATTCAGTGTTTTATTTGTCTGGGGCTTTTCCCTCTCCCTGTTTCTGGAGGCACTAGCTGTGGCAGGCTGTTCTGCTTCCACTGAGAAATGCAGAAGAATCTGTATTTGAAGTTGTCTTCTTTCTGAACAGAAGCCAAACATCTTTCCTGAGGACAGAAAGCACTTGTGGGGTCAGAAAAGTAGGGCACATCTTATATTGAAACGTCAGGTAGTTTAGGGATTTGAGGAGGAGCTGGAGGCCACGTGCTCCTGCCAGGTCCCTGCATTCCTCAACAGGGCACTGGGGTGAGCTGAATATAAAGCTGCTGGTAGCTCCTCTCCTGCAGTGGCCCTCTCACCTTTCTGATGGACCTGGGTTATCAGGAGGTGCTCCTGACAAAAGGGTTGAGTATGTCTAAGCAAGTCATGAGGTGAGCAGTGTCTTCTGGTCCCTGATGTCTCCTGGCTCTTGCTTGGCTGAGCCATGAAACAAGAAGCTCTAAATGAGCTGCTGAGGCTCTCCAGACAAGCTCACTCTCTGCACCCTGCCAGAGAGTGAATCAGAAACTCTGAGCTTTCACAGAGCAGTTGGGCTGTGCAGGGATAGGTGCTGAGTGGAGTCCTGAACTTTTGTCCTTTGTATGAAAGGGCAGGTGCAGTGAACCTGTTGGGTCAGAGCCCTGGTGCCTCTGCTGAGCCCAGACACGGCAGGGGAGGGTGGAAAGGATGTTCACATGTTCTCCCCCAAATGCATTGCTGCTTTGGGGGACATTTCTAGCAGCATTGCCACGGGATTGCAACTGGCTTGAAGGTGAATAATGCACAAGGAAGTGGTGAGGAAAGCTGGGTCAGGAGGTGCAAGAGAAGCAGGTGTGTGAGCAGGAGAGGTGTGCAATGAGCCTGGCTCTGCACCTGCCCCTGGCTGACAGGCAGCTGGGGCTCAGAATTGCTCAAAGTGTGTGCATGGCTTCACAGTAACCAAAGTTTGGGAGAACTTGAAGTTTGCTGTAATTTCACGCCAGGTTATGGGCTTCTCCAGTGTTATCCCAACTCCAGGAAAACTCATTACTTACCTGACTGCTCAAGCTGCAAGTTATCACCACAACAGGTTTCTCTTAACCTGGCACATCAGCTACAGGTGTTCTGGAGGAAGGATCTATTCTGTTTTTTATATTATATTTTTTTGTGGTTTCAATCTGGCACTCAAGAAAACTTGATAACATGCTAATATCCAACTTGCTGAAGGAAATAGTCTGTCATGGGAATGGAAATGTGAATTACAGATGTCTGACTGTAGGTGTTCAGCTTTGCTCTCACTAGTATATGGGAGGAAAAGTCTCTGCCACTACAAATTACATTGGCATCTTGTCAGGAGCTCAGAGCTCACATTGGGTAAAATGGGGAAAACAACAATTGTTCTTCTCTCACATATCAAAACATGAGAGCCCAGCCCACAGTTCCCATCTTCAAACCCTGCCAAAAATTGTTCCACCCAAACAAATTATTTTGTGTGAAGAGCTGAATTTTAGTAAAGCTTGAAAACTTGACTTGGAAAACCATTGGTTGATTCAATGTTTCTGCATCTCTCTTTATTGTCTCTGCTCTGCTTGCCTTTAAGCACTTCTAAGAAACCTTAGAAAATATTTCCCTACCCCTGCATTCCCCAAATCACATCTTATTGCAAGCAAGCTTCTCCAGGGTTTGGGCTTAGCTTGGCTATGAGATATACCCAGTTTGCATGCTGTTCTGAAGTCACCAAAACATCCTGCATCAGCCAAAATTTACTTATAACTTTTGAAAACAGGCTGTCTCATGAGCTTTCTGAGGTTTCTGGCTTCCAGTCAGGCTGGAAATGCCATGGAAACAACAGTTGCAGCAGCACAGCTCCTGGCTGCTACTGGAACTCAGCCTTTGGGAGGGAAGAAAAAAAGTCAAATTAATTGAAAACAAACTGTTGAAAGCTCAGCAAAGGTTCAAACATGGTTTTAGGTAGTTTCCAGTAATTCTAAATTTAATCAGACCTGATTTTGCCTGCATCTTCTTTTAGGAAGTGTTGTCCACATGGAGTTACTCTACTTCAGATTTGTATTTTCAAGAGTGTTCAGTGTTGGCCTAAATCTGTTTTCTTTAAAGCCAGTGGGTAGAGTTTGGATTTCAGTGGGAGCAGAATATTTTGAAAATCCTGCTCTGCCTACTTCCTTGATTCAAGGCACTTGCACCCAGTGTTCCTCAAGCAACATGCACGTGAGATAATCCAGTTTCATTGCACTGCCTGTGAGATGGGCACACTGGTGGGGTGTGCCCTTTAGAAATCAAGCAGTTATGACTACTGAAATTTAAGGATTTTTGCCTCCTATTGGCATCAAAGAGAGAAAATTAAGGCATTGAGAATTCCTGTGCTTGGCAGTCGAAGCTCTTGAGAATCTGCAAGTTGAGCTGAGATTCAAACTACAGGTTTCTTCCTCAGACTGAAGAAAGAAATCAGGACAAATCTAAATTGTGGAAGCTTAAGAGGATTCCTTTTTCAAGGAAAAGCCAAGTGATGAGCAATCTATTTGATAAGTATTGTGAGATTCTTTAAATCAATATGAAAGTTGCTCATTTCTCCACAGAGCTTTCTCCTTCCCACACAATTTGCACTGCTCTTGGTAGCTTGGAACTGGCATTATCTTGGAAGCAGATCAGCCTATTTTGCACCTTGCTGAGAAATTTTTAATCTCTTCTGGCATGAGAAAGGTGGGATTTAAACAGGATTTGGTGAAACACTGTAACCTGAACATTCAACTCCCTGCTGGTTCATGCTAAAAGATACATTTTGTAGCAACGACAGAGAAGCTTTAAATTGCATTTCGATTACATTGAAATTTAAATTATTTAAATGGATTAAATGTAATAAATATGGGTAGAAAGGAAACACGAGGAGTGGAGGCAACGAATGTTATGTATTAAATGCTCTCTGGATTATCTGAAGCATCTCGGTTTTCTGGATCATAGACAAAACTGGGGCTGAACACCTTTCCCCTCCCTGCTGTTCCACTGTTTCTCTCTGGGGACAGATTTGTATAACATTTTCCTGCTCCTAGGCTGTGCAAATTGGCTTAATCCAGATTTCAGGACACCTTAATGGAGACCTTTGCTGTACACTGTTTTTAAAATAATTTTTTCTTGTTTGTTGCCTTTTTTATTGATACATAACACCTGACTTTCATCTAGGGTAACCTACATAAGTTAAAATTACATTCCAAAAGTAATTTCAATCATATAATTTGAATAATGCTGTGTTTTGTTTTGTTGGGGTCATCTTTTCCAGAAAGGTTATATTTACCTTCAAAATGTTAATTCATTTTCTCAATTGAATAAAATACTTGGAAACATCTATATGTAAATTTCAATGGGAAAGGTCATGCCAGTTTGTCAAAATATCCAGCTCCCCACTCAGCTTATATTTATTCTTTCATTTTTCTTTCTTAACCAGATAAATATCACGTGGATGGAGAAATAAGGGAAAGGAAGCATTGATGGTATCATATCAAAGATCATTAATTCATGAGTGATGTTATCCTGCATTTTGGAAGTGGGTTTGTTCTTGTCTTACAGCACTACACTGCAGACTTCAAAAACAAGATGTCCTGTACCAGGCAGAGTTCTGCTTGGCAATGCTGCAGCCACACTTCTGTTTTGCAAACTTGTGCCCAGAGTTGGAGAACTAGCAAATTCTTCCAATAAACAGTTGTTGATAATTCAGGAATGGCAGTAAACACAGAAATTGATTTTAATGGAAGCAATTCTGAGGTGTCCAATCTAGATAATGATGCACTCTCTATGCAGAAAGATTGGAGGGATTTTTGCTGTCTTAAATGAAAACAGCTAAAAAAAAATGTATGATCATCATCTTTAGGTTTCTTTTCCACAATAATTTAAGCCCATACTGCTGAATCACATAATGATCTTGTAATCTCATTCCAATCCACCTGACTCCTGAACATGTTTGTAGTGCTGGGGGATAAGTCAGACAGACTCTGGGGCTGCTTATCTCCTGAGCCCTAGGGGATAAGTCAGACTCTGGGGCTGCTTATCTCCTGAGCCCTGAGGGCATGAAATGTTAAATTCTAGACCAAATGCTTAGCTTATCCCAGGGATATCTGCAGCACAGAGTTGCAAAAACTCCTCAACTGTTTGGAAGGGGTTTTTTTTTTTTTTGTTTCTTTATTTTTTTACAAGACCTTCAGTATTTGCAAAAGGTATCCTTGAAGTTTTTTCCAATGCTTTCAGGCTCCCTTCTGCAGTTTTGCAGGAAGGTGATTAGTTAGAGTAGCTGCAAAGGGCATGGAGATTTATTCAGGCATAGATTCAAGAAGTGCAAATGTCAAAAAAAGAAAGTGAAGAAAGTAAATGTAAGAACAGGCCAAAAAAGAGCAGCCATGGTAACAAGTTTACAGTACTATGAATCCTTCAGACACCATCCTGGGTGCTGATACCTCCTGGAATGTGCTATGGATCCAATTACTGTTTTTTTTTTTAACTGTGTTGCAAATAAATTCTATAATGCAGAATGTGTTTAGGGAATTATCTTGGCCCAATGTGTGTGATGACTGAGATGGAATCTAATTTGATTAAGTTCTTAAACATGTATTTGGGAGATTTGCACCAGAGCAACATGTCCATTATGTTTGAAGGCTCCTGGGTTCCAGGTTGTCATCAACAGAGGAGTCAGATTGTTCAGTCTTGTGAAGCATTTTTTGAAAGAATGTCACTTTGAGGTGTGTAACAGTGATTGAGAAGAGGCTCTTTGCTGTCATGTCTTAATCACCACTTCTGTATAATTGATCCCAAGGCCAAAAAATGTGTGTGGTACGTGGCAAGAATTCATGCTGTTTAGGCTGCAATGTTTTCATTGAAATAGAAATATTGTTTTCTTTGGAACATACTTCATTATTTTACAGACAGATTGACTGGTTAATTGTTGGCAAACTCAGTGTGCTGTGTGGGTGGGTATTTCTGGGAGGAGAGGGCTTGTTTTAAACATTAGATTCCACAGCAGTTTTCATGAGAGGAAGGCAAATATACCATAAAGAGAATAACTGGTTGTCCCAGTAAACAGCCTCCTTTGAATTAGCCATTGTGGATATATGGAAGCTGAACCACTAACAAACTTTACAGGTCATTTCCCCAAAGACCTTCTGGTTTGGTTTTGAATGAGCAAATCTTCTCCTGTTAACAGCTATGGAGCACTGCTGATGTTCTCTTGGAAAACTAACATTTATTCCTTCTCCCATCTCCTATCTCCCTTACCATGAGGGTGGTAGGGCATTAGAATGAGTTGCCTGAGGAGGCTGCTGATGCTCCCTCCCTGGAGGTGTCTAGGGCCAGGTTGGATGAGGCTTCATGCAGCCTGGTCTAGTGGGAGGAGACACTGCTTGTAGTAGGGAAGTTGGGACCTGGTGACCTTTAAGGTCCCCTTTTCTCTCTTCCATATCCACTTTTTAAAATTTGGTCTAGACTGTCAAACTGGCTATTAGCATCCTGAGGTAAACTGAAGGTTTTGACAGAAGATAATGTCTAGATGCCAGGTGCAGCTTTAGAGGCTGTAGTGCTGCTGCTGAGCCTGCCTGATGTAGGAGAAGGAGAGAACTTTTCAGAAAGCAGAGATGACAAATGACCTTCCACTCGGATGCAGGACTCTTAGTGATGCATTTCCAGACACACTGGGATAGTCACAAGTTCAGATCAATGATAAAGGATGCATACAAGGTTCACATGTAGCACATGTGCTATAATTTTTTGCATTTTTAACCATGGTCATAGTATAGTTATCTGTGCACTGCATCTGGCTTTACCAGATTACATCTTCAACAATCCCAGATGCACTTGAATATTGGGTAGAAACTGTGAACTATGTACTTGCAGAACAAGTGGAAAAGAGCAGGTCAAAGAGAGTAAATTAATGGGATATGTTGGTAATAAACTTCATTTCACATGTTTGAAAGTTAGCTGGGTCAGGAAGAAGATTGTTTCTGAGTACATTGTTGCTTCATTGTTCTTGTAATGGCCATTTTCAGGATATTTACACCTCTGAAATCCATTCTGTTGTTTGAGGTCTTCCATGTAGTACTATATTTATGTTCTTCTGATTTCCAAGAACCTCTTTTTTTGAGTTAAGACTTCACACTTCATGGCTGGAAGAACATCAAGCAGAGTCCTGACAAAATCCTTTTTAAGTTTAGTAAAAAAAAAAAAAAAAAAGAGCATTTCAGGCTGAAAAAAAACCAGAAAGTAACTTCAAATACACCAATAGATGTAGCTCAGGATTTTGGTTTTGGTGTTGTTTTTATTTTTTTTTTCATGAACAAAGTGTCCTTGATGCTTTTAAATAGCTGCTGACAAAGTGCAAGTGAAGCTCAAGCAACAAGAAATGTCTTTTAATCTTTTAACAATGTTCTTGTTGCACTAATGCTGGAGTGAAAGTCAGGGAAGAGCAGATCATAAAAGTCCCTCTGAGGTCCCAGGAGAGGAAGAAACTCATCTTTCATTTCATGTTCAGGATGGCAGTAGAAGATCAAATTCCCAGCTTCCAATCCTTGTGGCAAAATGTATACCTTAAAAATAGCTTAATTTTCATGAAATATTTCATTAGATGTTGCTTTGTCCTGTTGCACTGATGATCTGGTGCTGGGCAGTGATTGTAAATGAAGTTCTTGTCTTCCTGTCATCACATTGTATCAAATACATCAGTGAGTCCCTGGTGGGTTTTTGTGTAGTTACAATGTAACTGTGTCCAGTCAGTGAATACCAGTAATTAGAGGAAGGTGGGACAGAAGGAGGCACTGGAGCACACAGAAGCAAAGTCACATGCATGTTTGGGAGGGAGTTGCAAATAATAAGTCTGCTGCTGCTTTTTTTCCCCCTCAGGTTTGATATCTGTCTCCAGGTAGGTGTTTTTTGTGGAAGAAATGGCTCCACAGGGTTGGTGACTGTTCTGGGATTCATCTCTGCAATTAATTTCAATATAGTGGGTGCTACTGGAGGTTTGAAGGGGTCATGCCATTCAATCTGGCTGGAGACACCACTGCTTAAGATCCTCTGCTCCTAAAACTCTGCTCCTAACGTGGGCAGAAAAAGCATTAGGAAACTAATCTCATAACTCTTCTTTTGTAAGATTAAAAGCAAAGCGGGGGAGTCGAGGCCAGAGGGACACTGAGAATGGCTAATGCAATTTATAACTAGTTTGCTTTGCTTTGCTGTCTTGCAAATTTGGTTTAAGATGTTTCCTGATCCTGTCATCTAGATTAGCATGTAATTCACCCTTTAGACTAAAAGGAATTTTCCACTGCTGCTGGCTGAGGCTGGGGAATGTGGCAGGTCTGGGGGACTCAGGGGAGAGGGTTGTGTCCCCAGAGCCAGGACCCCCTCTGGGAGGGGAGGCTTGAGCTTGACTTCTGGTTCACTAATGTTTAACAAATTGTTTGAATTGCCTTGGAAGGACATCAGTAGCACCATTAAGATGAAGAGAAGTTTAGCTGCTTTGGGCTGATTTGTAAAATACCTGATCATGGAGGGGGAAAAAAATAACCAGGGGAACTAAGCTGAGATTTTAGTTGGGGCTCAATACACAAGCTCAAAAATGAAGGGAACTACTTGGTCTTATGTGTGGATGGAAAGATTTTCATTAAGTTTTCTTCCAAATAAGGCATAAAATGAGCTATGTGAGGATATAGTCATTTTACTCTAATTTAACACTCACGTTCCCTTGCCCATCCTGAGTCCCACAGGCTGCTGTGGCAATGGCAGTGGATAACGTTTTAGGAAGAGCTTTAGAGCTGCCAAGAGAGGCAGGGGTTTATTAGGGAATAGATTTTGTAACCCCTTGGCATCAGTTTGTGTCCCTGCAGTGAATGATGGGATTTCTTGGCTGTGCTGTGTCCTTTCACTTCTCATCCCTCCCTGTTTCATACTCACTCCCCACCCCGGGCTAGAGGGATGTGTCAGTTCAGATGTTAAATGAAAAAAGAAGTGAGTTCAAGAGGAAAGTAAAATTGGAAAAAATACTTTTTTAATAGACAAAAAAAAAGACTTCTGAGATTCTTTTTTTTTGGTGCAGTTTTGTTTGCATTTAGCTGAAATGCTGCTTCTTCCCCAAAAATTTAATTTGGGGACAAGCAGAATCATTTGTTCTGTTGTTACTTGGGTGATATGAAGTCCTTTGACCTTTTTTTCTTTTTCATTTTGTTTTTCATTTGTTCAAATGAGGGTTGTGAAATGGAGCCTTTTCAATCCATTGAAGGAAAAAAACCTCTTCCTTTTAGAAGCACAGATACAATGTCTTGTAATGTTTCTTTTTGCATCCATCTCCCTCACTTTTAAAATTAAGGTATTCCCACTTGCCCTGAAAAAACAGCTCCTCTTATTCTACTGTTCTAAGCCTTCTCACGTTGAGATCTGTAATGGCCTGTAAATAACAATAATACAGGAAACCTTTTTCAAACTTTATCTTGCTATCTAGATTTGTGCCACCAAACTAGGAATAAGCCTAGAGAGCTCAAAATTGCCTGTGTATGGACTACAAATGCAATAGGTAAGGGGGATATTTGAATACTGCAGCTGCATGCAATGAGCTTTGACCTGTAAGTGAACCTCTGGATGCACATTGTGATCAAAAGGTATTGCCAGACTCACACTGTGGCAGTTTCTCTGCACAGTTTTTTGGTGCTGTCTCCAGGAACCTGCTCAGGAGCCCCTTCCTAGACCCTCTCTAGCTGTGACTCTGTATGAAGAATAATTGGAACTTATTTAATCTTTGGCAAACAAAGGCATACAGGAGAATTGAAAGGAAAATACAACTTTTCCCTGTGAGATTGCTGCTCTGGAGGAAAATAATTTCTGTTGAAGAGACTAGCTGCAAGGACAGTCACAAAGATGATCTGAGAAGAAAATCTCTGCATCTGCTGAGCCATTGTCTCAGAACACAAACAGCAAACTGGCTGCTGACTTGGATTTAGTGCCTTACAGGATGCTACTGGACTATTTTTGTAAATGCTGTAAGTCTATTAAGGCGTTAAAATATGCTGTAAGTGTTCAGGTATGGTTTCCACAGCAGAAAGGCTGTTTTCCAGAAACAGTTTTGCTCTTTTCCACCTGATGGAGCCTGTTGCTGATTTGTGGGTGTGGGAGCAAGAGATGCTTTGGCTAATGGGGTGGGAGAGATTCTGTGGGAATGACTCTGCTTTGTATGAGCTGCAGGTGCTTCTTGCAGGTCAGATTCTGGTGGGTAAGAGCTTGTGCAGGAGAGCACTTGGTATCACAATCACAGAATAGATCTGGTTGGAAAAGACCTGTAAGATCATGGGGTTCAACCATAGACCTAACTCTACTGAGTCCAGTGCTAAACCATGTCCTTAAGCACCATAGCTACGGGTCTTTAAACACCTCCAGGGATTGTGATTCAACCACCTCCCTGAGCAGCCTCTTCCAGTGTTTGATAAACTTCTCAGTGAAAAACTTTATTCTAATATCCAATCTAAAAATCTTGACATTCAAAGCTCAACAATCCAAATTGAAATGAAAAACATTTGGGAAAACACAACTTGGAGGAAAACAGCTTTCTTGTTCCTCTAATAATTGGAAGGAAAACCTAAAATGCAGGGGCAAAACCTGAGTTCTGTTGGTTTCAGAGAGTTATAAACATGTAGCCACAACATTTCTTGGCTATTGTCTTCACCTTGCATGGAATGAGCAGTGCTGGAAGAACTTTCCATCTCATCTCAACACAAGGAAGGGATTTGCAATGAGACTTCCTTGAGGATGTTGAAGGAGAAAGAGCTTAACTTGAGTAATAAAATCAAATCAAACAATGAGACTCTTCTTCAATGGCTTTCCTTTAAGCCATTGATTTAAAGACATCATTTGGATAGGAAACCACACATTCCAAGACTTTTATGAGGAGCAGAGCAGCCAGCCTAGGGGTTGTTGCAAGGTCTCCCATGCTCTTCTCCACCTTATTTGTCACTTTAAGACAAATAAGTGTGGAGTGTGTCCACGTAGTTTAATGTTTATCATCCTTCTGTGCCCTCCATGAGGAATCTCATTTTAATCCCTGCAGAAATATTACCTGTGGCAAGAAGGACTCAGTCTATTAATTTCATTCTCCATAGTAGGTTGGCACCACCGATCAGCATTATCAGCAGCTCTTGCAGTGCTACCTGCTGCACGTCCCCCAGTAAAATCCAGTTTCAGAAGCTTTCCAAATTTGTGAACTTTCAAGTGTGTAAGAGGAAATTATCCACACAGAACTGGAGAGAGTTGTGACTCTTATTGTCAATATTGGAATCCATACTGGAATTATACCTGTCCTGAGGAAATGTAGTTGAAAATGAAAACTGGGCATTTCTCATTTTGGAGATGGTCAAAACAAGAGAGAGATGGAAGACTAGGAGCTTCAGGGTATGTACCCTTGTAATGATCTGTTACTTTAACCCCAAAATAGTAAAATACTTGATGTCCAGCTGTGATACATATTTTGAAACAAATCTTTGCTTACCTGCCTTTTCAACATCTGAGGCTTTTGGTTTTGTTCCAGAGGGGAATGGGGAAATCCTGTGATATTGAAATCACTCCTTACACTGTGGTATATCCCTCCACTGCCATGAGAAGCAGGATCCTCAGCAGATAGAAGAGCTCTCACTACTTCTGCACATTGACTTCCTTAGCTGATAGCCGTTTCCAAAACTCCCTGGGTAGAAGTGTAGCACACAGCAGCCTGGTAATCCCATTTCCTTTTTCCTAATGGATCTGCATGATTTTTTTTCCCCCCTTCTTTCTTTTTTTTTTTTAATTCAGCAGCCTGTGGTGGAGCTGCAAGCTCTGGCCTTTAGGGCTCTGCTGAAGGCTCTAGCTAAGCAGTTCAGTGATATTGCTTTATAGTGTATAATGAACTGTACTTTTGAGGGAATTAACTCACATTTCAGATAAAATAATTCTGAGAAAAATGGGGGTTTATGTTTCTTTTATGATAAATGAGACCATTCTCTTTGTATTTGCAATTTTAATCTTAACACAGGAATAGTAACTTCAACCAGAGCAACAAAAAATGTTGCTTTTCTACATACTGAGGGAAATATAAAGTTAAAAGCATGAAATGAAAGTTGCCTTGGCCAATCCTTAGCCAGAATAAATCCTAGAGCTGAAAGAAATGAGTGAATTACAACTTAAATTAAAATTTCCTCACAGGCTTTATCCATATGATTAAAACCAAAGTAATCTTCTCAAGAAATGTTTTTTCCAATAAACTGCAAGGATTCATATTGTGAAAAGAGCAATTGGCCACTGAAGGAAGATATTACTTTTAGGATTAGAAATTGGAGGGGTTTGGTTTCTTATTTGAAGTTTCTGCTTGTTTGCCTTATTTCAAATAGTCTTTTAGTAGCACTTGAAGTGTCTGTTTGTAACAGTCTACCTGATGCACCTAATTCAGTGCAGCTTTATTCTAAAAACTATGGGTAGGTAGAGATGTATTGGGAAAACTGCCACTTCTGTCAGCTCTCACATACCCCCTCTGAGATGAATCCACATCCCTGCCTGAAACTCTTATTTGCCTACCCATAAAGGATTAAAATGACTTTATGCAGGCAGACTTACCATGGTCAGCTTCATTTTATAATTGGATTTTCTCAAATGCATTTTCTATGCTCATTAACCTCATGAAAAGTAATGGGAGTTAACATACAATAAGCCAAACAGATGTGTTTGAAAGGCTCTGCAACACCTACTTTGGACCTGCACTAAGAGTAAGAGAGCTGCTGTTTTCCTTTGTTGCAGAGCCCAGGGAAGCAGAGATGGAGCAGCAGCATTTGCTGTTTGGATGCTAGAAAGCAGAGATAAAAGCCAGATCCTTACAGAAAATACTTTGAGTGATAACATCCTAGTTTAACAATATTAGTCATGGAATGTATATATGTATATTTATTTTTTGGAAGGCTTTCCCTAATTTTTGAAAGGAAAAACAAACACAAGTTACAGATCTGGGAAAGCAGAGCATTCAGCTGCATCAAAAGCTAAAGCAATATAGATCATTTACATGATAATCAAAGACAGCAACTAGCAGTTTTTACCTTCAGGAGTCCATGGGGAGGTACAAAAACCATCTGCATCCTAAACATTGTATGCAACTCTACATATCAGATGCTCACTCTGTGTTTTTTCTTTGATCCTATATGTGGTATTATCATTGATCAGCAAACCCAGCTCAGCTTGGGAAGTATCAGATGTCCCACTTTCTCCAAAATCAGTCTGGAAATTAAAGCTGGAATAAACACTAATCATCCTTGATGCTGTTGTGGTAGAACATTTGTAAAACAAGTGGGAAAAAACCCTCAAGGGTTGTTTTACTTTTAATCCTAAACTGTGATTGGTGACATGTAAAGAGGCCCAGTCTGTATTCCAGAGACAACCCCTCATTTCAATGATTTGTGTGCAACAGTTACATAAAATGGGACAGCACATGCCCATCTGAAGGAAGGTATCCTCACTTTCTCCTTCTACTTTACTTCCCATTCTGTTGCACCCACCCAGAGGCCAACTATCTGAACTTCTAGAGTCTCTGCTACTTCATATGACGAGGGGTACCCAGCAACAGTCCAAGACACTCTAGAATAAAACATATAAATTATTATTCAGTATTGAAGATATATTTTACTTCCCTGGAACTTCCTTAAACTTCTTTCTTCATTGTTCCCTTTTCCTGTCACCTTCTGTACTTTTTTCTTTTTACCCTATCTAACATTTCTTTGAGAAGAGTTCCATGGCAGTTCC
This sequence comes from Chaetura pelagica, assembly GCF_000747805.2. Classification (NCBI taxonomy): domain Eukaryota; kingdom Metazoa; phylum Chordata; class Aves; order Apodiformes; family Apodidae; genus Chaetura; species Chaetura pelagica. The sequence goes on from NW_009951919.1 coordinate 1,868,851, forward strand.
TCCAGCCTGAGCTCTGCAGGTTTAGCTCACCCTACCTTCTTCTGATTAAAAGTTAATCATTTCATTTTCTCTCCTGAGCTTTTGCAGCTTGGTGTAGGAGACACCTAAATTAGCTCTGCTTTTAGTCCCCACTCAGAGCTTTCTTTGTGCCTGTTCCTGCACTGTGACCATCCATCTTGCTTCTCCAAAGTACCCAGTGACAGTGACAGCCTGGGTGACTTGGTGGCTGGGAGCAGGTCTGTGACTGATGCAATGAGCCTGAGCATTAAATCTAGCTGTGGTGTGAACTGCAAACAAAGAGAAGGGGAAATGATCCTGGGGGAGTCTGTACCTGGTTTTATAGGCCTATGGCCAAGGGCTGTTGTTGCTGTTCCCCTCAGCTGCAGGGATTTGCTCCAGGCTGCAGAAGGAGTCAGCAGTCAGTATGTGGCCAGAAATTGATATGTCTTGTGGTCTCATTTCCTTTGATATGGTTGCTCCTTAGTAGCACATAGGAGTGCACTTTTCCTGTCCATTCCTACTGAGGACATGTTTTGTTTCCCCCTCCTCACCCTTTATTTCCTCTGTTTCAAAATCCTCAGCTCATTTCTTGTTTCCATTCCGTGTAACTGGTTTTGTGCGACTCACCTGTAAACCACCAGACTCCAGAATTGTTTGTCTCTGTCTCTTCAGCCTAACTTACTGGGTGCAGCTTTGAACCAACAGCAATGTACTTGCTTTGAGTAGGAAACACATAATATATAAAGCAGATTTTCTTGGTGGTTAGAAATATTAAACCAGGATTATTGCAAATAAATCCTGGAACCTGGCTGCTTGTTACTTGTCCCTTACTCTACCCAGAGTGGATGAAATTCTTGCTATTATTTTTTTCATGTTTTTTTGGTGTTACATCAACTAGGAGATATGAAAAAACCAGCAAAAGTTAAAACTATTTAAATGCATTTAAAAGCTTAAAGAAGTTTGGGTTTGTATTTATTTCCATTTGTTTATGCTCCAAGTGATCATGGTGCTGAGATGGAAGGACATGGTCTGATCTAGAGTGACTGTTCAGGGGAAATGACAGGTTGTAAATGTTGTTGATCTGACTGAAATCTCCAGGGGACATTTGTGTAAGCATGTCCCCATTTTCTGCAAACAAGATTTTCTCATAGCATTATGCAGCTATTTGAAATAGGAAAATATAATCCCTTTTTCATTACCTTGGCTGTGTGTGGTGGAAGGGAATTGCCTTGCAAGCCAAGTGGCATGACTAGTTGCCAACCTATAATCAAGCTCTGGAATATTAAGGCAGTTCTATGCATTTTCCACCTCAGTGACCCTAAGAATCACTTTGGATTGAACCTGGTTAGTGCTGTTTGACAGAATAGATCCATTAGAACTTAGCTTCCTAAGAAAATTTGAGAGCTGCAGTTAGTTGAATCAGGAAAAAAAAGCCCAAACCACTAACATTTATCTTTAAAAGGTTTTACAAGTGGACTGAATTTTCTTAATAGCTGACTAGAGCTGGGGCAGGATTGCTGCACTCTGCCAGAGTCTAATCCTATGTTTTCAGTAATATTACAATGCATTAAATGGTGTTTTCATGAACCAAGTGCTGTAACCTTGAGCATTTTCTGTAACCTTCCCCTACCTTCCCATGAAATCTGTCATGCAATATGAATTCTTATTTTAGTGGACAATAAGAGCAAAGAGGAGGTGGGAAGTCAAAACTGCAGTGTTGTTTACCCTTAGGAACTATTTTCACTTGGTGCACTTTCATATGAATGTTACTGTGCTTTATTTTGTTTATTTATTGATTTATCCTAAAATGACACCTCTTCTACTTTGTCCTGTGCAAGTACTTTGGGAGCAGCTCTAGCAGCTACACCCACAGCTGTAGCTGCAAGTGAAAAACAAAGGTGTCAGCTTTTTTGTCACGGCAACAAAGGGTGAGGATGCACAGAAAAGCTTTTATTCAAATTGCTTTTCCCTTTTTTTCTTAACTCTAAGCATTTATTTTTATTTTTTTTTTATTTTCTTGACTTGAAGTGTTACTTCCATTTTCACTTTCTGCTTGAGTGAGATGATGGCTGGTGTGAAGGTGAGCACTGGTGGAACTAGGCTGACATCTTGGAAAAATAACCATTTCTTTGCCCGTGTTACTGAAGAGAAAACTTTCAAACACAATATTGTTGCAGGAAAGTAAAGGTATGAAGACGAGAAAATATTTATATCAGTTATCTAAATCCTGGGTCTTGCTGATGGTTTGATACCATTCTGCTAGTGAATAAGTGCTCTATTTAACAGGGATTTTAAAAATTTGTTTTCACCTGTAATTATTCTCGTTTTTTTTTCAGCTATTCCAGGGATGTGGTTGGTTCCTGATTTACACCTGATGTTCCATGATAGCCAGAATATAGAGAAGCTCTTCAGACTCCATCTCTTTTCCTTTTAAAGTTTTAAGAGGTTTAACTTTCATATTATGCCTGTGAATTGTTACATAAGGAATAACTGTTGGAGATTCTCTAGAAATTAATATTAAACTTGCCCACTATCTACTTCTTCAAGAACTTCTTTACAAAACATCCTTTCTTCTTTTTCCTTCTCTTTCCTGCTGTATTTCTTAGCTGCTCACACAGAGCTGTTCACTTTCCACTGGTTCATAAACCTCTCTTTTCCTTTAACAAGCGAAGGCCATCATTTGGGAGGGGATAAAACAGAAGGGTATTGAATCACTGCCATGGACATGAAAGTCATACAGAAGAGCCAGCTTGGATGCTAACTTGTTTTCTAGAGCCTGTGGAAATACCTAAGGCTAGAGGAAATATGCTCTTCTGGATCAGGCCAAGCAGTGAAAGCCTCATGCCAGCCTGCTAAGTGCCCCAGTTTGTGTACATCCTGTCTGGATGTGGGGCTTTCTCTGGTGTGTGCTGTGGGTCAGATCTGTCACCTGCATCTGCCATCCTGCCTGGTCCAGGGGTGAACTGTTAGGATTTCAGGGCTTTCAGTTCTGTTAGCAGCACCTCTTGCTACTCATTGAGGGCAGGGCTTTGCTTCTAGAGACCTCTCACTTCCATTGCTGCTGCAGTTACATTCTCTTCCTAGAGAAGTGCAAAGCCAAAACAGGAGAACAGGCAGAAGGCTGCCAACTCCCTCTAATCACTGACCCTGGGAGCAGTGTCCAGGCAATATACCAAAATTTCACTCATGCTGCCTGGGTAATCCATGGGTGGATTAAGATCTGCGTCATACCTCCTGGAATGACCATGCCATGGGCTTGCCTGATCTCTGCTCATCTCAATTTAAAATGTGTCTTAAGGTGGTAAGAAAAACATCTTTTTATTCTTTAGTGTCCTAGTTTAGTTTCCTAGAACACCAACACTCTGAAATCTTTAGTTTCAGCACCTCTACCTCAAAAGGTTATTGATTCCTATGCTCTTACTAATCTGAAAATAATCTATGCATCCATCAGGTTAGAGAAATGTGACAAGAAGTGGGGTAGCCTTAATTAAACAATTTCCTTTTTGTCTAGTCAGTGTGATTCACTTTTGCCTCTGCAACCCCCTGAAACCATAGCACCAACCAATATTGCAAGGCATTTGAAGATTAAATGAAATGTGCCTTTGATTACATTAAAGATAATGCATTTAGAACTACTCCTTCAGGAGCTCTCTCACCAGTGACAGGACTGATCAATTTGTCTTGTTTTCCCCCACAGAAGGCAGCTTGGAGTCTCCTTGAGTCATCACTTGATCAAAGTGGGTTTGCAATTGGGCAATTTGAGCAGCCTGAGTCGTCATCTTGGTGTAAAGGTCCTAAGGGAAAGAAAAATGAGAGAGAATGTACTTCTGTATAGGGTAATAAATTGATCTGAGTAAGTGGATAATTACAGGTAGGAAAAACCAAAAGGTTTGGGGAAGAAAACCCTGTTCTTAAAGACTTGACAAAGAGCTGCCTGAGTTATTATTTTTTCCAAGAAAACCAAATCATGACTCCTAACTAGTGATACCTGCAGGTGTTTCAAGGGAAAACCAACTCCTGGACAACAAGGACAGGACATCCCCTTATTTTTTCCACAATTTATGGTTTCTTTTTAAGTAGAGTTTAAAGTTAGTGAGGGTGGGAAAAGACTTTCTTGACTGGTACAAGAATAGCTTGTACAGATTTTCTCACTGCAGATAGTAATGGCAGAGCTTATTCTCCTGCTTTTGCACAACTAAATGCTTGATACACTGGGTAATCCCTGAGGATTTTCTACCTTGGGTAATGGTCATTGTTCTTCTAGACTGAAAACAATTGCTGTAAGTTAATTTATTAAGCCTTTGTGGTTTCACTGTATCAGCTTTGAAGTTCAAGTGCAGCTCTGACTAAAGCTTTGGGAAATGACTGTCACTGAGCACAGAGAAGTGTGCACTGTGGTTCAGGCTGCAAATCTCACCCTCTGGTTTGAACACAGAACTTGGCTTTTGTATTCTGACAGGGTGCTCTGCTGAGTCCTAACGACAGTTCAAAGCTGCTTCTGGATGCTTACAAAAGCCTCTTCATGAGCTAAGAATTTCTGTTTACTTTGAATTTAACCTCATGAGGAGTCTGGGTGATTTTGGAAAAAAAAAGAAAGTGCTGTGCTGTGCAATCTGTCACTCCCTGGTGCTTCAGTGAAGCTTACTGAAGCTGCAAACTTGCTACTGAGTGGACTTTAAATGCTTTCTGGCGTGCTGAGTACCATCTTGTTTCACTGATCTCCTATAATAGGCAGAGTGCAACCTTCAGAAATATACCAAGAAAGTTTAATTCCCTGGTAAATGTTGTTTGAGTAACTTCTGTGCCAGCTGCTTGAATTCCTTCTGTTTGTTCTTTGGTCTCCTGTTTCTCCAGTACTCTGTAAACTCCCAGCAAATGCCATCTCACACAGAGTTATAAAGATACACTTTATTTCCAGAGAGAACCTCTTAAAAAGGGCTTGAAACATTTCCAGAGATGCACAAGTTACCAAATTAAAGAATTTCTTAAAATGTTTTCTAGGGAATCAGCAGAAGCCTCAATTCTTGCTTTGCTCTTGAATATTGGAAGCTGAGTTTTCAATGTCTCCATGAAAACTTATCAATATTTTTTCTACTGTAATTTCCTTGAAAAAAACCCTTTCATTATCAAAAGATAGTTCTTGTTCAGTAGAATGCATGTTCTGAAGAGACACAATCAACAGTCTTTTTCTTTTTTTCTGCATATTTTTATTATCCATAAATAGAATTGAGAGTAACTTTGAGGTATGGAAATGTTAATTATTGTTAGCATAATTTATTGACAAATTTTGTATGATATTGTGTGTTTTGAACACAACACTTAAAAAGAATGCAGATCCAACCAAAACCTTCACATGAGAGAAATATTCAGAAAAGCTTCAGATTCCTTTTAGTTTATTCTTAAGTCTTTCTTTCCTGGACTTCTTCTGGCTTTAGGCTATTTCAACAATAACTCAGGTCAGGATTCTTTTCCCTGCTATTAAGTAAACAAAGGTGACTTTTTCTAATTTTATATATATATATACACCAACCTGTGATTAGAAACATGAAATTCCAAGAGCAATTCCCTGAATAATGGGGTGTCTGAAGGTGTATGTTGCAGGGGTTTCAGATATTGTGGTCACACAGAGTTTTTTTCAGAAGGAAAATAGTAGTCTCAACTACTGACATTAAATAATCAGTTAAATGTCAGCATCATTCTGCTCAAAAAAAACCATTAAAATTATACTAGGAAAAAGTAAGGCTGGTTGGTCAGGTATGAGCTCAGATTGCTTCAAAGCAAGAAAGACTTCCCAGCCACAATGCATAATGAACAGAACACGAGAATAAATTTTAAGATGCAAAATAAAAAGTCTTTAAGAACTCCTTATAGCTTCATTTTGAATTTACAGGCAGTTTTCAGTTTGAGAAGTTTAGTATTAAGACTGTAGCTTGACAGATATCAGGGATTTGAAATCTAAAGCTTGAAGTTCTCATAAATCTTTCTATTAAGCTCTCTGACAAGTTCCAGAAATTCAGGCAATTGGATCTGGAGTTATTTATGTGCTACCTGACAGTAGTTAATAAGTGTCCTACTTCCTCAGACATATATAAAAATGTAAATTGTTTTGAGACTTCTTTAATCTACACATCAGCTTTGCTGATGTATATTTCACTTATGCACATTTTTGTTAAATGAGCATTATGGCCTGGAGGGAGGAAAAAACCCTATGAAATCCTCCCCTGCATTATATATCCAGATAGGTTTCCTGGATGCAATCCTACCTAATGATTAATACTCTCTTAAGTTTTTCAATATAATACCCAAGAGCCCCAAGACTAGGAAAAATGGCACATTGTCAACATGAGAGTAATTTGTGCATTAACTTTAGTTTCCTCATGCTATGAGTTATTTAAATAACAAGCTTCCCATATCTGAGTAATCCTGTCTAAATCCTTGGGATATACTTAAGTTTTTTCACTGGAGGAGAAAACCAGGAGTTTTTAAACTAAGTATGCATTTCTTTTTTCCTTATGTATATGTTGTGGCTCATTAATCCCTCTCCTTCCTTGCAAACTACGACCCAGATGATATTTTGATTATCAGCTGCTGCCTTGAGACAAGAAATTGCAAATTCTCCCCTGATTGCACTGCTCTGGGGTGCAGGAAGGCTGGGAGAGCTGAAATTGAAGAGGAATTGTAGAAATTACTCAACCCCTTTGATCACTGCAGTGTGGCACTGGAGCCACCATGATGAAGAGATATATGGGATATATGGGATATTCCTGTGGGAAAAACAGCTTTAGAAAGGGCTTATTCATCATAATTTTCTACATCTCCCATATTTCTTTTGCCTGTTCTGCACAGGGCATGATTGCACCATTGAAGAACCCAGATTTCTCCCAGGCTAATTAATTGCCTTTCAGTTTTTACACTGACATTTTCCAAGTTACTCATGGGGTTTTCCCAGTGGGATTTAGTCATGTAGTTCCTGGTAAATTACAAAGTCCCCAAAGTAACTGGATGATTTTCCAAATCACAGGCTTGATGCTCTAACATTTATGATCTCATTCAGTTGGGTACATCATTTCCCCGTACAGCTTATATTTTTCTTACCTGGAAAAGGAAAAATAATCAGGTTTTCTTTCCTCTATAACTTGAATTCCAGAAGACACATTTGCCTCACCAGCTATGACTGGAAAAAAATATGAATATTGAAAGCAGAAACCAGAAGAAACTGGACAAGCTTTTGGGTTTGGGTCTTGGACATGGATTCCCTATTCCTAAAGCAACAGGGATGCATAAATCAGGAAGCAATTGCACGCTCATAAGGTGACAACATGTTTGGAATGTCTGTTGCTTGGATTTTATTCCCTGCCTGTTTTCCAGACAGAGCAGTTTCAGGTGGTCAGTTAAGCATTCCCTCTGTGTGCAGTAATCTTGGAGGTGTGCACGGGCATCACTCCAAACTGGTTAATTTGTATCATAATTGTCTTTGTTAATGGATGCTGTTACAAAGTGAAAACAAAGGGAAATTCTGAAGAGGAAAGGAATATGCTCTGTTGGTTCACAAGAGGAGAAGAGAAACTCAAGTAGGAAACCTGTAAAAGAGAAAGAGACAAAAATACTGAAAACCTTGTGTAATGATGCCAAGTGAGCACTGACTATTAAACACCATCATATCAGAATCCCCACTTTGTTAATTCAAAAAGTAGAGCTAAATGGGAAAAAAATAATACAAAGGTAAAATATGAAACATTTTTTTTCCTAGCTGGAACACACTGCTGCTAGTTAAAAGAAAGCCCACTGAATGCAAAAAAAAAAATCAGGAAAAGGAAAATTGGCTTCATCCTGGCTCAAACCAGGACAGTAGTTCTGCTACACACTAAAAACTCACTCTGTACTTACTGATTTCATTTGAATGGTAAAAATCCCACAGATTATGGACAATATTATTGCATTTATGCAGGGTAATGTATTTTTTGGGTTGAATGCCGATATTCATTATAAGGCAAAAAAAAATATTTCTGTTTAGTTAATGAAAGTAATGTATGCAAGCAATACCTAGACCTGCTTTTGTTGAAACTGGAGAGAATATTCTCTTTGGTTTTGATGCAGGAGGGAACAAGCCTTTCATGTTATGCATCTGGGGAGCAGAGACATTTCTAGAAAACCTTTCATTTCTTTATACAATAGAGTAAATGAGGAACAGGAAGGTCATGTTCAAACTTAAATGCAAAACCAGTAGAGAAATACTGATTCCATTGTCTAACTAGTGGATAGTGGATTTCTTCCAAACAGTCATAAGCTGAATAAAAGATGAATAAAGATTTTATAGGAAACAACCCTATATGACTGCATCATCCAATATTGAAGATACACTTTGCAAAGCAGCTCTGTGGGGAAATAAATGCAAACTGAAGTAAGCCAATGAAGGGTTGACTGGATTTGAAGTGCTTTATATATTGTGCTCTTACAGGCTAAAGAAGGAGTGTCCCAAAATCCACCCCCTTTCCTTACAGGTTTTTTCCTTACAGACCTTTCCTTACAGTTGTCTTTGGTCAGTTGTTCTGGTCTGTCAGAGTGGCTTATCTCCTTCTGGAGCTCAGGAGATACAGGGCTTGGCTAGGATGGGACTGGAAGGAACAAGCACCATAATGGCAAATCTTCATCAAATAATAAAGGTCTTTTCTTTAATCAACTCTATTTATTCAATAGCAGACCAAGCCAATTTAACTCTTATATTTACTTGTTGCATGGGGGAAAAAATTTTGCTTTCCAGCATTGAGGAATTGCAATAACTCTGTGTATTCTCTCACCAGAATGTCATTTATTCTCTCATCCTGCAATTAATCTTGTAAAAGAGCAAACAGCGACATTGAATTAATCAACCACTGTGACAAAAAGATTGTGATGGAAAGATGAACCCAGCTAAAATTAATCTTTTGAGCGACAGCTTGATGTTTAAACAAGTGGAAAACATAGTGCAAATTGTACCTGCCTTCAAGAAAGGGATCGTAATGAGAAATGCAATGGCACAGCAATACTAATCAGTTATGAAAACATGATCCACCTTGGACCACTGAGTGAATATCCTCCTCATTTCTGCATTTTCCTTTCTATCATGTTACCCACTGGAGGGAAGCACAGACTGTCCTGCCTCCAGCAACCAGGGCAAGTGGTGGAGCTGAAGTGCTGGAGATTTGAGGGAGCAATTAGGTGGATTTGTGCTCATGTGCAAACTGAGGCAATAGCCTTTGGCAAAGGCTGTAGGATTACTGAAAACAGAACGTGACTGAACTTCCCATGGATGCTCTCTCCCTCCCTAGGCACAAGATAAACAGAAAGTGTCCTGTGAGCTGCCTTGATGTCTGTCAGCTGTAAGGAGAGCTGGGATCCTCCTGCAGGCATCACTGCAGCTGCAGCCAGAACAAGCACCAGGGAGATCACATGGATATCAGCTGGTGCTCAAACCCTTCAGCCTTAGTTTCTGGCTGTGCTACAGCAGATGCCATCACTGTCCTATATTTAGGGATGTTCAGCTTTTATGTTTTGTTTCTCTGGGTTTGTTTGTGGGGTTTTTTTGGTGGTTGTTTTTTTTTGGTGTGTGGTTTGTTTGTTGGGTTGTTGTTTTTTTTTGGGGAGGGGAGGGGCTACAGCTGAGAAATCTGTGTTTCTTATTTCCTTGAACCTTCAGAAAAAAAATCAGGTAACCTTTCCCATAAAATGAATGTTTTCCTGTATTGCCAGGGCTGATGGAAGCTAAGGAGCAGCCTGAGTGCTCCTCCCTCAGGTGCCTGGCTGAAGGGAAATCAACCCTCCACAGCTGCAGCTGAATTTCATCTTGAATAACAAAAGCACTGGGTAGATCCCAGCTGTTCCTCGTGTTCTGCTCAGCTCTTGTTTAGCTGCCTTTATCTCTGTAGTCCCCTTCGAGTAACTGAAATCCTGCCGATTTTGTGGTAATAAAACTTTTCTTTCTAAGTGTTTTTAAAATATCGGTGTTGTGGCTTCTTTTTTTTTCTTTCAAAGTTTAAGAACTCGATGGACATCCACAGGTGTACAGTTTTGCTCAAGGTAACTTCCTAACTTTTACATTTTTCTGGTTAAAGAGGCTGTTTCAGTTGGAGTTCCTTTCTGGTTTTCATCTTTTACAAGAGAAAGTGAAAAGCTACGAAATATTAATGTAGTTGTAATGATGATGACATGATTTCTTTTGGTTTTCTACTCTGTTTCAGGATTTGGAAAATCTTGATTTTTAAACAACAAAAGCAAACCCCAAAGCTTGCTGGCAGTAGGCTGTCTTCTTTACTTAAGTTTTCTGTATGTTAAACTCATTCTATGAAAGAATGCCCAGAAAAACTATTACAAAATAGTAGTTTTTAAGCTCTGTAGGAAGAAAGAAGTACTAAAAGTGGACATTTATGTGGAGGTGGGGATAAATGCCCAAGATGTTAATGAGATGGATATCAAGAGTGAATACATTGAATTTATTTCTTTCTTGTTTCAAGCCCTATGGTCTCTAAAAATTGGGGTAAATTTAGCAGAAAAGAAAACAAAATGTGATGTCAGGAGTGATAGGACAGGCTCCCCTATAACACTATACTTAAGCTAGTGAGATTTTACTGACTTCAAAAGAAGTCCCTCTTGGCTACTGTGAGCAGAACAAGGTTTGTAATCAGCTCTGTGCCTCTACAGCTTACTCCCCCTTCCCTTCTCCACACATTCTCATTTCTGCTTCATCTTTCCAGCCTTTTCAAGTGGTGTTTCATACATACAATTAAGTGACAAAACCTACACCTTACCCACCTAAGGTGAGATGAGCCATTACAAAATTATTGCTAAACAAATGTGCTGTATTCAACATTTTAAGTTCAGACATTTGGGAGAAAATGAGATACATCTAGTCAATGGCCCCCTCCTTTCCCAGATTTTAGTTCCTTTATTTTAAGAAGATTCATTGTAATCACATGGAACAAATGTTTGTCAAAACAACAGGTATGCTATGGCTGTGGAGCATGTCATGCTATGCTAATTTCCTTTCCTTAGCAGAGAGCTATTCTTGTTTCCCTTAAAGTCTTCTCTATTCCAAGCCAAGTTTCAATTTCAACTTTCAATTTCGAATTTCAGTTACTCCAAATGCTTGTTGCAGATTTTGTTTTCTACATCTACAGTCATCCACCCTTTTCATTTTAAATTTAAAGAACTGAGAGGGATGAAAGAACATGTAGCAATTGACTGAGACAAATGTGCTGACTCCTATCTGATGCTGCTACAATGGAATAGTTACTTCACATGTCTGCCCAGGGATATTCCAATTTACACCTCTGAATATACTGGAATTCCTTCTTCCACCCTGGCATATGTATGAGATGAGCCAGAGTCCTACTTTACTTAAATCTCACTTATTTCAGAAATGTCACCAGTTGCCTATTTTTTCTTGCTCTCTGTTCCTGGAGTTCATGTACTAAAACTTGGAGAAGAGCATCACCTCCATCCAACAAACCTCACTTTGCTTCTATTTTGCAAGAATTAAAATGCCATTATTCTCCTCATAAGCTAATTCTCTTATTCCCAAATCCTCTCCTGTTTTTATACATATTCTGTTAACGGTCTCATTTTAGCTGTACCACTCAGACTATGACAGCACAAGGAAAGCATTTGAGTAAGACACAGGAACCCTCTTTTTTTAGTTGATTGTAATTGCAGAGAAATGCACTCGATTGGATGCAGTTCTTCATAATCAAGGCTGCCTTTAGACTCTCTCACCATAAATAACTTGGTCTGTGAGCTGCAGTAGCTTGTCTTTCACCCCCAAGTCTTTCCCAGGTTGAACAGCTGTACAGGGACACTGGTGGCTGAGCTCATCAGTTGAGGTTGAAGAGTAACCAAGCTGGGAATAAGCTGGACTGTTCAGTCTCTCTCCTACACTGCTCACATAGCTCAGAAAGGAGCAAGGCCAAGGATGCTGGAATGGGGAGATATCTGTGAAGTTAAAGCCATTGTGAGGATGGGTCAGAAAGTTTTCATCTTCAAAGTTAAGAAATCCAGCAGAAGTGATTTAAATAACTTCTTGAATGGGGAAGAAAATTTTAAGGTGAATGTAGAAATCCAACTTAAATTTTATTGAGGTATCTCTTGAGTTTGTAAAATCACCTTACAGTACAAAAGATGTGATTATAATCTTCCTGTCAGTTCCACTGCTGTATTGATTTACCTGTCTCATCCTTCTGGATTTCACTCCCATGATTTTGGTTTTGGAAGTCAAAATATGAGATTAATTAAAAATGCTTATCTTCCCTAATAATTTCTGCAAACACCTCTCAGAATTATACTTTAAGTTTACTTCAAAAGTTTGAGTTTTTCAGACCTTTCTAGAATTCATCAATGGGCAGCCTGGAGTCTGTCTGTGGTACCTGAGCTCCCAGCTCAGGGCAAACATTGTCAATGAATCCTGTTATTCAGAAAACTTAGAAAACTTCCAGCTGGCTCATGAGTGACCACAATCTTCTACACAGTCCTCTTGGTACCAGCTCTGGTAGTGCCTTTGGCAGCAAGGATCTGGAGGAAAGGATGATCAGAACAAAAATGATTAACTGACTTTGGACAGAAAAATGTTAAATCAGTGTTGACTTTTCATAATCCACAATAAAAACATGCAGCTGTAAATCCCCTGTTACTCCAGTAGTGTCAGTAGTTTGGAAGGAATGAGAAAGAAGGTCTGGGAGATCCCAGAGGAGCATGACCAACATCTGCTCTTGTCCCTTGTGGCCCAGTATATGGACCCTCATGAGGACTGGATTTTCTGGTCTGCTTTTCTACATAGATTTGAGACCTCTGGGAGCCCCCTTGCTCCAATATGTTATGGACACCTAGTTGTACATGTCTTCTGCAACAGATGTTCTCTCCAGATGTCCCTGGGACTTAAATAGAAGTGTGTGTGGCATGGCAGGCAGCTACACTCAGCTCCTGAGGAAGAGCCTGTTGATGAGAAGAAAGCAGTGCTCCTGCTGCTTGCCTGGGTGTTGGCTCCAGCTCTGATCTTCTGCTGCCTTTGAGGCACCCTGAAATGTTCTGCAGACACAAAGGAGAGACTTTTCCCCACACCGTCCATATCCTATGGTCACCACTAAGCTATGCAAGTACAACAAAGTGTTGGAGGTCTTGAATCAGATGGCTGGTTATAGGCTGACAGGAGCCTGGTTGAGCACCACATAGCACTGTTGTTCCAACCTTTTTTATTTCCCTCTGAAATGAATGTTTGAGGCAAATTTTCTGGTGGTTAATTAAATAGCTGGGGAGTTGGACTAGATGATCTCCAGAGGTCCCTTCCAAGCCCTACCATTCTGTGGTTCTGTATTAGCAGTAAGAGAAGGAAAAACCACCCCACAATCCACACAGCTCTCACTCCCACAATTCAGGATGTCAGCATTACAAGCAGACTGAGGATGGGTAAAAGAGCCGTGTGATTTTTTTTCTTTTTAGGAAGTCTTTTCATGTGAGGTGACCTACATTCCTACCTGCTGTGTCTAAATGCACCAATAATTAAAATAAAAATACAAAGGAAATACAGCTTTAGTCCAGAAATAATCTAGTAGAGTCTCTTTGACTTATGATTGCTGCTTTGCTTTTCATTATGCAAGTCCCCATCAGCCAATCTGGCCATTCCTTCTGCTGGATCATCTTTCATATCCATCATCTGCCAACAACAGCAGACTCCCATTTTAAACAGTGGGTCTTTTGTTATCAGAAAACAACTTTATCTTCAAAACAGTTATCTTTTAAATTACCATCATGGAAAGGCTGGGGGGTGTGGTGTGTAGAGAAGGTTTATTTCCCATTTTTTTCTCCAAGAGTTTGCCTTTTGTGCACAAAGCCTCTGGAAGGAAAGGCATCCTTAATGCAGCACCAAAGAATCCAAAGAAAGAATAACCTTTTCTCAAAGCAGGGGTGACTATTTAATGAACAATTCACTTAATTTTTAGGCACCTTCTCCTTTCAGATGAAAAGTAATAGAAATACGTGTGAAAGAAACCAATCATGGCAAAATCTCTGTCCAATAGGGAGAGTCTAATAGAAAGAGATGATAGTACAAAGGACTGAAAAAAGCAGCTCCTCTTTCTTTTTCTCTCTTTTGTTGCGAGTACAAAGCTAAGTGCATAGCAATCAGATGATTTTAATGAATACTCCAGTTGTTTGGCCTGGATGGTGTAATTCCAGATGCAATCTGTTTGAATATGAACTGGTTTCTCTCCACATTTTCCCTCCTCTAGCAGGAGTGTACTGCTGGCTCTCCAGGTAGCCCTATTGCAGTGGGTTGCCCTTCTCTAGAGGGTGCAAATAAAAATGTGTGAGAGTGAAAAAATGGGTTGGGATGTTTTTTTCCTCCCCCACACGTTGCAGGAGTTCAGTTTTATAACAGTGTGCAGGACTTCTCTGGTTTGGAGTAACTACACTGAATGTAACATCTGTGGTAATTAGAAAAATCCCTAGGCTTTGGAGCCAAAAGTTCTACTGTGTGCAATCAAAACCACCCGTGAATACAGAGGCATCACACACTCTTTTTTGTTACTCTTATTAGTTTGCTTTGGAAATGTCTGTGTAGCAGACGTGGTGTGGAATTGGGAGACAGAAAACCATTCATAGGAGTAAACGAGCATGATCCTACAAGGAGATTCAATGGATAAGTACACAGAAAATCTTCAATATTCAGGCAAAAGATCTAGTGGTAAGATGGCAGGAGAAGTTACATGTGTTTTTACCAAATACATAATAAAAGGTCTCATAAAATTCCAGGCAAGTTTTAAGCAAGTCAGGGTTTCTGGGCAGCATTTGCTGCTAACCACTGTCCTCTCTCCTTAAACTTCTCCTCATTACAACAGTCTTTTTTATGATATATTTTAAAAAATCAGACCTCAAGAGTTTTCCCTCAAGAGTGGACACTGTCACTCAGCAATCTGTATTTCATTATTATAGTGGGGATTTTGATTACTATTTTAAACCAGTTTTAATTCTCTTTTTGGCTATATTTAAAGGGAATCTACTACTACAGGTCATTTCCCCAGAGTAACTTGATGGACATGCCTTTTGTAACATTGCATACATTAGAAATATTTTTTTCTTTATTACTTTGTGTAGCTGTTTCATTTATTAACTTGTGTTGGGGAGAGAAAAAAAAAAAACACAACAAACCTTTGGATCTGATTCTTTCACTTTTAAGTAATTTACTGTGAGATGTTTTGCTCTAGTGGATTCAGAATTAGCTTCCAGAATGGCAAGGGAGGGAATTAACTATTTAAGGAGAAATGTGTATTTTGACATTGCATAAATATATTTATGTTTTTACTTGGCTCTGAATTTCAGCTTCAGCTCTTGCTGTTGTATGACAGCTAGAACAGTCTTCTCTGTATTTCTTCTGTGTTCGATGTCTTGGAAGAAGTAAGCAGACCCTGGTGTGTTTCTACAATTTAAAGGTTCCCTAAATATGATAATAAGACTAGCCTTATCTTATCAAAACACAAGCAGTGCCATCGCAGCAGATCTCTGAGGTCATTTCAGGTGCCTAGAAACAATCTGAGTGATCCCTTGTGTCTTTACTGCCTCTGATTTCCAGCTGGATAGTGGGAGAACAGAAAACCAGACGTAGCCCTCTGCTTTACACTGGGTCAGCTAACTTTGGACTGGGGCCAAGTCCTGCTGA
>NW_009951919.1:1884692-1887626 GCF_000747805.2 Chaetura pelagica
AAAATAAGGGCACTAGCACTGGTATTGTTTATCTTACTCTAAGATCTTAAAATATCTGGATGTCCAAATGATGCTGTTTCTGCCTGCCTGCCTGGAGTCCCAGCAGTGGGCTGGCAGAGGAGCCAGCAGCAGCTCTCACCTTTTATTCCTCTACCAGGAGTTTCCATCAGACCTTGGCTTCTCTACAGACAACTGCTCCTCCTGAGCACTTTGCAGGATTTTTACTGAGCCAAATGTTGACAGACACTTGAAACAGGATCCCCTGGGTTACTGAGATTGGGAGTCTCATGTTCTTAATTTTCTGTGGGCTTAACCAAGTCTTTGGCCAAAATCCTCAAGCTCCTGCTCCCAGGCATGTGTCCCTCTCCCCACCTGATGAGGTCTTGGGTAGGTGTATGGGTCTGGCTCTTCAGGGCAGCATCACTGTCTTCATCCCAAAGAGGAATGGGGCTCCACACTCCTCTGCTTTCTGGCCAAGAGCTGTAGGACCTGCTGGCTGCCCACATGCTGCTGCTCCTCTGGGCAACCCATGTGCTTGTGAGAAGCACAGACCCCTGGTGCCTCCTGCTTCTGCAGGTTGCTTACAGTGATGGACCTTCAACTGAAACCCACAATGAAGTCTGACTTTCTTAAGTCAAGAGGAGTCTGTGGATGACCTGGCTAGGACTTGGGTGTAGTTCATTTCTGTGCAGTCGATGACTAGCAGACTGAGCCACACATGCTAATCAGTTTAAGCCTATTTTTCTTTGGAAAAACTGGTGCAGAAATGGCTGATTTCCAGTTTGAAGGCACTGGGTTGCAAAATCAAGCAGTATGTTTAGTAAATGCCTTAGGAGAGTGTCATATTCTGTCTAAACCCTACAATCCAGGCTGGTATTGGACAGGTTGTCTTGAACAAGATCCCTTCCTCCTTTCATATCAAGGTTAAATAGTAATTCAAGCAGAAAGGTTAAAAAACCAAGAGTCTTCTCTCAGGGTTCAGTGGCTGTGGGAGCCTCAGAGCATGTTTGTGTCACTGGCTGTGTTGGTGTGTTCCTGTGCTTCTGGGAGGAGTGTGGAAACCTCTGTCCCTGGGGAGGCTGAGGCGAGATTGCAGGAGCAGCTTCATTAAACCCTTTTATGTGTCTGCCTTTAAATACAGTTTTTCTGCATGCAATTTCCTATATTGGTTCAAAATAAGGAGCAGTTCTCATGTCTGCTGCACGACAAACCCCTCCATCTATCAGTGACTCATCTGGCAGCTGAGCACAAAGACACAGCCTGGATAAAAAATGCTTCCCTGTCTGGACCTGACAGACATTTGCTAAGGCTTGAAACCTTCCCATCACGAGACACTTCTTGTTTCTCCTTTCTTTGCCTGCCACTGGCTTGTGTTATCATTCTTAATCTATTAAGGCTCAGGGAGAGAACCTAAAGAAGAAAATTAAAGGCTTTTTTAACAGAAGAGAAATGAAGCAAGGTTTAGTGCTCTTTTCTTTGCTGTCACAAACTGTTCCCATGTGGTTGCTGGTTCTTCTTGCTCTCTGTAAACAATGAGAACTGCACTTGGTTTGATTCATTTCCATAGCCAGTTTGTGGCTGGTATCTGTCTCAGAAGGAAAAGCCATCAATTCTGACACCATTTAATTTACTTTTATTGGACTACAACAGAAGAAGTGGATGTTTCTGTATGGATTTGATTATACAGAAAATTCATCCCTTGTACACTTTCAATAAATATGAACAGTTGCCCAATACTTCATGTTTTATTTTCAGGCTCAGACAGACTCCCTTTGATATCAGTCAAATTTTGCTATTTATCTCAATGTGGCAGGTAAGTATGAAAGCCCTTTCATTTCTCTTATTTTACTTAAGGATGGCTACATGAGTATCAGGTGTTTATCTAGCACAGAAACTACAATCCTACATGTAATTTCTTACACAAGTAAAATCCTGTTACATCTGATTACCATGAAAACCATAGAAGCTCTTGTAATTAATTTTTCAACTTAAAATCATACAATTAAGGTGTGTGAGCTCTAGCTCCTTAAGTATTATTAAATTGTCTCTTTAAAACTTCTTTCCACTAATGGGCAGGTTAAGAGATCATAAATACTTCTAAAATAATAATAATAATAATAAGTAAATAATATCATTAAAGTAGAAAATAACCTACCACTCTGCAAAAAAAACCCCAACCCTTTAAACTTCCTACTAATTAACAATAATTATAGATTCTGTCTTGCACAATCTCACTTGCTACATGCAGGGTATTAAAAAGTGTCCTGTTTTATCAGATGTGGACATTGTTGTTGCAAGGGGAGAGCTGCCACTCAGCTCTATTCCAACGAAAACATGACCAGAAAAATTTAAATTGCAAAGTGGTTAATGCAAAAAATATGCTTTGAGGCCATAAAAATGTGTTGTGTGGTTTGTTGTGGTTTTGTTTTTTTTTTTTCCTGTAGTGGCTCAAGGAATTGCTCTGTAAAAGATACTTAAGGATGTACAATGACTTTCTAGAAACTTTGATTTATCACAGAAAATCCTGCTGGTTTTTTGCACTGTTGCATATTTTGGTTATTGTGTCAGCATGAGGATCCTGTAGCTACACTGCATGGCACCTTCCTTTGGCAAGAGTTGAATGCCATTATTAGACTCTAAATTTACAGGTGACTTTTCTTGGTATATTCTTCTCCATGACTAGACTGACAGATGCCAGACCCTGCATTTGGGACCTTCTCCTGCTGTCACTGAAGTGTAGAGCAAAATGAATATTCCTTCTGTTTTGCACAAAATGGGTGGGAGGTAAGAATTGTATAAGTGACACACCAGGTCTATTAAAGCAGAGGCTGATGTTGGTGGCAAACTGTAGATAAATCTTGTCAGGGAGAAGCTTTTTAAACTGTTATGTCAAATGTTTGTCTCTTGCCATGCTGAAAAGTCATGAATTTTGTG
>NW_009951919.1:1887638-1899735 GCF_000747805.2 Chaetura pelagica
GAATTAAGGCTGCTTGATTTTTCATGTCTTCAGATTAATCAGGAAAGCACCTTAATGATTATGTAGCTTTGTGACATGAAGGTGACACCTCCTGTCTGTTCCCCAGCCGGAGCCTGGAGGGTCTTAACCCCCAGAGGAGAGGTCAGTTGGGAAACAATAAGAAAAACCTCATGGGGGTGCATCAGTTTTGATGCAAATTCCCTTGGAAAGTTTTTCAAAGCAAGGACATGTGGCTAAAACTTACCTGAAATAGACCACTTAAGGTTCAGGTGCTTGGGGCTGGTTTTCTGACCTGACTGGTCCTCACCCCTTTCCTCAGAAGCCCACCCAAATGCCAGTGCAGCCTGGCATGGGTTCAACAGGAGGTTCATCTCCCCTTCATGCTCCTCAGAAGCTCAGTGGGACTGTGATGGGGGCTGCTCTAGATACATGGCTAAGAGCCAAGGGCAACGGGAATTCATCCCCAGTTGTTTGTTCAAAAGCCAGGGAGATTCCTGGTCTCCTTTTGACCATGCTGTTCACTACAAATTTCCCTGCTGAAAAGAAAGTTTTAATATGGTAGATTTTTAAGTCTGTGAGAGAAACTCAGTAACACTGGAAAAGATACAGAATTCAAGCCTCGCTAAAGCTTTAGCTGTGCTACCTGCTACTCACTCACTGGAACATCACTGCACCAAAAAAAAAAAAAACATGCCAAAACCTCCATAATCAACACCAAAAACCCCTAGTTCAGAAATTGCTATGATCTTTTTTTTTTTTAAAAAAAAAAGGCATGAAGCTGCAGTGAAGTGTTCTTTTGATTGTTCCCATTGCCCTGGTTGTGCTCAACACGATGGGGAAATTGAAAGGAAATGAAATGCTAATGATACCTAAAAATTGCAGCATCTGTTCCATCTGCATAACCTAAACTGTATGGCTGTCAATAAAATGTCAAACCTCTAAACAGGCAAGGCTAGGATTTATTTTAAAAGTGCCTTAACATTGGAAATACAGCAAAACTCTTCTAGCTCTGAACAGTAATTGTCATGGAGCAGCTGATCCATTTACTGGGAATCAAGAGAGCAGGCACTACTTAAAGGAGATTGGGAAAGAAAAAGCTTTGTTAGTCATTAAGGAGCAGGTAAAGCCCTGGAAACTGTAACAGACTGGTCAAATTTCATCTGGCATATTGGGTGTTTTAAATTATAAGTAATCCTTGCCAATTAAGTGTTGATATCTTTTGCTTCTGAGGTACCACGGCAAGAAAATCCCCTTTCCCATGCAGCTGCTGCTGCTCAGTTCAGCTCTGTAAAGGCCCAGCCCTTTTGACTGGAATTCCCTGTGTGCTGGTGGCTCAACTGCAGCTCCCTGTGGGACAGCTTTACCTCTGCTGCTGTACATGTAGGTCAAGTGGCTACCATGGAGCATGTTCCTTATCCATAAAAGCACAGGTCCTCACACTCAGTGTCCCAGTGTGCTGCATTTGTTTGTCTTGTGTGAAAGCTCATTCTGCTGCTTGTTTTGTTTTTTTCTTCTTCTAAGCACCACTAAGAAGTCTCTTGCAATTTTAACTCATCTCCCTGTGATGTTTGATTTATAGAAACCTCTGTGTCCCTCTTTGATCAAGGCATTTATCTTTCAAAACATGATTAGGGAACTGCAGGCTGTGTTTTTTTCCTTTAAAGCACTTAATTTTTTCCCTTAAGGAACAGAAATGCATTGACTGACATGTAATGCTTGAAATCCCTCTTTTCTAGGCATGATGCTTTCTTTTTTACTAGATAACTACTTCACTTTCTCCAAAACACTCGTGCATCAGTAAGAAAAAACGCATATTCCTTTGGAGTATTTCTTGCTGCTGTATGCAGACTTCTGGTGTCACTTCTCCTGACCACTTTCCTTTGTTCCAATCATTTTGCACAGAGAGAAATTCCACAGCAGCACTCAAAACAGAATCATCTCGAGGAGGGAACAGTTTTCTTAGGCAACACATCATTATCCGCTCCTCATTTCATATGAAATTTGTTTCCCCATTAGGCTTATAAGAGGCTGCAGCTGTGTCATTCCTTTCAGTCTCCCAAGAATATTTCAATGTTGGATTTGCTTTCTGGTCATTTTAGCAAAACAATTTAAAGTACAAAAAGTCACCAAGTTGACATATCTGGAAACTGCATCCCTGGAAAGAGGCAGTTAAACTGCTGGCATAGACTTTCCTTTTTACTTACTTGGTTCTCTACCCAGTGCAGCAGGTCCTGAGGTACATTGAGTTTGGCCTCAGGAAGTAGGAAGGTTGTACTAGAGGTGTTTTGGATTCCCCTTGCTGTGTAACAAGGTGAAATAGTCAGGCAGACTGCTAGAGCAGGTTACACTTTCCTCAGGATTTCTGTTTGAAGGCAGGAGCTGGCTTTGCAGCTGCCTTTACTCTAACAGACTCAAATTTGATGCCAGTGTTGCAAGAACATTTCCATTCAAATCTCATTGTTGGTTCTGACAGACTGAAACAATCTTATAATCTCTGCATTTTTGTAAGGAAAAATTACTCTAATTTTTTTTTCTTTCTGCAGCCTAAACAGAATGATTTGAAAGACTTTGAACAAAACCATGAAATCTTACTTGTTTATTGCAGTGTGCCAAGTGAGCAGGGGCAGAAGATCCTTGCCCTCTCACAGCTAAAGCAGCAGGCTGAAGAAGCAGAAGCAGATTGCCTGCTCACTTTCTGAATAGGAAAATAAAAGTTAAAGCACAAAGCAGGCACAGTGAGCTCTGTCTGTGTCAATTAGTGGTTTAGGTAGATTTCCTCTTCCTGAAAGAAAACAACCTTGAAAAGGTGGTGGATTTCCTTGCTGTGAACCTGAGCAGAAGGTGCTACCTTCTGAAGCCTTCCACAGAAGCCTGTTAGCAGAGGAAGCATTAGACTGGCTCTGGTTAGCCTCTTTGAAAATAAGCATGAGGAAAACCATTTTTAAAATTTGCATTGTCAGAAACATGAATCAAATTGCATAAATCTGTCTCTAGTTTTCAACCTAACATCTTTATTTATGAGGAAGAGATGGACAGAAAAGCTTCTGGAGGAACATCCTTTGCACTGTGTCTAGGAGCCATGGATAATCAGCCTCAAGGGAAGCCCTAGAAACTCCATGGTCTTTCTACCTATGAATTTAGGTTTAATTTAGACCTTTGGTCATATCCTGGTGCCACTGAGCCTGACATGCTGCTAAATGGTCCCCTGAGATACTGCAGCAGATGGACAAACCCACACATGAATATTGTCTTTATAATTCTGAATTGGTGAGGGAAATAAAGTTAGATACCCCTTAAAACTTGGAAAAAGATTTCTCTCCTCTCCCATTGTCACCCTGATAAATCTCTTTAAAATGCACCTTCTTGCCTTTCCAAGTTTCTCAGAATAGTAAAAAGCCAAACAACTTTCATGAATCATCTCATTGACAGAACTGTCTATCTGTGTTTTGGGGAGATAAGGTCTGTTTATCTGGCTTTCAAAAGTGGTTGTGGACTGACTGCATAGAGCAAACATTTACAGAATATTCTTTTTTTTTTTACTACTTTAAGCATATATAGAAACAAATAAAACTAATAATAGAGGATTTACTTAATGCTCTAGCTTATGGATCTCAGCCATGGTATTTTTCTTAATACCATGAAGCTTCTCCTAAATTCTGTGCTAAATCCCAGTTGCCTCACTCACATTACACCACTGATGAAATCAGCTTTTTTACAGTGATGTTGCTGACACATTTGACGTTTTTCAAGTGATGGTTCAGACCAGGTCTATGGGGATGACTCCAAGAACAAGACAGACAGGCCTGTTTTCTTTCCTGCAGAAAACATTGGCTCTATTTGCACATTGGCTGTGTTAGGTTGTGCTAAACTGGAAGCTGTTTTGCCCTCAGGTTAATCTGTGCCACCCCCATAATGTAAAAAATAATCTGGCTTCCTTTGAAACTTTATTGATTCTTGGGGATATCATCACAAAGCTGCATCTGGTTTCAGACTAAGCACAAACTAGTGTTGGAAAGACTGGGAAAATCTGATCTGCCTGTTTGTTTAAATGATCGCTGGGAAGAGGATTGCTGTTTAATAATCTTTATTCCAGACACCACTGTGAAGCCATAATAATAGATAAAACATCAGCAACCGTTTGTTATTCATTAAGTAATGCAAACTCACAGCTTATTGCTGTGCACCACAAGTGCAGAACCCACAGTAATTAGATTTGGGTCATCATTTTTTTCAGGAAATACTTTTGCACAGCAGACATCTAACCAGGCAGTTGCTTTGCAAAACACTAACTAGTCACTGGTGGGGATAAAAGGAGAGTTAGAATAACAAGGTCACCTGCTCATACAGTTAGCTTGGTCACACTTTTCTAGCATGTATTAATTTTTCTGGCTTAGCATGGATAAGCCAATAGTGATGGGTGACTGACTCTTGGCTTTAATGAGAAGGAGTGAAAGCAGCTTCAGGTTGGAAGTTCAGTTACCAGGACAGTGAAAGATTTAGGATGAGATTCTGATTACTATAGTTCAGAAGGTCTAAACTGATCTAAAGTTTTGGAATGAAAACCAAGGTTTAAAAAGAGCCGTCAGGCTTGATATGGGTCAAGAAGATCCAAATAGGTTGGGTAGGCTGTGAATTATCCTGTGCTTTTTTTGAAAGAAATGTGGCAGTTATTCAGACCTCCTAAATAGTGTCCTCTGGAGCTAAGGAAGATGAAGGGCATATCTACATATGGTGAATAATAATTTTTTTCCCTAGTATTAGGCAATTATTAACTCTCCAAACCCAGCAACACTTTGCTGCATGGATGCAGGAAGAATTAACAGGTAGAGGCAAGCATCTTGAGCCTCTAAGAGTGGGATTTGCCTTTCAGAATCAGATGTCTATAACTATAGCTGAAGTAATTATGTACCTTAATTTCTTGTCTGGAGGAGAATAAGTATGATGAGAATGGATTTCAGTGGTCTAAGCAAAGCACATCTCACCCAGGAGAATTTGTTTCCTTCCTCTGACAGCAAAGAGAGTCTCTATGTCAGGCTAAGGTTGTCATTGCATCTTCTGCTCTGTAAACCCCTAAAGTTGAGCAAGATGAATCCCATCCCTAAGAGCTGTAGAAAGAAGGCAGATACTTTCTCTAGCAGCAAGCTTCTCTTGCAAAACTCAAATTGAGTTGTGAGGGTTCAAGGGAAGCTTCTTTCACTGGGTGGAAAATGCAGAGGGAAGGATGACCAGATGTGGGTGAAGGATTGCTGGGTCACTCCTGGAGGAGCTCAGCTAATGAAGTTGCAGCCTAATTAAATCTCATAATTCAGAGCTTGTCTTGCTTGCTTGACTTGAGCAGTAAATAGAGGAGGGAGGTGAACAGCACAAACTCTAGCAGGGAAGTGGTATCTTCATAGGAATGAGTGTGAACTGTGTTGTGATGCAGCCAGCAGTGGGGCCAGGCTGGGAGAAAAGGGAAGTTCTTCCCCAGAATATGAATGGGCTGGTCAGGAGGGCATTTGGCTGTAAGTACAAAGGAAACAGTCAAAACGTGCTGAAAATGTGATCTGGAGGGTTTTGGCTCACAGATACTGCCAGGCCAGCAGGGGCAGGTTTGGGTCCAGCAATGTCAGTGTGGAGTATGTGTGACCCCATGAGCTTCACTCTGGGCTCATTGCTTTAATCTTGGGAGAAAATGAAAGCCTAGGGTCTAAAGGGAAGGCTCATACATAGTCAAAACAAAGCAGGTTAAAGAAAGTGTGCCCTGGCAAACCCATGCATCCATTGCCAGGCTGTCATCTGCCTGACCTCTGTGTGAGACAAAGGAATCTTCTTTCATTTTGTATCTGCTCTTACCACATGCACCAGCCAGCTCACCTACCTGTGTGGTTCTGGCACTGAGTGAAGAATAAATAGCGCATTTAATCTCAGCGTCCAGGTTTAATAGCACAGGAAAGGAAAATAGGTAAGGACATAGAGAACCTGTTTTTCACTGTTGTTTCTATGATGACATTTTTTTGACAAATAAATGTCTAGTTAAAGAATAAAATGTTCTCTTATTTATTTTCTTTAGCTGGTACTATCACTTTCTGAAGGGCAGGGATGGCAGTAGGTAGCAGAGATATTAAATAACTACAGATGTGTTCTACAAAGAATTACTGCTCTGGGCTTAGTGTGTACTATTCCATACTGCCTTATGCTCAGTGTGCATTACACTTCAGAATTGATGTGTTACAAAAAAAGTTTAGTGCAATAATCAATCCACTGTTGCTCCAAATATTTGTTTCTTTTTCACCAATCAGCAGTGGAGACAAAGTTACTCAAAGCTCAGTGATTTTGTGAAAGATTCTTTAGTGTCACAGTTGATCATTACATAGATTAAAAACCAGAGTATAAGCATGAGGTATTTATCTTACCAGTTAGGCTCACAAAAGATATGTGAAAGGCTAGAAAGATTTCCAAACCTTTCAGCACTGTTTGAAAGGTATATAATGTTTTTACCATTTTCCTGTGCTAGCACAGCTTGGCTAGTCTCTGTTCATAGATCTTTTCTCGCATCCTTCCTTGTAAAATAGAAGCATGACTAGTATAATTTAAAATGAATTACAGCTGCACTTGACATGGTGGAATGAAAGACCTATTTTCCTGACTCTCAGAGGTGACAGTATTGATATTTTGTTTTTAGCATGATACAACACATGCAGTTTCCAGCATGCTCAAACACTGTTGCCTTTAAAATAAAGTGCATTTCAGATGCTCTGAGGGGATAATTAAAAAAGCTCATTTTCCAGAATAGTAAACAGTAGGAAATTTGTGCTATATGCACACAAAGAGAAGAAAATACATCAGGGGTAATAAATGCAATGTTATAGAAATGTATTTGAAGGCAATTGGCATCCACACTGACTTACTGCTGTGCGTGCCCTGGCCCAGCAACATTATGGGTTGCTTCAGTCCCCTGTTGAAGGAACTTGCATGGTACTTAACCCCTTCATCCCCAGGCTGCTGCACAGATGTTAAGAGGCTGTTTTGTCTGATTTTCTTGGGTACCAGGCAAGGAACTGAGCAATAATACCAATGTGTGCCTGATTACTAGTGATCACAAAGGTTTAGAAGTGTAAAATCTCCCACTCAACATTCCTGAGCTGAGGTGTGCAAGAGGGTTTCTGAACTGCCATGTTATGGTAGAGTTAAATAACTCCCTGTGCTGAATCTGATGCTTCCCATCCCTGCCGGTATCCTGTGGAATACAGGGATATGTGCTCCAAGTTCAGACTTCACATTGCCTGTGCTGAATCATTGATGAAAACATGAATGATGAGAGAGAATCAGTGAGGGTGATAGGAGCAATAGGAGCACTGCAGGACAGGGTGGTGCTGGGTGCAGTCCTGGTTTGCAGCCAACAGGGGGAAGATGCTCTGATGAAGGTTGCAACTCCTTAATCCAAATATCGAAACCAATTGAGAGCTTGAAACTCTTATCTCTGAACTTACCCCATTTAGCAGGGACAACATTGAGAGTGATAAGAGAGATAATTTAAGTATTGGTGTGCAGCACAAAAGATGAGCTAAAGGAAGAGGAGCTCTGTTCCTTTCTTGAGATTCTCTTATCCAAGACTGAGGAAACAAATACAGGAGCAAAACTAGAAATAGGTGCTTAAGAAAGGCAAGTAATAGAGTGGTAGACTTCAAAAAGAGATCTGATATGAATTTATTATCTGCAGTATTTCACTTACAGCATATAATAGAATTGAATGTGGGAAGCCAGGTATCCTGTATCTAATACTGATAACTATTTAAATTATTCTCCAGATTAATGTTTATGTAATACCTTCCTTGTGGGGGTGTTTTTCAGACAGATACAAGGTTATCTTACTGGAAAATAAACTTGTCCTTGGAAGAAAAATAGACTTTACTGAATTAGGAAATAGACTCAGAAAGATAACAATCTATGTACAATGTCTCTCTGGCTGATGTTTGTGTCACTGGAATTAAGGATTTTGTTAGGCACACCTGAAGCTCAGAGTCTAGCTGTCATGACATTAATATCCTTTATTAAAATATTTCAGAAGGCTGAGTGATTGTTTATTTTCTGCAAACAATTTCTGACCACTGGCATATGAAGATGCCTGAACACTTTGCCTTTTGAGGATACTCATTGCATGAAATAAATAGTCAGTCTTTGAGTCATCCCAAATACATTTCAATGTACTTGATTCTTTCCTCACACTGCCACATTGTACTTAAATATTTTAGATTTTTTGAAATTGTTTTTTTAACAGAAGAGAGAAATCCTCATTCCCCCTTGTCACCACCACCTTGATACACCCGTAAGTCAAGGTTTAGAGAAGGCAACACTCCTTGTTCTCTCCCTAATAGCACAGATTTATCTGAGCTTCCCCAAGTTTCAGAAGAGATTTTATTTACTCAGTTTGCTCTGGGATTTGTTTCAGGTTCTGCCTCAACATCACGTGTAGACTATTAATTCCTGTTTAGCACTCCTGTGGGCAAGCTGGTAGTGTGGAGGACAAAGTGAACTGCTCTCTTGTAGTGAGGATACCTGAAGCCCTCCTCCTCATCTCCCTTTTGTATTTACCAAGAACAGGAAATTGCCCAGCTTTGCTGGATTCAACCCATGTGGCTTCCCCTTTGACATATATATATATTACTATTACTTTCATTTTATACAAGTATCAAATTGGGGAATAGATTAAAATATTGTTAAGTTCTGGGTGGTTTTGAGATTCCAGAAGATCTCACAACATCTTGACAAAGCCAACATGGCAGGACATTGGCAGAGTCTCACCACACAGATTTGGGCTGTGGCGTTTCATATTTTTTTCCTTCATCTTTTCTTCTGCGCTGAAAATACCAACTAGGATCCAACTAGGATTCCACACATCAAAGCTGCATAATGCACAAGATACAATGTTACATGGAATAGCCCTTCTGTTGTGGATTTTATTTTAAGGAAAGAAAAATGGTTAGAGATGAAAGCATTTGGGATGGAAGGTCAAAGACAGAAGGAACAAATTAAATAAATCCAGTGCCTGGAGCCTGTTGACTTCAACATACTGGGGACAAGGAATTCTGAAGTGGTTTTGTGACCTGAGCTGGCATCTTTGTTAATTTTCTCTTTTGTTCAATCTGTGAGTAGACATATTATGTCAAACACTTTGGAAAATGCATGGGATTGCTCCAGGCTAAATTTGGTGCACTTAATAAATCTTTCCATCAGCAGCAGCTTTCAGCGGTGGGTCTGCCCACCCAAGACCTCAATCTTTTCACCTCTTCCTCTTGACTCTAGAGGCTGCTGAGGGGAACTTCAGTCTCCTATATGAAATTGTTTGATATATGGGGACCTGTTTCTTTCAGTTAGAGAGACTGATGTGTGTATGAGCCAATCCTTCATAGTTGTAACTGTTTTAAAGCCAAAAAAAAGGCCATTGTAGAGCCTTGATCTCAAATACTGCTGATCACACTGTGCTGTTCCCAGGAGTAACTGGTTTTGAGGGGTTACTGACAGCCCTGGGTAAGTTTCTAATGACTTTCTTAGTTCTAAAATATCGTAAATGGCTATTTCAGATGTTCTATTTTTTGAGATGAGGAGTTTTTTAAGCACTGCTGTGAAGTTCACCTTCAGCTGCTTTGCTGTAGCTGATAACTCTGAGCACACTGGCATCACCTCAGCATCCACAAAGAGATGTGCTTCAGACAAGCTTGGGCTGGTGATAACACTGTTTACAGCAGTGCTCCAGAGAGGAAGAAAGGCCAGATTCAGAACAGTGTTTTCAGATATTGTCTCTCAAGGCCATGACACACAGTGTGTTGCTTTAGGACACACAGGCTGCTACCTACAGAACTCGCAGTGTTAGTGCTAAAGTGTCCCACCTTAGCTGTCACCAGCACAGTCTGAACTCTGTGTTTGCAAGTCCCGAAGTGAAAATTGAATGAAACCCCTGATTTCAAGGGTGCAGCTTTTCCATTTGGTAGCTTGGAGTATTACCTAAGGCTTTTCTGAATTAGGGTAAGATTGAATGAAGATGATCATCACCTGTCCTATGCTGTGTATGGTTTCCAGTGCACAAACATTTAGGTGGAAAAACTTCTTTTAGGCAAGCACAGTTAATCTTGGTTCTGTTTTGTGGCTTCTTCAAAGGCTTGAAGAAATTGAAAAGTTGTCCTGAAGTGTTATCTAATTTCCTCTGTGAAATTGTGAAGTGTAGCTCTCTCTGGGTTCTCAGGACCTTGTCTCTGCACAAGAGGCTCATGAGGACCACACTGGCTGTAAGGATTGGTGTCCTCTTGCTCTTTGGCCTTGGTGATGGTCCCTGTGGGAGTTCAAAACTACACTCAACTACCCTACAGCATTAAGTTACTCCAAATTACCCTTGATGAAATGCTGGGGAGGAGAAAACTAGCTTTGATATTGTGACTGTTTAACCTCTGGTTGCTGGGGGCAGCTGCAGGAGAAGCATGGCCCAGCTGAGGGTTTGGGCTGGCATTGGCAGTTTATCTCCATCCCCAAAGGGGCATCACAAAGACAGTGTTTTGGGAGGGCTGGGAGCAGTGTGCATTTCTGGAGGGTTGAAAAGGCAAAGAACATTTTTGTTCTCAAAATTTGAACCTGAACTGAAAACTTAGTGTTGAAATAACAGCTTCCAGAAAGTGGCCATTTTTAAAAAAGCTTGCTTAAATGTGCTTTATAAAGATGTTATTACATAATTATTTTGCATTTTTCCACTTTATAATGATGTTATTTTTGAAGATTAAGGTCTAGAAACAGATAGTATAAATAAGTATAAAGTATCTTACTATCAGAGAATCAAAAACATTTCTTTTGAACTACAATTAATGGCAGGTAAAATATCAGCTGTCATTTTTGTAATTCTCTGTTCTGCAATAAAGCAATTTCTGAAAAAGGAATTTCCCATTTTGCTTTGATTCTTACGTTGAATATCTACCTTTATTTGATGTCTCTTTTTTCCCCTTTTGAAATATTCAGTATATAAATATTTTTTTACTCTAAACAACAAAAACCACCTTCTTCTTTTTCAGAGCTCCTATTTCAGCTCTTCACTGTGTGAATTAATTCCCATGTAAATGAAATAGTGATAAGCCTCACATTTATTTTTCTGTCTATACAATGTTTCAGGGAAGACTCTTACCAATAATCTTGTCCATGGGAATACTTGTAAGGCAATTAAAAAAAAATATATATGAAAAAAATCACATGATGACTGTGAATTCTCTCTGTATTAATCACATAACTATATGCAATTTTGTAATTTGTGAAGTTCTTTTCCCATAGGTACTTATTTCATTTCACAGAGGAAGGTTTGGCATTAATGGATGTAAAACTTCTTGCAATTAGAATAAAATCTTTTTTCCTGTATATTATACCAATTTACAATACTGTGAACAAAGGAACAAAAAGATGAACAGAATGTTATGGGGGAAAAAAAATAATCTAAGGGAAATAAACTAATGAAACAGATAATTAACTGTACCTGGACATAAAATCAATATTAATTTCTTTGTACTCGAGACATTTTCTCCTACTGCTCCTCAGTTCCTGTATCTTCCTCATCAAAATTT
Source organism: Chaetura pelagica (assembly GCF_000747805.2). Lineage (NCBI taxonomy): Eukaryota > Metazoa > Chordata > Aves > Apodiformes > Apodidae > Chaetura > Chaetura pelagica. The sequence continues at coordinate 1,899,215 of NW_009951919.1, forward strand.
TTGCTTGACTAAATCCTTCTAGATTTGCCCTGTTATATGATACTTCTGGAGGAGATAATATTTAATTGACATATAAGTAATTCAGGATAGGTAATTAGAAAATTTGAGATGAGAAGTCATTGTGAGAGCAAGACATGTGCTCTGACTTTTAAATGCAATTAGAGTAGAATCCTTAAAGAGAAGGTATCATGGGGAAAAATAGCCATGGGGTTTGAAATCAAACATATTTGGGAAGCATGCAGGAAGTGTTGCATGAAATCTGATTTAAAAAGACAGGAGAGGGAAAGGATTCAGAAGGGAAATGGGAGATGCTCAAGGTTAAATTAATATACACCCAAGTGTAAGAGTGACCATCTGGCAGCTCATCCCTAACATTTACCCTCAGGGGAAATGAAGCAATGGTTGAGATGCAGAAAAGGTGAGCAAAAAATAATTAAATAACAAATAGAAATAGGGTAAAGAAAATTAGAAAGGTTCTAGAAAGCTTTGGTAAAGTTTGTGAAGAAGCCATTCTGACCTTC
>NW_009951919.1:1899946-1904341 GCF_000747805.2 Chaetura pelagica
CTTCAGAATCAGCAGGAATTCAAAATGTAAAGAACTGGTGTCATTGCAGAGAGAAGCTCTGCCCTTCATAGTCATACACATGCATCTGCGTGGCTTTGACCATGAGGACAAACCTGAGCATGGCTTTGAGCAGATGCTTGAAGTTAAGCATCTGTTCATTTGTTGTCTTGAATTAAAGTTTAAGCAAACATGGAGAAACTGAAACACTTTTTTGATAAAGTGATGCTTGAGGTTTGCAGATGTTCAGCATCATAATGTATGTATGTTACAAATCCTAAAATACGTGCAGATGTACTCCTGTAAGCAGAAAAGATATACACCAGGCAATGTCTTGGAGAATAAAGGACAGTCACTGCTCTTAAAATGAGCATTAAAAAAATATAAAACAGGTACAATGCTCTCTGCAACCCTATCTACTAAAGTATGTATAGAAACATCACTGCTATGTGACCTTGACAAAACCTAATAATAAATTTTAGAAGGAAATGAGTCTGTAATATAAGAAAGGGCACAGGTTATGTCTAGTAGAAGAAAGGAGCAGAATTTCTATCTTTCCAGTTTAAATTTCCCCAGCTGTTGAAATGGCAAAGCAATATTTTTCACTATATTTATAACTTTATAATGGGACTCAGGTTCTGTAAGAAATTAAACACATTTATTTGTACTCCAGAGTTTCTTCCGATTCAAATATTAACTTGTCCAACAAGGCTTCTCTTTTGACATGTAAGGATCATTTACTTTTAATGTCTGATTATCATATAAATTGTACTTGAAATAAAAAGGGTTAAAAGAAACAGCCACTTGTCAGACCAATCCTGTTGCCCATCACTTTTGTTCCCCTGCTGCTTTTCTTACCTGAGGATTCATAGAATCATAGAATCTTAGGGGCTGGAAGAGACCTCGAAAGATCATCTAGTCCACCCCCCCTGCCAGAGCAGAGTCACCTAGAGTACATCACACAGGAACTCATCCAGGTGGGTTTTGAATGTCTCCAGTGAAGGAGACTCCACAACCTCCCTGGGCAGCCTGTCCCAGTGCTCTGTCACTCTTACAGTAAAATTTTTTTTTCGGATATTCACCTTGAACCTCCTATGCTCCAATTTGCACCCATTACCCCTTGTCCTATCACTGGTCATCACTGAGAAAAGCCTAACTCCGTCCCCCTGACACTCACCCCTTACATATTTGTAAACATGGATTCATGTTTGATCAATTTTATCGTTGTTGGGGTAGATTTCTGCCAGACTTGGTCAAGTTCTTGTGAAGTTGTTAGGTCAGTAAGAGAAGCAGTTAAAAGATAAAAGTGAATAAAAGGGAATAAAACAGTGGTTCACAGCTAGACAGAGCGTGAGTAATTACAGTGTAATCCACTGATTATGTTTTCTAATATGAGGCCACTTTGGCATTTATTTCACTGTTTTCATATGGAAGGATATTAGATGAGATTGTACAGCCAACAGGGTTACTATTCATAGATACCTGTGAGCTGCCAGTCAGCACCACCAGTAGCTCTGGAGAACAGAAAATTCATGAGAAGGTAAAAGTAATATAAAGATATAAAGGAGTATTTTGCCTTTGGCACCTAGAAATACATGTTATATGTTTTTAAATTATCTTCTTGAATTTTTAAGGTTATGGAGGATAGGCCTGTGTGCTAATATCTAATTATAAGTAGTAGGAAGTTGGTGCAGCTAGTTCTATGTGGACTTGGTAGGGAAAGAAATACACTTTTGCTTGCCCATGTCTCTTGTAGTTAATGTTTTAATCTCAGCTGAGATTATTAGTTTGAGAGGTTGGTGCCCAAAACATGTATTTGAAAGATCAAGTCAAGGTTATCAGTGACTAAATAAATCAGAAGTCTCGGGGGGGGGGGGCGGGGCTGGAAATGAAAAAATGTTTATCAATGGAAGTGAAGGTTCTTCTGACAAATCTTTGCTGAACTTCCACCTGTGTTCTGGCTCGTTCTGGTTGTAACAGCAGTAAAGGGGTTGAACAGTGGAAATGGTTGAGAGAGAGCAGAGAGGTCACTGCTGAATTACTGGAGTATTAAATACTCTGAAAATGAATCAGAAGTTGAATACCATGATTTCTGAGTCTTTTTGTTCCATTTCATTTAACCTTTCCCCTGAAAAAAATCTTTCTTTAGTCTTTTTTGGTGACATAAATAACTTCTGAAACATCAGCCCTGAGCAAACAAAAGTAGAACTTTACATTATTTTTAAGGCTTTCTCATGCAATTCTCTTCCTGCAATATGTCTGGGAATACAATAACATTTGAGGAGAAAGAATACTGAGCTCAATAAGAATGTTCAAGTTCTCAGAACTACAAACCTTGAGAGGAATTTGAAGTCTCCCTATTTCTTTCATTCAATGTCATGGCATAACTACATAACTCCACAACTTCTAAAATGGCTTAATTGTTCCCACATTTTTTGTCCTGCAGAGAAACATATGCTTGCTTGGTTTTGTTAGGGTGCAACATTTAATGATACATGTGAAATGAAGCAGATAACAAATCCATTATTTCATGCAAAAATGGTTCTTGCCCCCAGTGAAGTGAAGACATTTTTGGTACAGTGTATAACAATGCAAATTATTGATGATGTACAGAAGAAAGCCCACAAGCTTTCTGTAATTCTTTAGTCAATCAGACTCTAGTCAGAAGGATTTTGTATAATATTAGAAAAAAGATTTCTCAGCACACCCTTTTCATGTGAAACTGTTGCAAATGCAAAATGCAAAGCTAATCAAAAAGACAGACAACTTGTTGAAGTTGAGAACCTCATGGTAAATGCATGGATGTTACCAGGCCATAGGCTTCCTCAGTCTCTCTTTTCCTCTCCCACTTTTTCCCTTCACGTGCATTGACCTAAGATAATTAATTGCAATAGGGAGTACTGTCAGTATTTCATCAGCTGCAGATTTATTGAGTAAGCTCTTGACTTAGAGATTATTAAGAAGGTCTTTCTGATAACTCTGAGAGCTGGCCGTTTCTGGGGCTTGAGTATGTTTTTTAGAAAAATAGATTTACTGTGTTAGTTAGAGATCTGTCTGTGCAACAATAGAGCATTTCAAATCTATTTCAACAACATGGGTGAGACTCCACAGCTGTGGAGTCTCTCTTTTTAATATTTGTATATTTTTTCTTTTCACAGGATGACTTTCCCCAACGGATGCTGCTCTCCCCTGAAACAGGTAGCATCCATATCCTTCTCATAAGTTTACTCAGCTGGGCCCTTTTAACTTTCTCAGTGAAGCTATAGATGGAGGATAAAGCAGCCAGTGCATTTTAGAGGACAGGACAGTGTCAAACCAGAGGGCAGTGAATCCTGCAATATGGATGCCTCTCACAACAGTTAGAGGTTCATACACTCTCCCCCTTCTTCAAGCCATATAACCTCTTGATAATAGCAAAAGACTCATCCTCTTCACAGTTGTAAGCACATCTCAGACTGATGAAGGTGACTTAACTGTCTGAGGATATGGGATGAAAGCCCTGCACCAGCTGCCTTTAAGGGTTTCTGAAAAGCATGGTCTGGGATGCTCTTCTATTGCTGCTACAGAAGCCACACCAACCTCTCAGTGGCTAAAAGGGGCAGTACCCGTGCCTATCATTTCCCTCTGGTGTTTTCATCAAACAACAACTTCAGCCAAGTTTATTGCACAGATTTGAGATGGAAAGCTGGTGAAAAAAATCTCCTCTTAATCAATGCCCTCACTTCACCCGTTGCTGTGAGGGGGTGGGAGAGGGATAACTTGGGGGAAAATCAATATCTTTCACTCTAGCTGTGTGCTGCTCAGAGAGCCCTGCACTGCCTCCCTCCAGCAGCTCTCCAAGTAAGGGTTTCCTTCAGGCTTAAACTCCCGGAGGCAGCATGCCAGGTGAGGCAGCTGGTGCTCCTTGAGGGTGTGTGATGTGGTGGGGATCCCCACGTCCAGGTAAGGAGGAGCAGGTGGGCAGGGGACTTGCATGGATGGGGAAGGACAGGGAAGGTCACGGGCTTGGGGAGCCCTTTGTGGCTTGGAACTGTGCGGAAGGAGAGGGGGGTGGGGGGATTGGTTGTGGAGATGGTGGTGGTTGTGGGGATCTGAGAAAGAACAATGTGCTCCTACAGCTCGGGACAGAGAGCAGAAGGAAGGGTGCACCAGCACCACGGGGTGCAGTTTGAAGTTGGTGTTCTGGCAGCCTTCCTCTGCCGAGCCAGAGAGGGAATTGATTGCATTGCCTGAGTGTTTTGCTTATTGGTTTAATTTCCCTCTCCTCCTCCCCCCACATCTCCCGTATACACCCCTCCCCGGCCATCCCCTAAGAGACAGGCTCTCCTAGGGAAGGTAGAAAGCGATCTCAACCAGCGCCCGGGAGACGGGGAGCAGCAGCAGCAACCACTCCCAGCA
>NW_009951919.1:1904563-1904872 GCF_000747805.2 Chaetura pelagica
TGGAACTGGGCGGAAGGAGAGGGGGGTGGGGGGATTGGTTGTGGAGATGGTGGTGGTTGTGGGGATCTGAGAAAGAACAATGTGCTCCTACAGCTCGGGACAGAGAGCAGAAGGGTGCACCAGCACCACGGGGTGCAGTTTGAAGTTAGTGTTCTGGCAGCCTTCCTCTGCCGAGCCAGAGAGGGAATTGATTGCATTGCCTGAGTGTTTTGCTTATTGGTTTAATTTCCCTCTCCTCCTCCCCCCACATCTCCCGTATACACCCCTCCCTGGCCATCCCCTAAGAGACAGGCTCTCCTAGGGAAGGTA
>NW_009951919.1:1904915-1905264 GCF_000747805.2 Chaetura pelagica
ACGCCCAGCAGAGGGGCGGCACAGCCGGGTGAGGCAAACGAGAGGCTTGTGAAGGGGAGAGCCTCCCGCCAGAGCCCCCCGCCCCGCTGGGCAGCCTGCAGGGAGCCCTGCCCTCTCCAGGAAGGCTTTCCTGTCCCGCCTGCTCTGGGGGCAGCCCTTGGGAGGGCGCAGGGACCGAGAAGGAGGCGAACCGAAAAAAACCAACCTTGGACCCAGCCCTGCAGGAGGATAACGGTGTGGGGAGAGGGGGAGGGAAGACGGGGAGGACAACGCAACTCACATGCCAGCCTCGCGGCGGGCTCTTCCTGCAGGAAGCGAATCCTGGGCGCTCCCGGGGAGCTCTGCCCCA
>NW_009951919.1:1905538-1950928 GCF_000747805.2 Chaetura pelagica
GGGGAGCGGGGCTCTGCCCATGCCAGCTCCTCTGAGAGGTGCCCTGGCTCTACCGCCGGTCCCGGGTTATGCGCTGGGAAGTTTTGTTGTGGTTTGAGGTGTCACGTTGCCACTCGGTCTCCTACAAACCTGAGTACGGTCTGGTGTGCAGTAGGTGGGTGGCTGCGGCTGGAATCGGTTTGGCTTGGCTTGGCTTGCTACCCTCGGCATTTGTGTAAACATACTCGGTGTCAGTGTACCTCGAAGGGCTGTTGTCTGTCAGGAGCTGCATGGTTTGGAGCCATGCTTCTGTCTTCTCTTGCTGCGGGGTGGATGTTGTAAGGGGTTGTTTTTCCTGGAAATAATGTGGCCAGGACAAAATGAGGAAAAATGAGTGATGTAAATAAGGGAACCCGTGTCATGTCTGTTGCAGTTTGCTGGGTCTAACGGTTTTCAGGACTCCTTCTAAGATTTGGGTGGGGTTTTTTTAATCTTGAAATAATTATGAAGTGAGCAATGAAAAGGCAAAAATCTAAACACAGGCAAAAATTTAAACACAGCCAGAAACGAGATTGCCAGTTCTTTTCAGAGCTTTTCGTTATCTTTTAAATGCAAGTTTGTTGAAGATCAACGTTACACTGCCCCCTGCTTGCACAGTTAGAAATATTTTTCATTGCTCAGTAGTAAAAATTTATGAATGAACAGATATTCCTCTGTTGTATCCTTGGGATGATCTGAGTCTGAGTTTTGAAGTGGTTCAACAGTGAGGGTGAATTAATCCTAGTTCCAAAGCCAGATTTAAAAGAGTGAGACTCATTCTTATCATGGCAGTTCATTTGGTGGTCAAACATGTTAATGAATGGATAGTGGAAGAGAATATAAACATAATTTTTATTTTGGTATATCTATCTCATGTGTTCTATGCTTCCTTTGTAATAATCAGTCATCTTCACAACCACAGATGAAGTGGAAGCAAGGAAGGTGGGAAGGAAGGAAAAAAAACAACCAGTACATACATTATAAAACAAGAAGAAACTGAATACCAGAACCAAGATGATTATTTTGCAGTCTGTCCTGCTAGCAAAGTCTTGTATTGGTGCATGGTGTTGTGTTGGAACAGGAAAGAAAATGCTGATGTTTAGTTTATAAAAAGGAGAGGGTGAGACAGCTGAGAAGTAGTGGATGTGTTTTTTGTGAAAGACAGCTGGTTAGAAAGCCAAACTCCATTTCCTTTTTTCAAACCACAGGGCAGAGGTGCCCCCTTTCTCACAGAGATCAGGGAGGATGTGAAGATTCAGATGCTAGTAAAGATTTGGTCATTTGTCCTCAGTGTTTGTAGGTTAGTAGCCTCAGATGTTACACTTCATGACAAGAAGAGGATGGGAGTGTTAGGATGTATTGTTCATCAGCATCCTCTAATGACACCAGAGGCAAGATTTGTCTTCCTGAATGTGCCTAACCCTGCTGTTTCTTAGAGGGATTTGAGAAGGTGTGGTTTTGCTGGGTGCACCTGTATTTCCACAAGGAGAAGAGCCTTTTTTTCAAAGTTTGACCTTGAAAGATAACTTCCCATTATTTACATGAACAGTGGGAATGGTGGGGAGGGAATGCTGCTTCCTGCAAGGGACTGAAACTGGAAGAGAGGAGACTTAGGTTAGACATTAGGAAAAAATTCTGTAGTTTGAGGGTGGTAAGACACTGGAACAAGTTGCCCAGGGAAGTTGTGGAAGCCCCATCTCTGGAAGTGTTCAAGGCCAGGTTAGATGGGCTTCTGGGCAACTTGATCTAGTGGGAGGTGTCCCTGGCCATGCAGCAGACTTGGACCTAGATGATTTTCAGGGTCCCTTCCAACTCAGACCATTCTGTCATTATGATTCTATTATTTCAAGGCATAGACATTTTTTTGATAAGCTGCTGCCAGTCAAAGGCAACCACCCCAAGTGACATTGAGACTGCATATGTAGAAGTCAGCAATATGTGAAAAAGGACACTTAGCACTTTTCACTTGAAGGATAACATCTTGGCTTAGGTGAGATTTAGAAGGAATTGGACAAAAATTGAAAAATTAAAGAGGGTATGAGGGTATTATGTGTCTACACAGAACACCAGAGTAATGTTTTGCATACAGGATCATGAATGTGTGCTGTTTGTGTTCAGCCTGAGCTCCTGACCTGAAGTTTGGAGGTTGATATAAAATACACTACAAATTATTTAACTAAAAGTCACACCTATTCTTGCTCTGAACAATTATTCTTTTAAATGGATGCACTTCTATATTATTATATGTCTGCTTGTAGAACTTAATTTCCTTACTTTTTCTTCATATTCATAATGTGTCTTGGATGATTAGGATTTCTGTGTTGGAAGCAAGGGTCAGTAGAGGAAAATGCTCCATTTGATGTATAAGATCTGTGGTAATTCCAAAGAGGCCTCAGGAAGTCTGCAGCCTTTGAATGGTTCTTTATAGAAATTTTGGTGTAAGTAGAAAGAAAAATAATAAGTGTCAATTTGACAGTTCCTGGAGCTCTGCAGGAACCAAGAGCAGTGCTTTCAAAATGGTTTTCAGAAACCTACATTTCCTTTTCAACAAGACAGAGCCAATGTCTCATCAAAGCCTACTCTGAAGGCTACTTTATCCCACAAGTAATGGTTACTTATCCTAAGCTTCTGTAGTTTCTGGACAAAAAAGACCATTGAAAGGGCACAGGAAGACTCCTGCCAAGTTCTCTCCACTGAGTGAAAGCAAACCCATAAAGCAGTCAGAGACCATAGGTTCTTGCAGCTGCCTTTGCAAATGCCCTGCTCAATTTTTAGGCTTTAAGACAAGGAAAGGTTGACATCACCTGAGAATTCCAGAACTGCTGCAGTGTCCAGTGCCCATTGATTTCCATACCTATTCAGACTTAAAAAACCTCAGACTTCAAAAACTCAGATACTATTCAGTCTGTCCTATCTGCTTTGAAACTTCTGGTTTAAAGCTCTGAATAAAAACTCTAATTCAGCTTTTAAGGCATTTAAACCTTTGAAAATTTTCTGTAAGCCTTAGCTCTAGGTGGTAGCCCTGCCCCTCCAGAGGTCCTTGCATGGGACTAGAGAAGCAACAGAAGGTCCTGCATGGCATGATCTGGAGCACTGTGGAACTGAGGACTGGGGAGAACAGACATTTGCTGGGGTAGGCTCAATATTAAGCAGCCCAGTTCCCTTCCTATGTCTCCTTTGTCCTACCTGTCTGACTCTCAGAGTAGGTAGGTGTGTGTGGCTGCACAGCCAGAGAGCTTCACCTTCAGCAGTGTTTCCTGAGACACATTAAGAACAAATGTCCTGTTACTCCATGTTCCCATTTCAGCTGTTTAGTGTCTTAGTGCCTGGTACTGCCAGTGCCTGTTGCAAGGACCTCCTCTTAGCCACTTTATCAGAAGCTGAGATGCTCTCAGAAGATTATTAGTTAAGAGCTAAATCACCTTTCAGAAATTGCTGTTTTTCTCTGCTCACTACAGGAGTCCAAGCACCTTACAGCTGCCCTGGCTGTCTAAAGCTGGATGCACTTTGCTGCAAGCAGCACTTAGGCCCTGATTTTTTTTGTTTTGCTTTCCCAGAACATTTTCTCTCCAACAACATTGCATACATTGGCATTCTTTCCTAGAAAAACACACTATTTAATTGCAGGGCTTAATGAATTTGATCACTAGCTGTCTCAGTAAAATATGCAAATATGGAGTGATTTCAATGCAAAGCACCTTTAAACAAACATGGTAAGATAAATGAAATCAAGTTGGTTTTGGTTTTTAAGGGGGCACATTACATGCACTCAGTAAATATGATTAGTTCTAAAACTGGCTGCACAAGATTGAAAAGCAGAACAGAAAAAGTGCCAAGTACGGTCATGACATTACAGTAGAGTTCAGTCTCCAAGATCTTCAGCTACTGCAGAGATTACTCTTTGCACTGCACTATCACGACTCAGTGTTCAGGTCAAATGTAATTACAACTTTCTTTTCAGAACAAGAGTTCAATGCTGAGCATTTCTCATTAAATTATTCCAAGTTAAAAGCATATAATTTTAAATTCATCTCCTGTTCTCTATAACAATGACAAAGTACAATACTTGAGATATTGGTCTTCTCTGCTCGTGAGCAAGAGGGGGGTCATAATTCAACTGAGGTAGAGCCCTCTGAATTATGATGCTCTTGCCCTTACCTGAAGGCAGTGAGGATCAACTCTGTGCTGTAGGAAAGTCCCTGCAGAACACTTATTGTAAGACAAATGCTGTATAGTCATTATCTTTTCAGAGAGCAGGTGTACTTTTCTATTTCCTCTTTTTCTGACGCAATTTATGTTGCTAGGAACAGTGTATGAAACCTGTGCCCCCTCTGAGCTGCAGAAAGTGAAATGAAGGTCCTTTTTTTGGCACGTTATGTATACAACAAACTGGAGTGAATTAGCTCTAGGCCAAACTCTAACCTCCTTTCCTGCTCAAAAAACCTCAGAACTGGGCCAATGCTAATATTTTGTGTAGCTTTATGTTTACTTTGGGTATAATTGTAAGGTTATCTGTCCCACCTATCTGGATTCTTATTTAAAGGCAATGACATATTAGGAGATAAAAGATTTCTAAGAGGAAAGAAAAAAAAAAAAAAAAAAAAAAAAAAAAAAAAAAAAAAAAAATAACAAAAAATTTTTCTTAAAAAAAAAAAAAAAAAAAAAAAAAAAAAAAAGAAGCCAGAAAAGTAATACAGTGTAATGTTATTTTTGCTGAAAAATGCATCATTCTAATAATTTCCAGTAATTTACTGAGGAAATCAGTAATTTTTTTGCAAAAAAAAAAAAAAAGACAAAATTACCCAGAATTCTGCTTAGACATCAGGAAAATATCTCATAGATTCCTCACTCCTGGAAATCTTCCATATATCTGAGCTGCTTCCAGTACTGGCCATTAAACATAACAAATGTAAGGTTGCCAAGTATCTTACCATACAACATTTTTAGAACATAATAACAAATGGCTTTTGAACATCAGAAAAGCCCAGTGGAATTTCTCCAGCTTGCAGAAGTGATTGCAATTATCTGCCCTAAAATATGAAGGCATGTGCAATCCTGCCTCACTCATGGGTCATCACTGAGCTACTGGATGTGGATCAGTTTCTCCTTGAGACCAGCAACAGTTGCTTAAGTCATCACCAGCTCATCCTTTTGGTTTGCTAAACACATCAAGTTAACATGCAGGAAATCCCAAGACTGCAAATGTGTGAAGTGCTTTCTGGTACTAGAAGTCCCCATTTAACACGGTGATATCTCAGAAGTGTTTGTTTGCACAGCTCTTACCTGAACTCAGGAAGACTTCAGTGCGGGTTTAAAAATGAAATGCTGTCCTGAATATCTAAGGGCATGGGCTCCAGTTTAGATAAGCACCTTGGCATGTGGTTAAATGCTTCATTTTAAGCACGTTGGTCCTCTTGGCCTCCTTGCTTCTGAGATGAAAGTTAATTGCTGGGGACATTGGGTATGGTTGCAAAAGTTGGACTCCACTGCAATCAGTGGAACTTGTGCTGCTGAATTCAAAGGGGTCCCAGTTTTACCCCAAGAATTTTAGTACTTTAGACACCTCTGTCTCCTTGCTGGTGTTAGATATAGGAATGGTATCTTTTTTTAGCTGTTATTGTTTTTTTCTCATAGAAAAAATCATACAGTCTTGAGAATTTATTTACTTAACCATATCTTCTTCTTTATTGTTATATTTCTTATCTCTGTGTCCTTCTTCAACTTTCAACCACTTTGGAAGGGATTGCTTTTCAGATTCATGTAGCACTTTATCTTAGCAGAGCATGGGATGATATGTTCTGTTTCATTCAGCTTTTACTAAGTCATTATACTGATGTATCAAAGCTTACGGGGAGAGATTTTTATTCATGAACCTCATTTGCAACTTTGTATAGTCACAAAATCACTTTTTTAGGTTTTGGTTTTAGTCTAGTTGCTAAATATTTGCTGTAAAATTTGTTTGAAACTTTTCAGCGGTAGCTTTCTGTTCTAGATTGGTAAAAAACTGAAGTGATAGCTGTATCTATATAGGTTATTTCCATAAAAAACAGCTGCCTGGAGAATGTCTGTGTCCTGGCACTTTAGGTATTTTGAAAGTTTCTGATGCCTTCTCTTTTCCCAGATTTTTGCTAGATCACCTTACTTTTTTCTTCTCCCAAAGAACATGTTGTTGAAGAAAATGTGTTTGGTCCACTTCATCTCCTGGCACCTTTCCCTCTCATCATTCAGACAACACTTTTCAAACTCCAGTAGTATTTTTTTTTTCAGAGCAACACATGAACTTTTCCTTGACTGAAGGTCAAAACTGACTTGGAGAACAGATGGAGCATGGCAAGATGAACCTTTGCCACCCGCTGAGCATCAACACCTGCTTATTTGTTACATCTGCCCATTGCATCTTAGAGGCTCCTGAAAATTTTACTCAAGTGATTTAGGACTGAGTGCAAGTGCTTTTTTGTGAGAGGTGTTATTTGTACCTTTTTAGTCAGGCTGTACATTTTCTGGGCTTAAAATGACAATTATCTCCAGGGACTTAGACTTTGAGAGACTATGATTTTGTTGAGATGCTACTGCAATAAAATGAAAAAAGAGCATCATGGAGATGACATTGAATGCAAAGTATGAATACTTGAAAGAGACAGAGATATTTGGGATATCAGTTCATTTCTTACAAATGGGTTTTTACCCTTTGAGCCCAGTAGCATGTAATATAGTTTTCTTTGAAGGTTCCAGAGAAGGCAAGATGTGACTAGTCTGTCCCCATCCCACCAGCTCCATATGATGGCATTTCAGCCACATAATCGGTGGGAAAACTAATGACCCTTTCTGCCTGCCTTCTGTTTGTGACCCCATACCTGTTCTCTTTCTGCAGTAGCTCTCTGAGAGATGCTTGCTGGGGAGTGATGTGACACTAAAGTAGGAATTATCCCTGTGTTTTTTCAAGACTGGCCTCTGGATTTGGGTACTTGTATTTAGAGCTGCCAACTATACTTCAGTGAGAAAATTAGAGTCATTCATGAAACTGCATTAGATCAGGAAACAGAAAAATGGTAGCATGAAAAAGGCAGTGAGTGAATAGGTGGTTTTCTTGTACCAGCTGAATCTTAGCAGAATATGCACTATATTTATCCTGGTTACTGTGTGTTTAAAATTAGAAATGTGCTTTATGGAGCAGTTTATTCACCTGATCTGAGGTCTATTGAAAAGGGAAGTCTTGCTCACTTTCTTCAGCTTGCCTTGTGCCCTCAAGGATGAAACTCAAGAAGTGTAATTAGAAGAACTGTTATGTTGTGGATCTCATTCCTAAATACTATGGAACGAAGTTCTGAATAATAAAAGTGGAAAACAATGTGTTCACACATTATTCTGGGTTTTTTCCTATTTCTCAAGAGAAGAATATGTATTCCTGTTGAAATCCAGAAGGGTGTAGAAGTCAGAAGAGGAATACACTGTTCAGAAAACTGACTTTTTTTATTCTATGTGTACTAAATTGTTTTAACCAACAGCCCCAGAACACATTGTGCTAGCAAGGTCTGATCATAACAAGATGTTTCTAAGCTTGTTTCAGGTAATGTGAGATTATGAATCTCCAAGAACATAAGCAACCTTCCTTTCTGCTTTCCTGCAGGCTGAGGAGCAGCAGCTGCAGAGCCATGCACCGAAGGCACACCACGCTGCGGGAGAAGGGCCGGCGCCAGGCCATCCGCGGCCCGGCCTACATGTTCAATGAGAAGGGCACCAGCCTTACTCCAGAGGAGGAACGTTTCCTGGACTCTGCAGAATATGGCAACATTCCCGTGGTGCGAAAAATGCTGGAGGAATCCAAAACCTTGAACTTCAATTGCGTCGATTACATGGGACAAAATGCCCTGCAGTTAGCTGTAGGGAATGAGCATCTGGAAGTGACCGAGCTGCTCCTCAAAAAGGAGAACCTTGCCCGAGTTGGAGATGCCCTTTTGTTAGCCATCAGCAAAGGGTACGTGCGCATTGTAGAAGCAATATTGAACCATCCAGCATTTGCACAAGGGCAGAGACTCACGCTCAGCCCCCTGGAGCAGGAACTGAGAGATGACGATTTTTATGCCTACGATGAAGACGGAACTCGGTTCTCCCATGACATCACCCCCATCATACTTGCTGCCCACTGCCAGGAATATGAAATTGTCCACATCTTACTTCTAAAGGGCGCACGGATTGAAAGGCCACATGACTATTTCTGCAAGTGCAATGAATGTATTGAGAAGCAGAGGAAAGATTCCTTCAGCCACTCTCGATCACGAATGAATGCCTACAAAGGATTAGCCAGTGCTGCTTACTTGTCCCTTTCCAGTGAAGACCCTGTCCTCACAGCTTTAGAGCTTAGCAATGAATTGGCCAGACTAGCCAACATTGAAACTGAATTTAAGGTAACTTACCCCTGTGCCTTTTCTCTTGGGCTGAATATATTCAGGATATTGTATGTTGGATCAGGTCTTGGTTTGGCATTTGAGGGGGTGGGAGAGGAAGCAGAAGTTACAAACACTGTTGGATGTGTTGGCTACACACAGATTCAGATCCTTGTGCCTTTTCCAGTTAATAAATATTTGGAGCTGAATATTGCATGCTAGAGCAGAGCCAGCCTTACTCAGTTTCTATGAGATTATTACAAAAATGGAGACTAATTTTTTGTAAGAAAGGTAAGTCTTTTTAATTGAGCCATCTATTATAGAGGCAGAGCTCTGGAGGTTGTTTAATTGAATAAGAAACTAGTACATCTAGTTCTGTTACAATTACAAAAGGTATAAATTAAGCACATTTGTTTCACTGTAAAATAATTTAAATTCCATTGCATCTTAATGGTTTAGTACTGCATCCGTATATGATGAATTTCAAGGAAAAAAGGGGGAAAGAATGATCAAGTGACTGTTAATGCAGTTTATCATTGTGCCAAACATAACAGTGGAACTTGCAGAACTTACAAGTTATTCAAGGTTTCTATTATCATTACGGTTTATAAATGTCCAATGTAATTTGAATTATTTTTCTAAGTTAGTTTCTATGTCATCTCCATGACATAAATAGCATTGTCTCCCTTTCTAAAATAAATTAGTCATAAAACCCCTCATTTTCAGTGGCTCAGTCAGCAACATAAGGCTGTTTTCTGTCTTATGACTATTGTGCAGCTACAATCACGATCAGTGACACTGGGGTAATGAAATAAATGTTGTGAGTAAACTGGGGTAGGATGCCTGCCAGGAATCCATTATTTTTAATTTAGAAAATTATTCAAGTGTTAAAGCATTTGTTTCAGGATTTGTAGCTATACTCTCTGCAATTTAAAATTGACAAGAAAGCACGTTCTCAAGCTATTGCCTTTGCAGCCCTGTAGTGAGTCTCTAATGGGAAGAAATACTCAAAGCACTAAGCTCTTTAGGCAATAAAGTCAGGGCAAAATCTTGCAAAAACTCTTTTTACCCACATAAATCAGAATTGGAAGGACACAACAACTAAAGAGGGAGTGTTTAATTGCACAGTGTTCAGTCCTAGTAAAGCAGTCTCGTTGGGTTCAGTGAATCTGCCTGCTTGAGTTGGAGTTACTCCAGTGTGAAGGTGCTGGGGGCTCCCCCCACATTTAACAACATTCATATCTTATTCATGCTCAGTAGAAAAATGTATATTGTGTGGAGCATGAGCCAACTCAGGGTTGCATGCCTGGCAGTTCTGGTAAGTTTCTTGCTGCAGAAAATGAAAACTACTTCCACCAGGATCCTTCCTTTTGCTCCCAGGGCTGCCCGCCTGGTCTACACTGGCACTGGTGGGTACATGAAAACTCCAGGAGCAAACAAGCAATCAAGTGTTAAATAGCCTCATGGTGTTTGTATCTCCCCAGCACTGACATGGATGGGGCTTAATCAAACTATGAAAATCATTAGAAACTTTGCCCAATTGCTGTCTTTCCAGGAAGACTTTCCCATTTCATGGCTTTGTTGGAAGGGTCTGTGCAACACACAGCTACGTGTGTCAGTGAAGTACAGCAGGAGTACTCACACCACTACTGAGCTTCAAAGTTTCATATTCCTTCAGTATATAAGTGGTTTCAGAAATAAGAAACATCTCAAGATTATAATGTGTCCTCTCAGTAGAAAAAACCTTCTCAGATATATGTATTTATGCAAAAATATTTATTAACATAATCGGTGTGATATAGAATAGGGTATTTATAAAACAGTAGGGCTTTTTTCATAGAACATGACATTCTGAGAATTTACTTCTAGAAAAGAATGCAATTGTTTGAATTGTTTTTAAGAAGCCCACGTATTATGAAAATTTATGAAATCAGAGAAGCTCCAGAGGACTCTTTTTTTTTTTTTTTTTTTCTGCCTTAAAATAATGTTTTCCTGGTCTTTTAAATTTTTATTTTAAAGTTCTGTAGTTAGAAATCATGCCCGGATTTATACAGTTATCAGCTGGGATTATTGCAGAATAGTTATTTACAAGCAATCCTAGCAATACAATTTTCAGGAGGTTCAAAGAGTCCTTGAAACGGAAGGACATGAGTAAGATTTTAATAATGTAGGAGGACAAATAGTAATTAAGGGTTAGATAACCTACCTCTGAAGAAACTCCTAGCATGAGATAATTAAATTAGCACTGCAGTGCCTCTCACCTGCTGCTTGCTGCCCTCAGTCCCTTATGCAATAACACCATTCAGCACAGCAGACTGAGGAGCCAGTGCATGCACCGAGTTTTCAGAGAACATCACACATTTTAGGGCAGTTGTATTTTTGTACAGATACAAAAGGTGAAACAAAACAGCCACCTAAACCACTCTAAAGGAGAAAAGTTGCATTATCCATGGTTGGTCGCAGTTTGAGAGATTCCGATATAGATCGGTAGGTGAAACTGATTTATTAATTCTTTTTTTTGCAGTGGCAGAAGCTGAGTAGATTGGTCTCACCCTGAATTGCTAAGGTTCAGTTGTGCACTGCAGTTCTCAGGAAACATCTTTGCATAAATACCACGCCTCCCAAAGTAGTCTGGGAGTGTCCTGAAGGTGAAAATGGGAGTCTGGACATATGTTAGTTCACACTGCTGGCCTTCAGCAGCTTTTCTGTTGACCGACCCACAGGTCTTTAACAGCCAGAGGAGATGTTCTGGCTGTCAGTCTGGAGCAGATATCCCGCCCTACTGAACTTCCTTCCTCATGTGTTGATTTTGGCTCAAAAGCAAGGTCAAGACAGTCAGCTGCTATGTGGCTTCCCACATGCTGAGAGAGTAATAATAGTGGAGGCTTAGAGAGGGAAGAAAGAGGGAAGATGCCAGAGCTGAGCAATTCTGATGGGTTTACTGAAGCAGATCTTTTCTTAGGGCAAATCAGTACTTTTTCACTGAAGCTTAGATGAGGCCACAGAAGATGAGGATCTGTCCCTGTATTTAGAACAATTGTATGGTTTGGATCAGTGATGCTGTGTCATTATTCCAAGAAAATGTCAGCTTCTGCAGTGCTTATTGATGAGAGGGGGGAAAAAAGTAGGAAAATGTTACATCCCTATAGATACAATTTCATTTTTTTCCTCTTAAATTCTTTAGTGTCAAAACCTTGCAAAAAAAGGTTTCTTTTTTTGCCTACAGTCTGCAGAAGCATGGTCACTAATGGAATCCCATCTTGGAATTTAGGCAAATTATAGCTTTAGACCTCCCAATCAGTTTGTGTATGTCTCATACTGTGTGAAGATATTTTACAGCTAAGTAGAGCTGAGTGTTCAACACAGCTGACTGCAGAAGGAGAAGTTAAGCATCTGAAGATACTGGGCCATGCTCTGAATTTACTCAAATTGAAAAAAAAAATCGTGTATCCTCCCATTCCTTTAAAAGTTGGCAGATCCTGGGCCTGAGTCATAAGCCAAATAACCCTTCTTTAATCTATCAGTATACTCTGGCTGTTGGGCTTGTGCAAGTCAGCTCAGTGTTGCTTCCCATGTGGATAAAGTAGCCAGGATTTGTCCATATGAACAGGTCCTCACACATGAGCCAGGCTGGTGAGACCTGCTCTCCTCTTTGCTCCACAGAAATCAATTTTCCTCATGTCACCTTGGTGTGAAGCCATATGCAGATGTCTTCACAGCTACCAGCTGTCCTCAGCCAGGTGACTCATTTCTAAGACTGGAATATTAAAAGCAGAGTCAACAGAATCATATTTATATGTCCAGCAAACCTCTTAGGAACTACATTTCCAGCACAATCTGCAGAAAATGCCCTTGCAGCTGTCTGTAACAGCAGCATTAGGCTTAACATAACAATACAACTCCTCAAGACGAGTACAATGCCAAACAACAGTTCTGTTTCCTCTTTTTGAAAACTACAACTATGCATTCCTGTTCCTGGTGAGATCCCACTCTGCACTCAGGTCTGTTTTACAGCCTTGCACACTCCCAGATTAGACTACATGCTTGTGCATGCCCAGAGATGTCCTTGTGATGAAGACAACCAGCAGATCCATTTCATTTAACAATCCAGACAAATTAAATTATACAGTTGCAAAGGAGGCTATTAAAAGATCTCACCCACCATAAAGTGGTAAATAAGATCTCGGCTCCTGTTGATTAAAATGTTACTGAAGGCATGATGGAAACCACCACCTGGGAGACGTGTGTAGGACTGTTGTAAATCCTACCAACATTGTCAGTTTTTCTACTACAGCAGAACATGTTTTGTTTCTAAATTATCTGCCTTTTGCTGTCAATTTTCTTTCAACTGTTGTACTTTCTCTAAAAACAACCCTCTGGAATCCAAAAGCAGCCCCTCACTGAGAGCCTGCTCCTGTGGGCAGGTGAGCATCATGCTCAGACTCAGCTGGCTGCAACCCTCTTCATGGGGAGTGGTGGTTTGTGTGGCAGCAAGTGAAGTGTGGAGATGCCTACAGAGATACACCTGCTAGGAAGTGCTTGTTGTTTCTCTGGGGCTGCAGCAATGTAAAACACCTGAGGCTCCAATCCCTAAATCCTGAAAGAGAAGCAAAACATCCCTGGAGACTCAGTGACTAGTGTCTGCTGGAGATGACCTGGCACTCCTGCAGCCCAGCCCTTGCTCCAGTAAGTCAGTCCATTTCTATTTTTTTTTACCTAAAGATCAGTTGTTAACTTCACAGGATGTGTTTGGCCTGAAGAGAAAGGAGAAATGAGCTCATAAGTTTTTTCAGTATTTCTGGCTTTATCTCAGCTAATGAGGAATTAGGACCAGATCCTGCACTTTGAGAATGACACTGCCCCACTGTTGCAAAGCAATAAGTACTGGAATATCTGGTTCCATCTACTGGGAGGTGTCCCTGCCCATATCAGGGGGTTGGAGGTTATCTTGAAGGTCCCTTCTGTTCTATGATTCTAAACTTGGTGAAATTTGGTTTATTGGCAGGATTGTAACTCTTCAAATATAAAATAAATGGGAGATAGTTTATTTTAAAATTCGTAAGAAAATAAGCCTGGGTAACAATATATATAAAGGAGTTATTAAAATATTATAAATATATTATGTATATATTTTAAGGCTTAAGAAAACTTGGAAAGAAGAGTTTTTTACAGAACTCTGCAGTTCTGACTGGTAAACACTTTAGCATGAAAAACATGCTGGAGTTAAACATCATTATTAGACTATTGAAACAAGTGATAAGAAACAGGAAAGGGCAGAAAACATTGGGAAGTAAAAGAGGAGGAAGGGGAACTATTTTTGTGAGAATGAAGGCTAGCAGTGAACTTGGCAAGAGAAAAAAAATCTTGAAACCCATCAGGCTGCAAACCAGTGAGACTGGACTCAGAAATTGTTTCCTTCCCGAACTGAACAAACTCAGACTTGTTTGCTCTCAGTTTTGATAGAGCCTCTGAGACTCAGCTCCCATTAAAATAATAATAATAAATTGTAGTAGGAACTTCCCTAATTACCCATGAACACCCCTGTAAATCAATAACTTAGTTTTTCCACTCTAACTCATTCTTCCTTGACTAATCCTTTTATCCCTTCCTAATCTCTCACCTCAACACACCCTCTGGCAGACAACTTGTTTCTGATATGGTTTGGAGCCCTTTGATGAGTCATATTTATTATTTCAGCAAGCTGGCTGATGGCTTTGAGGTTTATTTTTATTAGCTGGTCTCACTTCAGGTTTTCATGTAATTTTCCAGATTTTTTTCTATTATTTTTTTTTTTCCAGACAGGGCTTGTACTGTTTATAAGGGTGTCTTTCTACTTGTGCAACTTCTTTTTTTTATGCTGTTTCATTTCACTGGGTTTTAGGAAGACAAGACAGAGGGGAATTTCAGAAATCTGACCTGTTAAGCAAGTAAATTTGTGTCCTTAAAATTCTGTTTTTATTTTCTCCTGCACAGTTATCATCAATCTTGCTTCACACTCCTGTTTTGAAAATGAAGCATCACCATTATAAATACTTCTGAGCATACAAATGGTCACTATTCCCAAGAGATTTTCTCTTACTCCTGTATGTGGCTGTGAAGTAACTGCTCCTTCTTCTCCTGCTTTTTTCCCCAAGTAGCTGCTTGAGAGGGAAAACCACCTCTTCCCATTGCAACCCTTTTCCCTGCTCCCTCTTGTGACTTTCATTGCTAAATCTCTCACTGAAAGAACAGGCCACTGGGTTCTTCTGCTTTATCCTAAATTCATGCCTGATGGCTCTGGGCTCTGATCTGGCTGGGCCAGAACTTCCCTTTCAGACCCTTTTAGTGTTGCAATTCCTGTTCTAATTAGCTTTACTGCTTCTCCTGTTGGCTCTGTGCTACTGCAGGACCTTCGGCTTCTCCAAGGGAAGTCCCTGCTGCCTTTGAAGCCATCTCAGTACTCAGAGGCAAAAGCTTGACTGTCTTTCTGGATTTTTAACTAAATATGCATGATTCATGAGAAAGGACAAAAAGTGTACATTGCTTGATGCATTTACACTGCCAACATGAAGTTAAAAGAGTTAATACTTCTGCAGAAGAGGTAAAAACTGCTCTCACTAAAGATACTAATTGATAAACTTTTTAAACTTTAAAAAAAGTTTTTTAGATGTGAACTTTTCCTGCTCAGTCTTTAATAAGAACATTGTTTTTTCTTAGTGACAGGGTTAGAGATGCAGTTTCGTGTTTTTTCAGCCTTAAAAAAAAGAACTGGTTTTCCCTTGTTTTAGTTTCCCTCTCTCACTTAAAAGACCATTTTCTATACTGCCTTGAAAACGTGTGTTCAGAGCTATGATTCTTTTTTTGTTTTCAATTTTCACATTTACAACACGAATTCATATACAAGTACAATCAATCACCCAAGTCACCATACAGGAAAAAATTGAGTCCCAGTGAAGAAGGAAATCTCCCATTATTAAAATTTTAACTTATTGTTGGAACAAATAAGGTGTGATAATCAGAAAGGAAATTAAAATTGATAATGGAAATAGCTTGGGAGAAGGAGAATATATTTAAGCCTTGTACTGAGATTTGTGTTTGGCTCACTGAGTGGGACTCCCTCTGCACATGAGGAACATGTTCTTCATCCTGGTCTTTTTCAGACACAAACTCACTGATAATAGATACTACATTGGATTTGTCCTGAGAGCTAAATTAACTAATTGCAGATTTTTATTATTATTTTTTTGTTTTCTTTGGATGTGTAGCACAGACTGTGGAAAATGGATGTAGAAACCCCTCCTGACCTTAAAGAGAAAAACCCTGCATTTGTCACTCGTGTATTCTCCTCTTATAAATATTTATAAATGAAGAAATATCCTCTGTATTTCGAGAGCCCTTATTGCAAGTGCTCTTTCTCTGTGATTAAATCATTCTTGGCCTGGCACATTGCCCAAACAAAAGGGTTTGAAAATGCTGCATGAGAAGAAAATCTCAAAAGCTTTTCAGGGTGGTTTAGAACTGGTGCCAAGGCTGCGATGCCTGGAGCAGTCTTGAAAAAAATACAAATGTGTATCTGCAAATATGTCTATTTGCAGTAAAGAAGAGCAGTAGAAGTTGTGATTCACAGTGAAGGGTGTAACTCAGCCATCTACAACCCACATTTGCATCTGGGAAAAATAAGACCGTTGTTCATGGAAGTTGTAACTCCAAAGGCAGCACTAACCCCTGAGCAGTCACATAAAATTGGATCCTGGCCACTGCCTATAAGGTCATTTATCCTCATTTATGGATGGTTGAGGGACATTGTTGTTAAAATCTCCCAGGTAACTTTGGTCAAAAAAACCCAAAACAAACCCAAAACTGTAGAACTTGAGGAAATACTTTCTGCAGGAAAATGTTTTCACTTTCCCAGAGGAACAAGCCCATGTCTCTGTGAAAGTGTGGATGGGAAAAATGCTTCTTTCAACAAATTTCAAATTAGAGACAATGCATCAGTGTAAGAAACAGTAATATTTTAATTAATGCCTTAAGACTTTTGCTACCTTCAAATAATTCTTTGGAGGGAACTTTTCAGCATTTGGAGATGGCAAGACAGAGGCAACCCTGGAAATACTTGAATCTCCCAGAGGATGCAGCTGTGATACTCTTGTTTCCTTTTTCCAGTGAGACTTTGAGCAATGCCAGTTGCCCAGCATCAGTGCAAAATTTCTTACCCAGAAAAGCAAAAAAGGGGAAAACCCAGCAATGTTCATGTGTTTGTTCCTTCCCTCACAGAAACATCTGGTATTAAATTTCTGAAGCTGAAGCAATGACACCCCAGTAAACAGGTTGCACCAGGGCTGTCTGTGAGCTTTCTCTCTGTGTTTATGGCTGGTGACTCTTATTCTCCTTCCTCTTGTAACCTGCTGTAGTGATTATATTAAGTCCATTTTTTTCCATATAGTTCTTAAGCCCCGGGTATGATGGAGGAATTTAGAAATTAATTTTTGTTATGTAAGGTGACTTTTATAAATCATTCTGAACCTCCAAGACTTAGTGGTAACTAATTTTACTGAGCCATGATTTTCAGGGATTATATTTGTGTGTGACATCTTACATAGAATAACTTGAAGCACACTGAATATATTGAGACGAATGGGGTTTAGGCTTGAGAGATTTCCTATTAATCAGTTTTGAATAAATACAAGGGGAGAGTAATGTACAGACAGTCTCTGTATATTTTGTAGTCAGGGTGAAGCGTAATAAAACCTGTAGCATGTTAATCAGGAATGTAGAGTGTTTTGACTAAGTAGAAGGAAAAAAAACAACTGACATTTTGAGATAATTTGTTATGTGCATGGAGGGGATGAAGGTAATGTTAAAGTAAGGTTAATGAAGGTAAGGTTAAATAGTTCTATTAAGTTACCATGATAAAAAGGCACATGAAAAAAAGGTTAAGTGAAATTAATTTAATGCCCATGTGTGCTGTGGAGTGATTAGCTGTGAGTCAGTGATTAGCTGATGTGAAGATTGAAGTGGCATTTAGCTTTTGGGAGCTCTTTCCTCGAAAGTGATGCTGTGACACCTTTTCCTCACTCTGTTTCTGCTTCTCAGAGACAAGGAGTTAACAAAATTTGGTTTAGAGATGACTGTTGCTGGGAATGAAGATGATTTGTCTGCATTGTGTTAGACTTCTGGGTGCAAGTACCTCTCCTCAACAACAGCTTTTCTGAATACAGGTGCTTAGAAGGGTGAATCTAGTGGTTATAATGACCCTCACAAACCCAGCAGACAGTCAATGAGTGGTTTAGTGGTTTAAATTTCACAATTTATTTAATCATAAAAACTTAAACTTATCACAATGCTGTTACTTTCACATTTTTTATTTTATAGCAGCTTTAACATGGGAGAAAAGTCTCAGTAGTTTGCAAAATCTTGGCTCATTTGACCATCATGTCATCTCTGGATTTGTTGAAACCATGATTTCACCCTTTGAAAGAAATATGCGCAGAGAAGCTGCTGGACTAACTGGTGGGTCTGATGGGAGGCTGATCACTGCTCATAGGTTCCTCTCTTTGTACAAATGAGGAATATCAGATGGCACCTTGGGTTAGGGTATCAGTACATAGGGTTTCTGCTCTACCACAGCCTTTCCCAGTTATCTGGGCTATCCCACAGAAATTTGCCTTTGCCTCTCCAGTCTCTAAGCAATAAAGAGGAGACAAACTCCTCTGTGCTGCCTCTCACTGCTCTGCTGGTGGCTCAGCCCAGGATCCAGGAGACTTGCTGGTCATGCAGGGAGGTGGAGGATGGACTGCACTGAGCCACAGCCCTCACTGCCACTCTGGAGAACAGCTCTCTGTTCTCTGCCAGATTTTCTGCCAGCTGCTAGTAGCACTGGGATAAATAAAGGGAAGGATTTGGCCAGTTGTCTGTGTTCAGTGAACAGTGACAGGGTGTTTTCTTTCCTTGCTGAGTGTGCAAGATGGAACGAATCCTGGCATTCCAAATGGACTTACCTACTGGTTGGTGGGGCAGAGAAAATTCCTGTTCCCACAGCTGCCTGCTTTGGAAGGAAAGATTTTTGGCTCTTCCCATTCTTGATACTGGATGCTCTACAACCAGTACGGACCTTGTGTGACTTCAGCTTGCCCTTACTAACCCTCTTACCTCATTCATCTTAGAGAGTTTTCTTAGAGCACTTAGTGGTATAAAATTCCACAATTACCTTTCCTCCTTCCCTGGGCAGGAAATGGCTCCAAGAGGGGTTATGCCAAAGGGCAAAGACATTTTTCTGAAAGACAAAATAGAATTATTGATGAAGAGAACAGATGGAAAATGATGCTGTCACTTATTGCAATATCGGTTCAGTACAAGCTTGGTAAGCTTTTTGTTTAATTAGTATCACCAAATGTCCAAGCATTCAGCTAATACCAGCCTTGGTTTTCAGGGAATAGTTAGGAGCTGAGCAGTTTATTATGAGCAAGATGACTGGTTTCCCAAGACTGCTGCTCATTATTCATGTTGGGCAAGGATTTCTGCTGCAACTACAAATGAACATAATTAGGACTATTGCTCTGAATAGAATAATAATACTAGATCAGCAGATGGGAGAGTAGAGTCAGGTACATTCATCCAAGGCACTGTAGGGAATTAATAATGTAATAATGAATGTAAACCAGGTAACACATTCTGAGGATCTCAAGTCCAACATTAAAGAGGAGGCAGATGGGAAGTGATTTAGTTAATCCTCCATTGTGTTGCTAATGGTTGTTATTATAGATACTTATCATGAACTGGTCCTCTTTCTGTCTAGGCATAATATCCACTGGATTGTGGATAAACAGGAAAGGTATACAAACAATTTAACATGGCCATGAAACAGTGCTAGGTACTTGAGTGTCTTTGGTTTTGACATTTACGTGGTCAAAAATGGCCCTTTCCTGGGATATAATCCATGGCAGAGAACTTTACACCAGTGCAGTGTGGAAATAACTCATTGCCAAGTGTGTCATTTCACTGTCACTATCCCAGCTTCAGGTATTGGAATAATTTCAGGACAAAGAAATGTAATTATACACTCTTTTATTTTCATATTTCTGCTTAAGAAAGTTCTTCAGAATCACTTCTAAGTCTGCTTTTCTTAGAGAGAGGATTGACATCCATGAGGTCAAGAGTGCCAGAATGGCATTTTTTCTGAAGTGCTCTGCTGCTGCTTAAGTATTGTGGGGACCACAGTTTCACCCACCCTGGTGCTTGTGACTAGTTTCCCAAGGAGCTGTTGTTGCTGGGCATCAGGAATTGTGACAACTGGGTGTTAGAGATCTGGAAGATATATGGCTATTTTAGTTGCTGATGTAAGTTACCCCATGGCTGCAAGGGAAGCCAGCATTCCCTTGCAGGCTGGATTTAGGAGGAGTCTTTTTCCTGATGTGCAGGTGCAGTTTGTAGCCAAAATTCCCAGGAGAAATGGGACTCAGAGCACATTTGGACATATAAATGAGTTCCTTAAGCAAGCTGAAAGTGCCAAACTTAGCTCAGCTTTGGGGATAAACGTAGATGTGTTAAGCAAATAATTGCTTTAAATTTAAATCAATGTTTTCCTCCCTGTTTCTCCCATCTGGTTTTCAGGAAACATAAGGGTTTCAAGCAACCACACAGTTGAAGGAGAGCAGCTAATGCACTTAGCACAAGGAAACTATCTATTTAGTCTCAAATTGTATTGGAAATGTGGATCTTCCCCTGTGGAGCTTGCAACAGACGGATCAGAGAAGTAATAGATATGAGAAAATGCCAGAGAGAAAAAGTCTGGATGGCATGTGAAATGAGGAGCTGGGCCCAGAGGTAACTTTTGTGCTCTGACACATCTGTCACATCAGAGCTGCAGATTTGCTGCCAGTTGTCTCATGTTTAAGTGCTCTGTTGAAAGCAGAATAGGTGACCAAAAAAAAGCAGTGAACCCCAACACTGCTCCTGCCCTTGTGAAATGCAGCTGGGGTAAAAAAGAAATCCTTTCTGCATGATGGTAAAATAAGTTTGAGATACAGATTTCTCTAATGCAATTTGTGGTTTTAAAAATACAAAAAAAATTGTTTCTCAGTGTCAGTTTCTCAGAGCAAGCAAATATTTGGAAGTCATGAAGAGAGATTGGGAGTCTAGCATGGCAGCAGCAGCAGCTTGACTTTTGCTGCTGGCTTAACAGATCCTAAATGCTTCTTCAGCAAGAAAATGGGCAGAGTATTATTTTGAAATATGTAGTTTGTATTTAATAAAGAGAAGCTGCTGACAGGAGACAGGGTGGCAGAGAGACCTTCACTGCCTGGGTGTATCCCCTGCAGTTGACATGCCAAAGCCTTTAGTTATTCTGCATTGTCTGCCCTCTTTATGTGACAAGCAGGGACTTGAGAGCTTGTCTTCTGAAAATAGTTGTTTCAGTGTAAACTTTCAAATGAGCTTGGGAAAAAAGCCCACCTTTTAATTAACTGAGGAATCAAAAGCACATGACTTATTTGTGAGGTGAGTTTGGAAACCAGCTGAGATGATGTGAAGAGCTACATCACCATCAAATGCTGAAAAGCTGCTCTGCCAACCTTCAAATTTTAAATAGCCTAATTAAAAAAAAAAGTGTAAGCCAACATAGTTTCTGTTCTATGTGTATTTAAATGTCTCTAGAGATTTGGAATAGGATACTAGTTTTGTGCTGAACAGCACTGATGTTCCTGCACACAGGTGTGCTGCAGAGGGGCTCAGTACTGGTCAGGAAGAGAAAGTGACACTGGGGGAAAGGAATGGAGGAGATAGAGTTGTTCTTATGGCAGCTTCTTGGATGTGTATTTAAAAGAAAAGGTTTTATTCTGTTCAAGGTGAGAAGTTAGAATAAGTCAAATGATCCACTAATTTCAGTGAAGAGTTCACATGTACAGGAAACTTAAAATAAGTTTCAAATAGGAAAAAACCTCAATACAAGTAATAAAAAAAGTTGAGAGTGGACTGACTCTGATATTTCTTGTGCTAGGGAATCTAAATCTTTGGCTAAAGAGTCAGGAATTGTCTTCAAGCTGAGTTCTTACCTTTCTCCTAGAATTATGTGAATGGATTCCTGCCTTTATTTCCCCAAATAATCCATCTACTTTAACAAATTGTGGTCAAAAACAACAACAAAAAAAGGAGTGTTTTTGTTTGTTGTTTTTTGCTGCCTTTTTTTTTTTTTTTCAAGGAGATATCAAAGTGAAGTATTTTTAAGTTTCCAATGGGTTTTATTGATGGAAAGAGCCTGCAAAATTTATTCATTGGTTTTGGTCCCACAGAAGCTGTGTTTGTCACAAAACTGAACAATTTCCCAGAAGTAATTATTGGTAGATGTGATAGATACATCACAGCTAGAGGGCAAAAGAGTAGAAACAAAACAGGGAGGTGCAAACCTGTCCCTTCTGCTGCTTTTGACAGTTTCATCTCTAAAGGTCTTTGGACATTTTTGTTGAAGGTGACATATATACCTGGAGCAGTGAAGGATGCTGTAAAAGCACAGTAATAATTTTTAAGGGATATTCTAGCTCCACTCATTAACACCATCTTGGTGAACTTCTTTAATGAGTTGATGTATCTCCCAGTCAATAGGTATAAGGTGAAGTCCAGGTCTGGTGATTGATTTCTTGCTGCTCTGTCCCCTTGTCTCAGAAATCAGCTTCTGTGGTGCACATGAGGAGATGAAGAGCAGCTAGAAAGCTGTCCTGATTTGAGGAGCAAATCAGGCTTAAACCAGTACAAAAGCCTAACCTGCCAAGGAGGAAAAAGGCACTGCAAAAATTTACCTTATGGTAAATCAGTGAGTGCAGCTGAAATCCTTGGAATGATGCAAGGGGTCTTACTTTTCATGGCTCATTGGGAACAACACAATTTTTAGTCCTCAGTCAAGCATACCAGTGTTTCCTGGACTTCTTTGGCCAAAAGTAGTGTCAACACAGACAGCACTGCCTGTTTTGTGCTTGGGCTCTTTCACTGGACACAGCTCCTGATGCCTCCTGCCAGTCCCTCACAGAATTCAAGCTCAGCCTTTACCTGCAGGGGCTGCTGCTCTGCTCCCCCACCCTCTGCAGAGAGGGAACAGTTGCCATGTTTGCCACAGCTCCATTCAGAAAGGTTGGAATTGCTTGGAAAACAACAGACACACACTTCTGAAATGTCAAACCCTTGTCTTTGAACAGATTGCTTATTAAAAAAATAATTTCAAATCTAGTGCACAATGTTACCAGCTTTATTATGCTCACTGGAGGTGAAGAAGTCAAGGTCTGGATCATTGAAAAAATGAAGCAGCGGCATCTATTTCTACCCCCAGACATCCTCAGCACCAGGCACCTGAGCAGTGAATCGATTTAAAGGAGCCCTTGGCTTTATTTTCAGAGACATGCCCACTGAATATGACACAGTACACCCAAAGCTCCAAAAAAATCACTGACGTGCTGCCACTTCAGCAACAAGGGAGCATCAACCCACTGAATGCTGTGTTGTCTGGAAAGTTAAGTGTATGGCTTCAGCCCAGGCTGTGCATGTAGGCATTTTGTCTGGAAACAAAAGGAATGCACTGGGCTGTGTTCAGATGTGTCAGCAGGTATGAGAACACTTGACAGAGATCTCTGGAAAGGATGCTCAGTGCATGATGGTTGCATGAGCAGGATGAGTGCAGGGCCCTTTCTTAGCATCTCCTCTTGCCACCTTCACTCCCTGGGGCCTTGTGCTTTTTTCATTCCTGAGCACATGGCCAGGAACAGACAGAGGGGAAATACCCAGAAGGAATTTTGTCCAACAGCTTCTGAATCAGCTTGTGCATGTTTCGTTGGCAAATATTTATAAGCATTTTGAATATTTGAAATGATGGTTTATTTTAAAAAATCATTTCAAATCTAGTGCACAATGTTACCAGCTTTCTGCCCCCTCCTTTCTCTCATCTTTGTTTTCTTTCTATGAGTGTTTTTGTTTGGGAGAGTTTTCTGTTCCTTTTTACAGAATTACTTTTCTGTTTTATTTCTTTTCTGCTGTTTCTCCTCAAAATGGTAATCTAATCCATGCAGGTTTTCTATCCATGAGCTCTGTGTATGTGCTGTAGATTAAACAAAGAGCCAAGAGCTTCAAGGAAACAAGGACAGGCTCCGTGCAGCACAAATTCACACAGCAAATGTGTTGCTACCCAGAAATGCCAGATTTGCTGCTGAAGACACAGCTCCTGCATCCTTCAGAGAGGAGTAGATTTGTTCCATGAAGTTCATCAGTGAAGGTGCTAAGAGCTGGCAGAAGCTTTCTGGTGCTAAGGTAGCCCTGGTCACAGGTTCTGGATCTTCATGTCTATTAGTACCAGCAAGTCTTGGATTTGTATGGAAACCAGATTCCAGTGGAGCAGATTGATAAAATTGAAGAGAATGAGCCCTTGAGAAATGGTTGTTTTAATATAGAGCTAAAGAGTATATAGCAAATTAGTATATAGCAAATCCTTTTAGTTTCTGAATCTGGACTTCCCCTCCCTGGAAGTGTTCAAGGCCAGCTCGGATGGGGCTTGGAGCAACAAGGTCTACCAGAAGGTGTCCCTGCCCATAACAGCAGGTTGGATCTGGGTGATCTTAAAGGTCCTTTGACACTCAAACCAATCTGTGATTCTATGTGATTCTGAAACATTGACCCTGTTTCAGTTTCTGCTGAAAGTTCTGCCCTGAGGGGTTCTCAGACCTCATCACTATTTGTTGCAGCATCAAGGCCAGACTTCTCCATGGACCATCCCAAATGCACTTGCAATGCTGGCATTTCAGAAGTATGATCCCATGGATGAAGAAGTTCCTTTGCAATCCTTGGCTGTGATTGCTTTTGAAAGAGTTATTTTTTTCATTAACCAGCAAAGATATGTTGCTGCTCTTCCTTTTCCTCATTTTGTTCAGACTGTATCTCTCTGACCTGAAACAGCTCTTTTCTGAAGGAATCTGGGTGGTTTTGCACAGATGTGGAGACATGACAGAGTTCATTTAGAACATAATCAACTGATAATAATAGGGTACTCAGAGAAATTGCAGTGAATGACAAGTATCATCAGCCTTTAGAAAACAGCAAAATTAGGCATTTTTAACTCCACATGCACAACAGTGTTCAAAAAAGCAGGAAATTACTAATTTGGAATCCTTTTATTATGTTCTAGTCTTTAAAAGATGATATTGTAACATTCTCAAGTGTTACCCTCATCATTCTCCCCTCACTGTCTCTGTAGGAAGTAAAATCCTGTTCCACATGTTATTTGGCATAGACTTTCTCCTGTGTACTTAGTTGTATCCTTCATATTCCTCGCTGAGGCTTGACAGTGCTCAGCTTGTTAGGATGAGGCCCCAGCTTCCCTCATGTATGATTTGTGGTTTTCATTAGTGTGAAGATCCATCTGTGCTATAAAACTCATACCCTCAGACTTCTATAATGTGGAAGCTAATTGGAGTATTTGGGAATGTTTGGGTTATTATCATTGCCTGGGTCTGTTTTCATAATGCTGCTGAGAGGACTGAGTTGGATTTGATTTTTTATTTTATTTTTACTGTATCCCTTATACAGCCTCTGTCTTGGGTAGGCTGGGTTGCTGCTTGTGTCTACTTAAAACTTGGAGTAAATAATTTTGAACCGAAAAATCATTCATAGTCTGTGCAAAGATAGAGAACCAGCCAAAACTTAAGGCTTGGAGATATGAATAAAATCAGGTTTGTGAGCTGGGAGCCTGTCATGGACAGCTGGTTTAGAAGCACTTTCCTAGTTGCTACCTAAATTGCTTTCCTTAAAGAAGCAGAAGCAGAAGAGGAAAAGTAATCTAAGCTAATAGATGCTACTAATTGTTCAGATTATGTGGAACAGTAATGCAAGTTACTTAACATGTGCTGCCTAAAAGACAAGCTTTTGAACCTCACAAACAGTTCATAGAGAATGGTATCAAAGCTTAGCAAAGTTCTCACCCTTGTTTTTAAACCTGCTGGGCTAATTATGCTTCTCCATTACCTGTGGCAGCTGAGTGTTTCATTCCCAGCCTTCATCTGTTCTCAGATCCATCTATATTTGCTGCCCTTCACATTTCCTGGTTGATATTTTTGTTTGGGTATCTATTCTCTCAGTGAACAGACAAGCTGTCTATTTATTGAAATTTATCCTGTTTCAGTGGAGATTAAAGCAAATAATTGATCAGAGAGCAGTACTTCAAATCCATGAAGGATGATTTGTTTTTCATTTACATTTCAGCCCTTTACTTGACCCCATATTTCATACTGTTCACTCTGCAAGCTCCATCTCCACAAAATACTTCGGTACTAGATTAAGATTTAGATTCTTATTTTAATGAAGATTTGAGGTTCTTACTCATCTCCATTGATGAATATCCCAATCAGAACATGCCATCTGATTACAGCACTCAAAGAGGAAAAAGAAAACCGAGATTTCAAACTTTTGGTATGTAAGAGGCTGTAACCTTACAAATTTGACCTTGCAGAAGGTCTCACCACTAAAATACAGATTGGTTCCCAGCTCTTCTCCTCAGCCCCTTCTCCTAAACACCTCACAGAAATGACACCTCCCTGTTTCTGTGAGAATGCTCCAAGCCCAGCCCTGAAGGGACTTCTGGTCCCCTGAGACCACTGAACTTTTCTGGACAGAGTGAAACAGCTTTTCCTGGCCCTCAGCATTCAGGACAACACAGTAAGCAAAGCTGGGACACACACACACATTAGAAGCAACCACAAACTTATGACAAAGTAATTAAAACAACTTATTTAAAAAATATTCAATATCATGAGCATCTCAGTTCTGAAGGAGAAAAATGGTCCAAAGAAATTCAGCCACCTCTAACAATGTCATATTTTAGACACTGCTGCTCTGCCCAACTACTGAATATTTGCACAGGGCATTGACAAGGAAGGTTAATATGTTGCCTTGTGTAAATGTTAGAACTAATAATTTGGAAAACATAGGAGAACAAAGCCAGGTTACTCTTATCATTTCATTAAAGCCAGGTTTAATTTTTTTTTTTTTCCTGCTTGCTTAATTAGATAAGCTGCTGATTTTAATTAACTCATCAAACCTAATTTGAAAAGATCTCTCGAGTCAGTATGAGCTTATGTTATGTTTATTATTTCTATTTGTTGCATTGAGTCTTTAATATCACTATTTTTTTTATATATGTATATTAATGGTAGCTTAATTGTGTTCTAAGTTATTGCATTGATTTGGATGGTAGCATTTTGGTCACATTTTAAGGGTCAGCATGTGAAAATCAATCACAATTTAATTTAAGGCACTGAAATTGCTCTTCTAGCCCTCTATCAAGTCAGCTACATCCTATCTCCTTTCTCATATGTGTAATTTCAGTTTGCAAGGTGAAATATTTCATAAGAAATAATGTTTCTGAAGTCCCATTTCCTGGAGAAGTGTTATTACAAAAATTATCCTCTTGTGGGACTGTTTAGCTGAATTGTTAGGTAATGAATCTGAAGCTGAAATTTATATTAGAGCTATAGAATTGGTTTGGACACATCCATGGGTGATGCCACGGTTTGTTGTATCAGAGTGAAACTCCTGGAAAGTAAGTAAAAAAAAAAAAATTATTAGTGAAGAATAAAAATGGCAAAAATTGCTGTAAATTCTGTCCCATTAGCAGGAGCTTTGGACATCTTTTCACATTGCTGGAAGATATGGCACATAGAGATGAGAGGTCAAGGAATTGCTTAAAATCAGAATTTCCCTTCAAATTATTTCTTTGTTGTTCTGTAAAACATTTCATGTTATAATGTAAAATACGTTGCTGGAAAAACATTGCTAATTAATTCTGGTGTAGTTAATGTATATTTGTGAAAAGCCTCCTGGGTGAAACCAAGTGCTTTTGTACTACTCAAGCCAATAGTTTTGCAGGAGTAACCCTGCTCACAGCTCCTCTTTCTTGCTTTTTGGATTGGTTTGTTTGGGTTGAGCTTTCGAGCGCACAATCAGACAACTTGTGTCTCCCTCTTTTCCTGTAGAATGACTATAGGAAGCTATCTATGCAATGCAAGGACTTTGTTGTGGGGGTGTTGGACCTGTGCAGAGACACTGAAGAAGTGGAGGCGATTCTGAACGGGGATGTGAACATACACCTGTGCCCCGAGCACCACCGGCCGAGCCTGAGCAGGATCAAACTTGCCATTAAATACGAGGTGAAAAAGGTAGGTTGGTTCTTTGGGTCCCTGGTGGGCACATCTTCACATCCAAATGATGCTTCCTTGATGGCACCTGGAAAATAATAAATGAAAGATAGACTTCAGAAGGAGCAGGAACTAGAGTGGTTGATGGCATGGTTTGCGTTTTCTCACGTACTTCAGTGTGGAGAAGGGTATTTTCAAGGGATGCATTAGAGCAGGTCTGGCATGTATGTCAAGTGACAGCCATGGATGTGGGCATGGCACAAGGGACTGTCCACAGTGCTTCTTATGCACGTCAGGACTATGAAGGTTTCAGTAGGGACCAAAAGTTGTGACCATACCAAACTGAGGGTCTTTCTTCCTTCACTGTGATTTCCATGAAGGTGAGGGATAAACCAAACTGATGTTGTGGCATTTTTGGACACAGATTATAAAACCAGATAACTCAGTGCAGCTCCTCACTATTCCCCAGCCATCTGTCTTTCCTTCAAACTAAATCTTCTGCTTAGAGAGAGGAAATAGCTGGATTCTGGAGCCTGACTGAAGTCAGCAGAGCGAGTCTCCAGTCCCACCTGTCTGCTTTCAAGTGCTCCCTGAGCACTCAGCTCTGAGTTACAGCTCGATTTAATTTCCACAGCCACTGACAACTGCCACAAATGTCCCCTTTTCTGCAATGTTACAGAAAGAACATACACAAAAAGTAGCCATTTCATCACAGTCAAGACCCTTTACTGTAGTGTGATGGGAAGCGGGATTTAATTTTTTTAAAAAGAATTTTTGTAATATTTATTCTGATTAGATCAAAACCTCAAAAATCAATTTCTGATTAAGTTGGAATTGTGGTAGTTTTGTTGTGTTGCTTTTTTTGTTTGTTTTTTTTAAAGTATGTGAAAGTGGATAAACATGACAAAAAGTTCTAGATTCCACCTTCCACTCTCCTAAAGCTCCAGGTCCATATTCCAAGGGTTCAGATTTCCATAGAATGTACAAATCAGAAGGCAGATGTACATTTAAAGAGAAAGCATGGAGACTGACTGAATTTTACAAGTGTTTTAAACAAACATTTAGCTTTATGGAAGTATGTTCTGTGAATGGAAAATTTGATTCTGGCAAATCCTCAGCCTGGGTGGTCTCAATTAATTGCTCTTACAATATGCATTGATGAAAACTGGGCTCCTGCTAGGGGATTTGGAGAGCATTCCAAATTTACAAGCTAACATCTGCTCTCTCCTTCCCCTCCCAAAGCCACCACCTGCTTCAGTCTGCCTCTTGACTGTGTTGCTGTGCTGCCCAAAGAAGGTCTTTTCCTGTTCTGAAAGCCATTAATTAAAGAGAATCTTAAAATCTTCTTTGCAATGAATTGCTTTCATGCAGGAGCACATGATACAGAGCCAGACACTTCCCCACAGGATGTCATGGCTCTGCATTGTTCCATCACCAAAACTGAGCACAG
Organism: Chaetura pelagica; assembly: GCF_000747805.2. Taxonomy (NCBI): domain Eukaryota; kingdom Metazoa; phylum Chordata; class Aves; order Apodiformes; family Apodidae; genus Chaetura; species Chaetura pelagica. Next base: position 1,934,530 of record NW_009951919.1, read on the forward strand.
CATCTCTGTTCACTCCTAGATGACTTTCAATAAGCTGGGTCAAGTTCAGTTATTGAAGTTTTTGCTTTGGTAACAGGAGGCCAACCTTGCTCTTTCAGAAAATGAACTCATCTGAAAGACACTGACAGTGCCTCCTCAAGGAGTTGTCCCCAGTGATTTCTGGACTAAGATTTACCATGAAATGGGCAGAACCTCAAGCCTTTTCATTGCATGAAGTCTTCTGCACTCATTTTGTCTGTTTATCCTAAATATTTCCATCATTCCTTAGATGCCAAGACCACTGGCCAGAGCTGAGCTGTGTTTAGTTCTTGTGCTGCTTCGAGCATGCTCATCCCTGCTGAGGTGGTTTCAGAGGAACATTTCCTCCATTTCTTACATTTTATGTTTGTGCATCTTTTCCAACTGCACGCACGCTGACCTAAAGCAGCTGTGCTAGGTCATTGCAGTTAGTCTTTTAACTTCTAATTAGCTTCCCATGCCCAGGAATGCTGAGCATCCTTTCTGGATCATGACAACTTGCTGCTCACTGGCAATAACTCTTAAACTAATTACAGAACATAAACATGAGCATTTGTCAACCCCACCTTGGATGTCAGGTTATTCTTTTCAGATCACTCTTTTCAGCAGACAGTGTCTGTGTGCACAGTGAGCATTTAACTGCTAACCCAAAAGTAAGATAGTTTCATTTGTGGGAGGCAGAGACACGTTCAGACAAGTGGTTTTGGTTATTGACAGTGACTTATGATAGCAGACTGATATTTATCACACTTGCTGAATGAAGAAGTTGTGTTATGGTAACACACTCCTGAGCTTCTTAAGAGGCAATAGATTTCAGGCACAAGTTTTTTACCCAGCTGAGAGATATTTAGGCTTACATATACAAACCCTGTGTTTTGAAATCTATGTTCGTTTTAAGAAAATCCTGCCATACAGAGAGGTCAGATGGACCTTTCCAGGTTTTTAACTACACTCTAGGTCTGGAATGACACAGAAATAGTTGTGCTTGCCTTTTTTCCTTTGTCCTGGATGTTTAATTGGCAGGGTAGGACTAATGAAGTGACTGCAGACCTGTGTCTGCCACCCCTGCTACCAAACCTCCCTGTCTGTATTATTAGCATCAATATTCATGTGGTCAATTTTGTATTATCCATCTCAGCAATAAAGATGTGTTCATTTAAATGAGTATAGAGCTCCTGAAGTATTTTATATTCATGCAGGGGGGGGTTGGGGTTAGATGATCTTTAAGGTCCCTTCCAAGCCAAACCATTCTATGATTCTTTCCCACAAAAGAATCTTAGACAAGACAACATTTTCCTTTGTGCTTCCCATTGAAGTTCCCTCTTACCTGGGCCCTTTGCTACTCCAAAAAATGGTTTCTATTCAGCTGAAAGGACACAGCTTTTCCTGCTTATTATTTTTTTTCCCTAACATACAAAATCTGAGATAAATCTTGGAAAGTCATTCAAGAAAGCATCAAATGTTCCAAATTTCACTTGTCTGTCTCTTTGTTCCTGCAAAGCATGTTACTAGCTGCTGACATAGGAGATGCTGGAAAGAAAACAAGTTTGGGGCTCTGATGTAATTGAAAGATTTATAGTAGAAGGTCACTGAATAATTAAGAAACTCTGCTTGTACATATTTCACAGCAAGGAGAAAGCTAAAATTACACTTTACAAAGTGGTCTTTTAAAACCCTGTATTACTTTAATTTCCTACCTTCCTGAAAGAACTAAATCATCATTCTATACCCAAGGATTCTTGGAAAACTGCACTCAAATGTCCTCCATTCAAATTTTCCAGAGTCCTTTCTCCTTTCATATTAGCTGTCTTAATGATTCACAATTCCTCTAAAATTATTACAAGGGGAACAGTTTGTCAAGAACAGAACAAACAATTTGCAAACATTTGAGCATTTACCACGTCCTGGATTCTTTCCAAGAAATGGACTTTTAACCTGTGTGATGGGATTGTTGCAAATTTACTGCTGCCTCCCCTGACATTATTCAGTTATGCTTTGCACTTTGCTCCAGTCAGGAGCTGATTTCTTTCTCCTCCAGCTGTGCAGGGCCTGGGGCACAGGGAGGAGTAAGGCTTGGGTGCAGGGAAAGCAGCAGAGCACCCTGCTGCTGCTGGAGGAAAGCTGGTTTCTTTGGATGTTGCAGGAAATGGTTAGGGAAGGTGTGAGAGCAAATGTTCTGGTGGAATCCAACACGGAAATTCCAATGGTGGAAATGACAGAATTAAAACCATCATTAAGGTGAAACAAGGATTCTTTAGGTCAGGTGTTACAGGTGACTTGAGTGGTTAAATTGAGGTTCTGGTCCCAAGGAAAAGAAAATCAAATTGAGTCTCTTGAGCCAAGGATGTTCTCAGCTGTTCTTGATACAGGCCCACAACACTGAAGTGAGAGTTTACTTCATGTTCTTGCCTGGAAAATGCAGAGTAATGTTTTCTCTTTTCTGGAAATAGTTAAACAATTTTGTTTCCAACCAGATACTGGAGCTACAAGCGTAGCACAAGTCTCTTTATGTGAACTCATTTCTAATGAGCCAGGGTGTGATTTCTACCTGTGAGAGGCAGAGGTACAGAAGCTGGGACAACTCTGTCTTGGACTCTTCACTTTGACAGCCAGTAGTGAGAAAATGCATGTTCTGATGTAGCACAACAAAACTGTTTTACTGGTGTATATCAGTTTTAAAGAGCCCTTCATGTTTCCTATTCTCATTTTTGTACTGCTGTGTTCCTTTCTTGTCATCCTTTCATGTTGGCAGGGGGCTTTTATTTCAACATTTACCTTTAGATCTAAAGCTGTTCCTTCTCTGTAGGAGATGACATTCATTGTCCTTCTTTCCCAATGCCAGAATTATTGTTGCTGTATTCTTTTAATTGCAAACGTTGAGTGTCCACCTCAGTTTTCTCAGCAGCTCAGCTCAGAGCCATCACAAAGCCAGAGCACCTTTCTCTTTCACGAGTTTTAATTTCATTAACAGTAAGACACAGAAATTGCGTTTGAAAAAGAAAAATTAATAAGAATTAAACAGAACACCAGATGGCTGTGTAAATCCTATTTAATAGAGAGCTGGAACAGGAACTTTTCTCATAACTGTATTTTTAATAATTAACATATGGAGGATGCTGCAAACAGAATAGTCATGGCTGCATTAGATTATAGTTTTTCCCTGCCTTGGTCATGTGGCTCAGATATTCAAGGGCATGAAAAGTCCCAGCTCTCCTCAGTGGCTGCAACAACTCAAGCTCCCCATTAATTTTACTCAGCAAAATATCTTGCTCATAAAATACCTTCCAGGGTCCTTCTCACCATTGATTGAAGACACCTGCAGCATCTCCACCTTGCGCGGGAGCTAGAGAAGGTTTGTCCCTGAATGGGCAAGAGAACCAGCCCAGCACCTGCTGGGAGGTGCCAACTCAAAATGTGCAGTAACAGACACAGCCCTTGGTTATTACTTATTTATTTATTATATTTATTTCCACTCTTTAGTTAAGGAATATTTAACTAAGGTCTTGAGGATTGATGGCTGGAATTGTGGTGGTGGGAAGACAAGTGTCTCTTATCTTCACTGGAGAACCAATTGATGCTGTACAAATGTAGTTTAATTTCTGTGTGAGCAGTACAAACACTGTGGTCATTCTGGACTCTTTAGCTTATCCATGTCATTTTTCTTTTTACATTTTTAATCACGTTTTACAGACCCTTTGTCAGAGAATGGAAAGGGAAGGAGTTACTTCTCTTCCCCTCAGAAAGTGTTCCTGTGTCTCAGTATTTCATTAACAAGGTTCCTTCCTCCCACTATAATCTGTGGTTCTGATTATTTCCTTTTGCCCAGATGTTTTAATTTTTTTTATTTTCCAAGATGAATCTCATTTTGTCATTTCCTGCCCATACATCCATCCTCTCAAGGCTTGAATGAATCATTTCTCCATCCTGACTGGTATTTGCAATATTCCCAATTTACCGTAATATACAGACTTAATTATTTTCATTTGCAAAGTGCCACAGGGTCATAGACCCATCAAGACATTGACAAGAGAGCATGGAACACATCAAACCCATTGCATGGATGTCCATCACAGATGAAAGGCTTTAAAATTACCTTTATTAATACTAAATTTCTCTTAGAGAAGAGTCAGTAATATAATTTGCTACAAACCTGACCTTAGTTACCCCCAGTTTTGGCTTCATCTATCTTCCCACAGGCAGTAGACATGCTAATGGGGATTTTGAATGGAAAGTCATATGGGAATGAGTACAACCCCCCCAAAAAATAACAAGATTCAGAATTTCAAGTTACTGAGGGAATTTTCCTAAGTGGCGTTCAAATTTGGTTTTCTGCATGTGTAGTGACCCACAGTGTGGGTTTCCTATGTGGGGTTCTTGTCACACACTTGTAAGTGTTTACATTTGAGCACTTTTTGGGGTCTCTACACTTCATGGTGAGAAGAGTGTCATCCTATGAGTGAGTCTCTCCATTAGCTCTGCTGGAAATGAAGTCATCTACACTGGAGGCATCTAAGTTTGAGCACCAGCCTTCCCTCACCACGTAGCCAAGGGAAAAACAGTTTACCAACTCTCCTGGGGAAGGAGGAGACTGTAGCATTTTAAATTTCTCCTTCTGTGCCCACTGTGTTTGTTTTTTTTAATAGATGTCAAAAGGAGCTTGTTGTTTGGTAGCTCTAAACTGTGGTGTGTTTTCAGATGAATAATTAAATAATAAGGATTTCCAGGTGGGTTTGAGTCACAGATATGAAAAACCTAGAAAGTTAGAGGCTGGGATTTCCAATTCATTTGCTAGTTTTCAGATAAATCGTTCAGTGATAAGATTTATTCACACATATAAAAAGAGGAGACGCCAGACATCAGCAATAAATCTCTTCAGAGAACATGCAGCCCACTAGAATATGAAACTGAAGCTTGAGCCAGAGCCAGCCACCCTATTCACTACCCTACAGAAGAATACTTAACACAAAAAAAAGAGCATCTATCCTTGTCTCAGGGAGGTGAAATTCTAAAGAAACTTTAGGCAGAACAAGGTTTAAACTGAACCAATTCAAGAATTGGGGTAAACTCTACATTTTCTAGTTATACACCTAAAAAATAGCAGCCTTAATTTTATATAACATGAACTGAAAATGTAACAGAACAACAGAAAATCCCCCTCCATTCCCCCCAGTGTTAAGAGGTTTATTCATTTTATACTTTCACTCTGCACTGGAGAGCAGTTCTATCAATAGGCAAACTGCATTTGAAATGGTCCTGGCAGTTTTATTTACCCCATTGTTTTTGTTTCCTATTAGACTAATTCATTTTTATTGGGTTTTATTTTGTGCCTGTTCACTGTTCTGGTGCCTGATCAAATCCTGTTTCCATCCACGTTGCTTATTCCAACAGGACCACAGGTCCTTTGCAGACCTGCCCTGAATGAGTCTTCATAATACTTGGGTACTTAGGTTTTTTCACAGCACACCATGGGTGGTTCAGGTCCCTCCTGGCTTTTCCTGCCTGTGTCTCCCCACTTCTTCTCTGCTCTGGTGACATCCCAACAAAGTGGGAAAAGCCAAACATATAATCCACTTGATACTCCCCTCATTTTTCCTTGTAATTCAGCAGCATGAGGTGACAATTGATTCATCATGTGAGTCATCAAAACAGTTTTGGCTTTTTCAGGTCTCAAGCATTTGAAGCATCACCCAGCCAGGGGTTCCTGTGAGCAGGTGCTGCACCTTGCAACATGTTCATGTTTGGGAAGCACCAAGCTACATCAAAAGACAAATGTTTAATAATGACCCCAGAAAGGTTGTCCAAAGACCATGAATGCAGTTACATGACCGAAAGGAGAATGGCTCTTCCCTGCCAGTGTCTCTTGACATTACCAAAGTTCACCTGAGAATCTATTTCTGTAGCTCCTTTTCCAGCCCTCACTCACTGATGAAACACACTGCTGCTCCCCCAGCTGCAGCTTCTGTTTGCTGAGGTTTGTTAGCATTTGTTCTAAGCTTTCAGCAAAGAGACAAGCAGGAGAGGACATGATAGGTGAGTCTCTGTGAAAGCAGGACATTAACCTCACAAGTTTCCATTGCTCATTCTGACGTGCAGGTTTTTAAAGTGTTTTCACTGTTTCACTGATGAGTTTTTCCTTCCCACCTCAGCCCCTGGCTACTTAAGCATAGGGTGTAAAGCAAGATGATCCTTGTCTGAGTGCTTAATTCTTTTGCCTCATTGGTAACTTCTGCACTTGTAAAACGATTAACATTATTTCAGTAGTAGAAAAGATAGTGGAGGTTTTCTGCATAATTAATTCCACTCCTCTGGGGCTGACCTCTGCTTTCACCTGTCTTGCCATTTGTTTCCTTATTTCTGCTGACAGCATTTTTCTATCAAATACAGATTTTTTATTATTATTATTTTTTAAATGTCTATACATTGTCTGATACTCTCAATAACTTCCCCTGTTTGTTTGTTTGTTTGTTCACTTGGCTGGAGCTTATCTGTTCTGTGTTGCAGGCTAAGAGAGATGCCCTGCAGGTAGGGAATGTGGGGTATTCTGGATGGTGATTTAAGCACTGACAGCTTGGACAACAGCAGTGCTAGAATTGAACAGCAGCAGTAGCCAGGGTCCTCACACAAACCCTTTCTCTGTCCAATATAATAGAAATAAAATATGAAAGTCTCTGTTACAGTGTTTTCTATCAGAAGTAACTTCCTATGCAGTCATTGAGATATAAAGGTGCTTTATTGTCAGTGTAGTGAAACTCATGCATTTTTTTAATGCGTATGCTGAGGAAAAAAATCTCTCACTCCCTGTCACAAGAGCTGTAAAGTGCTTTCCCAAAATGTTTATACACGAGAAGCTACGAGAACAAGGTCTCATCCATCAAATGAGACAGCAATGTGGAAAAGTTGCTGTTCAATGTGGTATCCCCAGCAGTCTCTAAAACATTCTGTGTGTAAATCTGTTCCTTTGGGCTCTTCCAGTTCCATTTGATGGCTTTGAGGGATTTTTTTCCACATCCTAGAAAAAAAATTCATCTCAATCACTTAACCCCCTGTGGCACAGAAGGGTGGCATTTGCAGGAGTCAGTGCTTTCCTGAGGCTCTCAGTGCCTCTCAAAAATACCACTTTGGCAGCCTCATTATTTGAGCTGGCTCTTCATATTGACATGTAATTTTGTTTTTTTGTATTTATTTTCAGCCTTTTTAACTTAAAGGAAAAAAATAATGTGCAATAGTCTTGAGGGAAGTAAAATTTTCTTCCTAAATCAGGTAGGTTTGCACAGTAGAGGGAAAAAACACTGTCATCTAGTGAGGTCCCTGTGCCACATGACCCAAAAAGCTCCCACTGCTGCTTCTGAATGCAGAAACACTGGGAAACATTTTGCTTGAGCTCCCAGGTTCTGCTGCATTACTTCTAGCTCCTTGGAGAGGACTCATTCTGCCCGTGAGATAAAGCACCGGGTGGTTTTAGGTGGCTCTTTTTGGCCTCACACAATCCCTTCTGCTGCCAGTGCTTCCATTTCAATCAGCAATATCTTGTCCTTCTGCACAGTCCTGGCCATGCTGCTCTTGCTGCAACGTTTTCTGCCTTTCTCCTCTTCACAGTTTGCCCCTAAAAGCCTCCTGGCTGTATTTTCCTGTACTGAAGAAAGGCAAATATCATTTAACTTTGAAAAAACATTGCAGCGTTTGGGCTTCTGAAATTCAATAGACCACATCCCCATTTTTCACTGCACTTGGAAGCATTCTGCCACTCAACTTCTGTCTCAAACTCGGTTCTTTTCTGTGCCTATGACACTAAACAAAACATTAGTGTAATCTTTTGCTCAGTGTCTGTGTCTTCCCAGAGAAGACAGAAAGCTAAATGACTCTGGAAGGTCTCTGATGAGATCTAAACTCAATTTCTGAAAGTTTGATAGAGAGAGGGTTGGCATCATCCGAGGATCACTGAGTATTTCATTAATATCTGATGGAGCAAACATAATGAAAAACTGTACTGCTGGCTGTGAGCAAACAACACAGCAAAACTCATTCATGCTCTTATCTTTCTTATCCTGATCTTATTTTTCCCTCATTTTTGTAGTAACCAGGGTAAGCTGAACACCATCAAGGCTCTATGGCACCCTGTCAGTCTTTATTGCCTTGTACAAAAAAATCGTTCCAATGAGCTGAGTTTTATGGCTCTTCCTTCTCAGTTCTCCTGTATTTGTATTTTAACTGTAGCTGTTCCCAGACAGAGTGAAAAAATGAACAGATTAAAATGTCTGATGAATTCTCTGAAATGCCAACCAGCAAAAGTCTTTGACTGCCTCATTGCCAAGGACAACTGGATTTCTTTGTCCGAATCAATTCTCATAAAGTGATGAACAATTAAAGAGCAGGAGGAAGCCTGGCTGTTGCTTTGGCCTTTCATCTCAGAAGTCTGCACATCTACCAGTGTAATTTTCTTTTCCATCACTTGCTGCAGTAGCTGTTTAATTCATCATATCTGAAAGGAAAATTTACAAAGTGAATCAGTTCTCAGTCTACTTTCCTTCCACTTCACCTTTCTGTCCATTTGCCAGAAAGACAACAAGCCCAGGCAGCGTTAGCACAGGCACAAACCCTGGCCATTAGGAAATGTCTCCTTGCAAAGCTGCTGTCATCACCTGGAACTTAAAATTCAAATGTCCAGAAGATGCAGGATTCATGGCTTATATATGATCTTTTTTGCAAGTTTGCTTGTTTGTTTGTTTGTTTTAATGCTGTTTCAAAAAGGCACATTAAAATGGTGATATTATCAGGAAAAAAATTCTAAAGACAAAAGAGGTAAAGAGTACTTGTCCATTTTCTTTATTCTAATTAATTTGGTGGAAGGGGTTAAGTCTTTCTATTTTTTCTTTTTGAGAAATGCAGGCCCCAAAGCCTAATTCATCAGAAGCAGCACATTTTAAATAGCTGTTAATGTGCTGTTAAAGAGGAAACTATTCCACAGCAATCCTCATTACTGGACTGGATTTCTTTCTGCTCTAGCAATAAACTCACTGAAACTCACAGTAACTGTTCTGTTACCCTGCGAGCATCTAGAAAACAGTCCAATAATTTCCTGATTTGTTCATAATTTCAGACAGTGAAAATTAAATCCCAGGTAGAATTTTCTCTGTTTTTCCATCCCAACAAAACTACAGACCTCAGCTGCTGTTGCCTCAGATGCTGCATCTGGAAGGGCTGGAGCAGAGCAAGGAGCAGTTGCCAGACACGGTCCATGTCACCAAGCTCCCTTCTAGCCTCTGCTTTCCTCCTGTGTGTCTCTCTCTGTCCCCCTCATCTTCCCCCTCACCTTCAGAAAGTTCTGCTTTTAGAAAAAATGGAGGTTTTTACTGTTCCCTCCTAAGAATATGTATTCAGCTCAAAGCTCCTAAACAAAACACTCCGTTCTGCTACTGCAATCAGCTGCATCAGCAGCATATTTATTTTTCTTCTTTTCTTTCACTTAGGTTGCCTTTTAATTATCTTCTTTTGTGATTAAAGATACATTCTAAATTCAATCACTCTGAAGAACAATATGAAATAAAAAAGTGCCTTCTTTTATTATAAAATTCTTCCATAGGATCCAGGTTACTGTAATTTTACCATTAAGAAATTGCCCTTTTCAGTTGTCTGCTGCTTGCCTTTTCTTTTCCCCCTGAACAATAAACTTACAGGATACAAAACATGTACTTGCTGTACCAGAGCAGCACAGCTTTTCCTTCTGCTTTTAAATTTCTCTTTTTGTCCTATGAGCACAGAATGAGCTGTCTTTTTTTTTTTTTTTAAAAAAGATAATGTGAAATCAAACATTTAAAGTAGCAAAATACCAAGCAGACCTCTCACAGTTCACAGCAGAACTGTGCACTTCGGGTCCATACCAGGGACTAGAACAAAGCAATGTCAGTGCTGTGTTGAGCTCATATTTCAATGCCTGATGTCTTTAGCAAGTTATCAGAGGGGTTTTTCAGCTTGGCATCAAAGTGCCTCCCTGTGTCTTCTCCAAATCTCAATGTAGACTGTCTCAGATGTCAATGCTGACCCCACAGAGGCTCTTTGTCAGCGCTGGCCACTGGTGGATATTGAGGTTTGGCCCAGATACTCTGCTGTCTAACAAAACTTTATCTAGAGAAGTCAAGAAGTAGAAGGGAAATGTGTTTTGTCAGTACTTGGGGATTTTGAGTGCCTGGTTTGTCCTGTTTGTGACATAACGAGCTATGTTGGGCAACAAAGACAGGCCCTGTCTCCTTCCACTGGCAAGTTCAGCAAGTTCACTGAAATCTCAGCCTCTTCAGATAATGCTACTGGACCTTTTTATTTCTGTTTCTCTTGCAGTTTGTTGCTCACCCCAACTGCCAGCAGCAATTGCTCACCATGTGGTATGAAAACCTCTCAGGCTTGCGGCAACAGTCCATAGCTGTGAAGTTCTTGGCTGTCTTTGGGGTCTCCATTGGCCTGCCCTTCCTTGCCATAGCCTACTGGATTGCTCCCTGCAGCAAGGTACAAACTCACTAAGGTGTAAACTGGTTTTACGGTCATTTCTATCCAGGACCTGGAATGTAGACAGGTTGATTTTTTTTCTGTAATGCTATGGAAAAGTGATTGATGGTGTCCTCTTAACATTGCCCAGAGGAGAGCAAGCGTGAGGTGTTGCTTGATGGAACTACTAGACATGGTTTGAGGGTCATCTTTCCATGTAGTAAAGTTGAGGAGAAAATAAGTGAAGAATTTAAATGGAAAGCTTTAAAACTAAGGGGGAAAAACAGAGGCAAAAAAACCAAAATAGAACAGTTTTCCAGCAGAAATAAGAAATTATTGAAAAAGTTATTTACCTTTAATTTCTTGAGGAAGGTGTATTAAGATTTTTTAAAATGGGGGGAGAAGGACTTTTCATCAACTGATTTCATTACACTAAACCTTTAGTGCATTCTTATCTTTCAATGTCCCTTTCTTTTCAACTCATTTTAGACTGTAAAAAAACCCAACATACATGGCCTTCTATCATGAAGTCAAATTGAAAGTTCTTTCAGTTCTTTCTTTCTGTCTTTTAATGCATGACTTTGCATTGATCAGAACAATGTAGTCTTGATTTTTGATTGGGGTCTGTGATAGAAATAACTGAAAAATGAATGCATTTCACCCCCTTGAAGTGTCATTATTAGGTTCAAGGGCTGAGGGTTGGTGCACGAGCCTCTTTCAGTGTTAATGCAGATAATTTTACCTAGGCAGCAAATCCACTGAAAAGAGGCTGCTGTTGACAGGATATTTGTGTGTGCTGCTCTGAGAAGCCTAGTTTTGTCCTAGTCAATTACAAGTGTTTTGTTTGGTTTTAAGTCATGGAAACAATCTTGATGTTACACAACTGGATAATGAAATAATTTTTCCATAACAACAATCAGTTAAAATATTTAACTTAAATCAAATCAGGCCTGACTTAAAAGACACATGGATGCCCAGGCATGAGTCAGGGACTCATTTCTGGGCTGAGAAAAATGAAGGAAATCTCTGTAATGTGGAATATTGCTTACAGGAGCTGTCCTGGTCAATACTACTGTGTAGTGTTATAAGATATATTGGTCAAGTTCTGCAGTTTCATATGGAGTAAGAGAGGAATTCTTATCTCAAAAGAATTCCTTCATTGGTATCTCTTAGTGAGGAATATATTTTCAAGCCAGAAACAGAAAAATTTCCTTAGCAAAGCTCTGTTAATTTGGAATACACTGTACCGAATGCCACCCTTGAAAATTTAGTGAACAGTATTAACTGGCATTTGCAACTGAACTCTTAAGTTTTCTTTCACATTTAGTTGCACAGAACTGTCTTTACTAAAACCAGTTGTAGTGTTGGTTGTTCATTCACCCCTGGATGCACAAAGTGTTGACAAGGCCTGCAGAGTGCAAGGCCATCCTGTCCTGAAATATCTTGTGTTGGCTCATCCATCTCCTGGAGGCCGTGACTCTGAAATGAGCTGGGCTTGGTGTCCAAAACTTGTTTCATTGGTGACCAAAAGAGAAGATAACAGAATGGAAAAATTGCACAGTCTGTTGCCCCAAACTGTAATGACAGGAGTGAGTGGAACTGTCTGGATCATCTGTAAAATTTGAAGATGTATTTTCTCACTTCTCTGATCAGTTGATGTGCACATTCAGCTATTACACCACTGACATTTACACCTGGCTCTGCTTGCCTGGGCTTTAATTCAGTGCAATATCTCATTGACCCTAGAAAAAAAAAAAAAAAAGCCAGCATGAAGAGATATGGTAGATATTTATTTATTTATTTCCATTTTCTGTATTGGAAAGTCTTTTTGGTCCTTAGAAACATGCACAATTTCCAACTTGGATTTACTATTCTGTCAACTTCATAAAAGATTTATTTGACATTTTAAAAATTCAGAAAATGAAATAAGAACCAGAGTCAAAAGGCTTCCTTTAAATTTCTGCTAGACCTACAGAGCTTTTAAACTATTTCCTGCCCTGCAATAACCAGAGACCTGGGCTCCTTTCAGCAAAGCTGCTATTGGAGAAAAGTAAGAAAACAGAGAATTTTCTTTTTCGGTCCTTTTTCATTAATTTTATGAAGTTTTATGATCAAGTCTGTAGATATTTTGAGGATACTTTCTCATCAAGGGAAGTTAATCTGTGAGTAATGTATTGCAAAAAAAAATTCCCTTTTGCTTTGAGGGGGTTTTGGAAAGGGCACATTAAGGATGTCACTTGCATTGTTGTCTAGTGTGCCCAACTCCACAGGCACTGGTCCTTGCACTCCTAAAAGTGCTTCTACTCTGACATCTTTCTGGTTTTGATCACAGAAAATATAAAATTAAAAGAGTGTTATTTAAATGAATTTACAAACAAAGCTTTTCAAGAAGAGTGGAATATTAGCTACAGTTAGAAGATTTGCTGCTCTGGTTCTTAGCTTTGTGTATTGAAATAAATCCTTGTGTTCTGGGGAGTGAATCTCCAGTTTTTGTAGTAATTGTGAGACAAGGCTATCATACCAAAGCACATTAAAAGCATTACTAAAGATTCTTTACACAGAAGGCTATTTCCTACCCATTGTTAATGAGCCAAGAATTCAGCATCAATAAAATATACTAATATATAACAAAGTAAGGATGAGAAGTGTACAGGGATTAATATTGACACACAGTAGAACATTCATATAACATGTATACACACAAACATGTCTCATATTAATGTGCTGTCTCTTCATTTTCCACTTACCAGCTGGGCAGGCCAAATAGATATTATACATGGGTACAAAGGAACAATATAAGATACTGCCATGCACAGGAAATGATCCAAAGGCCATAAATTGAACTGAAATACCTAATATCTAGTAATATCAAATATAACCTTGAACAAGTCTAAACCTTGTTTAGCTCATGATATAGAATATATTTCTGAATTGTTTTCACCTTGGGCAAACAGCTCAAACTTTTATAGGGAAAAAAATAATATCCAGAAGGTGGGTGAGAAAAAAACTAATCTTATGTTGTGTGTATGTTTCGTTGCAGCTGGGACGGACCCTCCGAAGTCCTTTCATGAAGTTTGTGGCACATGCAGTCTCTTTCACAATCTTCCTGGGGCTTTTGGTGGTGAATGCTTCCGATCGCTTCGAGGGGGTCAAAAACCTCCCCAACGAGACCATCACGGATCATCCAAAACAAATATTTAGAGTCAAAACAACTCAGTTTTCATGGACAGAATTGCTGATCATGAAGTGGGTATTGGGTAAGCAAAGCCAAAAATGCCTACAGATCCACTAGGGAAATTCAGCATGACTGAGGAATAGCATGTTAGACCTTGACAAGGCACAGGAAAAAAACCACAACCAAACCAAAAACCCCCATGAGGCGAAATTTGAGGTTGATGGAAGTATTTTGATTAAAACAGGATCAAAGAAGACTTTGATCTTGGTCAGTGCTTTTGAAACTATTAAATGATGCAAATTGTCTCTATCCTGATTTTCCACTTCCCATGGTGAATACTATAGGTGTTTGTTTGCCTCTGTTGGTTTAATCATGCATCTTAGATATGGTTATATAGTCATAGAAACTTCTGGTTTCACTGTAGAACATTGCTCTGTCTAAAGCAAGCAGAAAATGTGCCCACTGGCACAAGGGTGACCACCAGCCTGTTTTATTACCCTGCCATAGGTTCCTATTATAATTCATTCATCCTCTGCAAAATGGGTATATTGTTGTTTACTGTTTTGACTCTGAGATCTAGTGATGAAAACTGCTACGTGAATAAGAGTTGGATCTTAGGAAATTCTTTGTATGAAATTGTTACTGGTGAGAGGACAGGACAGCACTCAAATCCTTGAAAAGAAGTTAAGTTATCAAAAAAATTATGAAGTAGGAATTCAAGTGGATAAATCCTTCAAATGCAAAAGTATGTCACCTGCATGAGTTAAACTCACAGGGATTTTTAGGCAAATTCAGATGTATTGCTCTCCTACAAGCACAATTTATTCCTGGCAGGTCAGCTACTTTGAACCATTAATCTAAGCCAGCTCAAAAGGATTTCTTGGGAAATTGCATTTATCAGCTCTGCAGAATCTTTGTCTATCTCTTCTGTATCTATTTTTACTCACCACCATGATTTTAGTTCTTTTCTTAAAGCAAATAATCCACTGTTCCACAAGTACTGATGGCACTAAAGCCCCCTGAAAAATAGGATAGGGATTCTCTATCTGATGACTTCCTGGCCACTATCCCTTTGTTCCCTGTCCCTGTAATAATCAGGATCCCATACAGGATATTAAGCTAGAAAATACTGAATAGATGCCAGACTGGATAGAGTGGGTCTGTAAGATATATTTTTAAAATTATATTAAAGCAGTTGGATGAGATGATTAGATTTTAGACTAGATATTCTTTTCTTATAGGCAGTAAGTATCTGTCTGCCTGGTGAGCTCCTGAGAGATGAAGAAGAAAACATTTCATTGAAAGTGAAGGTTTTTAGTTTTCTGGGAAGAGAAAGGTGATTCATTGCACAGACTTCTGAGTATAATGAGATTTTCTAATGACTGCCTACATCAGCACTGACAGTTGTCTCTGGCCATTTTACCTGTCTGCCTTCATAAAGCTTCAAATGTTTCAGCAATATGAAGGTGAAAGTTTGGTGCACGTGGCCTGCAGACACCTGGCACAGGGGCTTGGACACTGGCTGAGCCCCATCTGTGACCCTGAACTTTAAAGCCTGTGAGAGCACTGAGGGTGGCAGACTGCCCAGCTTTTTGGCCCCAAAACCTTACAGGTACAATAAATACTTATATGTAAGCAGAAATATAATTAAATAAAAGTAAATGCTACAGATAAATATCCCAGGTAAAGTTGTTAAGACATGCTTTTCCAAAGAGGAAAATATAAATAGACAGAAAGTATATGTTAAAGTATAATAAATCTTACTCTTGTGTACTAAATATACATAGCTATAGTGGATCCCACTTGGCAACACCTGCAGTTGCTGACTTTAGACCCAACAGTGTGGATGTGCTGCCCACGTTGCAATTAGTACAATCCAAATAGTGTAATTTTATTTATTTGTAGTTTGTAACCCCCTTCCCTTCTGTTTCTGTTCTCTGTCTTTCCTTCTCCATCCTGTGGCAGCAATGCTGAATGCTGTTGACACATTCCATGACCCAACCAGAACAGACCGTTTTTAAGAAATTATTTTATAGGTCCTGATCTTGGTTCTTTTTTGGGGGAGAAAACTGGCTGTCTGAGTTATCTGATACCAACCCTAACATGATAACACATGCTCAGAATAACATTATTTGAGGATAATGTGCTACATTGGCATAATATGGCCATGAATGAGCATGACCTGTAATAACAGTCCCTACAACTCATCTCATTGGAGGTGTGCAAATTGATCTATGTGTATATATTTTAAGAGAAAACTACCAGTAGGAGAATTTCACACTGAAGTTATGCAAAAAGATCCCATTGCCATTTCCTGCTCCTCACTATGGTGCAGGTGACTAATGGAATAAACAGAGCAGAGGCAATGACCTTCAGCCAGGTGAGTACTCCATCCTACTCCAAAAATCTGCATCAGAGACTTTGTTTTCCATTAGCTTGTCCCTCTGACGTGGCTGCAGAGCATCCTTGAATCAGCCAGGTGTTGTCCTTGCCCATTTAACATCCCCAAGAAGCAGCAGTTGAGCTCTGGGTAGATCTGAGCACAGCGTCCTCTCTCTCTTAATCCAACAGCCTTTGGTGGAGCCAGGAAGGCTCAAAGGCAGCTCTCCAGCATCAGCTGCTCCTGATTTATGTACCAGGCTAGCGTGTATAAAATTCTGACAGGTTTTTTTTTGTGCCCAGATGGTGAAGAGTATTTCTTGCACACTTCTATTTTTCTTCCAGACAGGT